>NW_004444056.1:8829751-8848282 GCF_000243295.1 Trichechus manatus latirostris | reverse complement strand
GGGTGAAGTTGAAGGAACTAGACATAGAGAGCAGGCACCCACCACCGGCCCTGAGCTCAGAACATATGTACTCAGCAGCTGGCAGAGATTTGGGGCTGGAGAGACAGAGACAAATGGAGTAGACAGGATGTTGACTTGCTAGGAGAGAAATACTGTGATTTTTCCAGCACCACCCAGGAGCAGGACCCTCAGGAGGAGACCTTGTGTGGTGACCCTAGACAGCTCTTTCTTATCCCGCCCTGCAGGGCCCAGCCTGCCCTTTGAGCCTCTGCCCAGTAGGTGATCAGTTGTCCCAAGTGGTCTAGGTGCCTGGCCAGCATGTTCTCTCTCCCTGCCCACTGGGAAACAAGTTCTCTCCCCCACCTGCTGGGCAATGCCACCCTCGGTATCGACCCATGTGGAGACCTAGCGTCTTCCAGGAGAACAGGACCTTTTTTCCTGGCCCACCATGCCGAGCGTTCTTCTCAATAGATGGGCATGTGATAGCTAGGCTCAGCATCTGAGCATGAGAACAAGGAGGGAGGCTCAGGAGCTGCAGGCGGGAGCTGGGAAGGCAGCGCAAACAGGATGCGGCTTCGATTTTTGCCCAACCGGCACCTGGGTTTTCCAGGTCTCAGTCCTCAGGGCTGGAAGTCCTATTCCATCTGTCCTAAGTAGGTAGAGGGAGAAATGAGGTTGGAACATCTGCCCAGTGGCCCAGTCTTGGGATTTCAGGCGCCTAAGCTGAGATCCCTGCCTAGCCTTGACTCTCGGAGTGGCTGGGGAGGTCGCCTTCAGAAAAGATGAGGTATTCAGGATATGAAGGCACATTTTGTGAAGCCCGGGCTCCTCTTCTCTAGAACCTGCCCCTCACCCACTAGGTTACTGTGAGCTTTCAGTGAGGTCATGCCTGCAAATCAGTGGTTACCAGCATCAGGCTCCTTCTCTGCTGACTCATCCGCAGCTTCAGGTGACACGCACATGCACACATGCACAAGTACACACATGTGCACGCACTTTTCAAGTAAAGTCTCCTGAAACCTGTTCACCACCTGTGATGCACCTGGGTACTATCTAGTGGAGCTGAGTTTAATTTTTTTTTTTCAAATGCCTGGCCCGTTTCACTGATTTTATGACCCACTAATGGATCCTTGGAGCCCTGGTGGCTAAGAGGTGACTCAACAATACCCTTGGCCTTAGTTTGTGTGTGTGTGTATGTGTATGTTTTCTGTATTTTTTTCTCCTCTTTAAATCACCTAAAACAATTTGATGCTTAAAATAAAAGACAGGAAATATTTCCGAATCAGACTTTAGTCAAGAGTATATATATATTTCTCTGATCCTGGGGACGGGCAGAGAAGGGAAAAATTTCCGGTTTTCTTGCTACGCGACTAGGAGAACGGTGTCATGAGGACATGGAACACACAGCAAGGCTTAGAACACCCTGTCAGAGGGGCGGTAGGTGGCAAAGGGGGGGGAGCAAGAGAAATAGGGGAAAAATGTACCCTGAGGGGTGGGCAGGTAGACATGAGTGCCTATCCGGGACTTATAGTTTACATAAAAATAGTGCTGCGTCTGCCACCTCAGTGTTGAGCTATCCTTCATATGTCTGTCTGCCTGCAGGACTTCTGCTCTGGAAGGGACTGGATTCAGTCTCCTGGGGAAACAGCTGGCATTCAGCATCATCTTCATTAGATGTGTGGCTTCTTTTCCAGCTGAGAAACTTTTTTTTCTTTTTTAATTTTTAAAGAGAATCACAGCCAAAATCAGACATTCACTGCAAACTCCAAAATGGCTGTGCTAACCTATTTATAAAACACTGTGAATGTCTGCTCCCGGATTAAAAGCTCAGTGCTAACCAAAAGATCTGCAGATCAAATTCACCAGCTGCTCCTTCGAGACTCTATCGGGCGGTTCTACTCTGTCCTATAGGGTCGCTATGAGTCAGAATCGACTCGATGGCAACAGTTTTGGTTTTGGCTTAACGGGTCCCTATGAATCAGAACTGACTTGACACTAATGTGTTTGGTTTTGGTTTAACAGGGTCTCAGAAGGAGGCTTGGTGTCTCAGTGGTTGGGTACGGGGCTGCTAACTGAAAGGTAAGCAGTTCGAACTCACCAGGTGCTCCTTGGGAGAAAGACATAACAGTCTGCTTCTTTAAAGATTACAGCCTTGGAAACACTATGGGCCAGTTCTACTTTGTCCCTCAGGGTTGCTATGAGTCAGAATGGACTCGATGGCACCGAGTTTTGTTTGTTTGTTTTTTTGATGGTCCTATCGCACAGACTCACTAATGACACTCAAATCACAATTTATAAAAAAAAAAAAACACAGGCTGCCCTACGGTAGGTTGTTTTTAGCTGTCTTCCAGTCCAGCTGACCACATGTGACTTAAATATGTTATTTTTGTGTTAGGGTACTGTCGAGTCAGTTCCGATTCATAACGACCCTACCTACAACCGAATAAAAAGCTGCAGTCATTCGCATCCCCATAATCCTCGCTATGTTTGAGCCCATTGTTGCAGCCATTCCATCGATCCATCTCGTCGGAGTCTTCCTCTTCATAGCTGACCCTCTACTCTACCAAGCACAACGTACTTCTCCAGGGACTGATCCTTCCTGATAACATGTCCAAAGTATGTGAGATGAAGTCCTGCCATCCTTGCTTCTAAGGAGCATTCTGGCTATATTTCCTACAAGACAGATTTGTTCATTTTTCTGGAAGTCCACGGTATATTCAATACACTTTCTCAACACAATTCAAAAGCTTAATTTCTTCTTCAGTCTTCGTTATTCATTGTCCAGCTTTCGAATACATATCAGGTAATTGAAAATCCCACGACTTGGGTCCGGCACACCTTAGTCCTCAAAGTGATATCTTTGTTTTTTTAACACTTTAAAGGGGTCTTTTGCAGCAGATTTGCCCAATGCAGTGTGTCGTTTGATTTCTTGACTGCTGCTTCATGAGCACTGATTGTGGATCCAAGTAAATTAAATCCTTGACAATTTCAGTCCTTTCTCCATTTATCATGATGTTGCTTATTGGTCCAGTTGTGAGGATTTTTGTTTCCTTTATATTGAGGTGTAATCCATACTGAAGCCTGTAGTCTTTCATCTTCATCAGTAAGTGCTTCAAGTCCTCTTTACTTTCAGCAAGGAAGGTTGTGTCATCTGCATATCGCAGGTTTTCAATGGGTGTTCCTCCAATTTTGATGGCGCATTCTTCTTCATATATTGCAGCTTCTCAGATTATTTGCTCATCACAGAGATTGAATAAGTATGGTGAGAGGATACAACCCTGATATACACCTTTCCTGACTTTAAACTACGCTGTATCCCTGTCAGGGATTGAATTGTATCCCGAAAAAAAATGTGTATCAATTTGACTAGGCTATGATTCTCAGTATTTTGTGATTGTTTACCATTTT
Source organism: Trichechus manatus latirostris (assembly GCF_000243295.1). Classification (NCBI taxonomy): domain Eukaryota; kingdom Metazoa; phylum Chordata; class Mammalia; order Sirenia; family Trichechidae; genus Trichechus; species Trichechus manatus. Next base: position 8,844,874 of record NW_004444056.1, on the reverse strand, counting down.
GTCATCTGATGTGATTCTCCTATGCGTAAATCCTACCTCTATGATGTTAATCAGGTGGGCCAGGCGACACTTATATTAATGAGGCAGGACTCAATCTATAAGATTGGATTGTATCTTGAGCCAATCTCTTCTGAGATATAAAAGAGAAAAGTAAGCAGAAAGACTGGGTGACGTCATACCACCAAGAAAGCAGTGCCAGGAACAGAGTGCATAGTTTGGACCCAAAGTTCCTGCACAGAGAAGCTTCTAGTGCAGGGAAAGATTGATGACAAGGACCTTCCTCCACAGCCAACAAAGAAAGCCTTTACCTGGAGCTGATGACCTGAATTTAGACTTCTAGCCTACTAGACTGTGAGAGAATAAACTTCTGTTTGTTAAAACCATCCATTTGTGGTATTTCTGTTATAGCAGCACTAGATGACTAAGACAATCCCCTAGTTCTCTTCAAACAACTGCCTCTTCGTCTACGTACAGATTCCTCACGATTACAATTAAGTGTTCTGAATTCCCATTCTTTGCAATGTTATCCATTATTTATGAACCACACAGTCGAATGCCTTTGCATTGTCAATAAAACAGAGGGAAACATCTTTCTGGAATTCTCTACTTTCAGCCAAGATCCATCTGACATCAGCAATGATATCCCTAAGATATACAGTGACCTATATCACAAAGAATATCACAACGAGATTTGTAATCTGTAAAGTCACTGCCAACTACCCACCTGCCCATAGGCAAGGACAGAGGTCAACAAGTACGGCCTCCCCAGGAGTAGTAACCAAAAAGAGATTCGCAAGATGAACTCATCTGTGAGCAGACACAGAAAGGCCTCAGAGACTGAGCATTAAATGGAAAGGCCGAGATGCAGACGCGTGTGTGTAGCATGGTCCCGTGTGCAAAAATGGCTGTCGGTGTATGAATATGGAACCTTCGTAAAAATGTTCTGGAATCAGGATCACAACAGAGGGTTCTGGGCAGAGCTGGAGAAGGATGGAGAGCATAATTCTAACTCACAAAAAAAAAGACCAGATTTACTGGCCTAAAGGAGAGTGGAGAAACCTCGAGAGTATGCCCCCCAGACACCCTTTTAGCTCAGTGGTGAAGTTATCTCCGAGGTTCACTGTTCAGCCTGGGAGTGGACAGCCCTGTTAAACCAAATGAGACTAACGAGGTACAGGAGTCCAGTGACAAGGACCAGAAGGCAGAAGGGGACAAGGAAGCTGGTGATAGGGACCCATGGTTGAGTAAGGATATTGTTGATGTGTTGTAAGTTTGTTAACCATTAGGGTAACATTTGTAGTAACTGTTAAACGAGAAACTATTTTGTTCTGTAAGCCTTCATCTTAAGTGAGAATAACAGCACAATTGGAAGAGCGTAGTCAGTGTCACTGAACTGTGTATGTAGAAATTTTTGAAACGCTGTATCTTTGGCTATGTGTATTTTCACCAAAAAAAAAAAAAGGTTGAAAACTTAGAAGGTTAATATGTTGTGGGGTTGTTAATCAATGTCATAAAACAACATGTGTACTACTGTTTCATGAGAAACTATTTGTTCTGTAAACCTTCCCCTGAAGTACAATTAAAAAAAAAACTATTAAAAAAATGTTCTATTATCATCCACAAGAAACTGTCAGGAAGGTCTGCATCTCGGGAGGAGGGCTGGAGATTCAACACTTCCTGTGTTGTCTGAATGTCAGAATCATCATTCCTGTGTGCTTATTTTAACATTAAAAACGGGATCAGAGGGGAACGCCCTAAGGGGTGCAGAAGAGTGGATGCTACCTCTCGGGGCTGAGGATGCCGCGTCCTGCACCGGGAACATGTGTGTCAGGTGACTCAAATTTTTCACTATACGTTGAATGACAGAGAAAGCACCACAAATATTAATTTGGGGTTACAAATAAATTTTAGTAAATCAGTGAATTCATGAACACAACATGTGAATAATTAAGATCAACTGCAAATTTAAACCATTTTCATCCCAGAAAAAGAAATGCCACCGCTCTTCTTAGCCATCATGCCCCGCTCTAGACAACCACGAATCTACTCTGTCTCTGGATTTGCCTATTCTGGATATGTCCTATCAATGGATTCATACAATATGTGGTCTTCAGTGTCAGCTGTTTTTGACATTTGTCCATTTTGTTGCATGTATCAGAACATCTTTCCTTTTTATGGCTGATTAATATTCTATTGTATGGATGTACCACATTTTGTTTTTCCATTTATCTGTTAGTTACTGGACATTTGGGTTTTTTTCTACTTTGTAGCAACTGTGAGTAATGCTGCTATGAGCATTTGTGTACATGTTTCTGTGTGGATATACATATATGTTTTATATACTTATGATAAGTATGTTACATTTCTACAATTAAAATTTATATTTTAAAAAAATGAGGAAGGCTTGCATGTGTGGATAGAGTGGAGCCTCCGAGATCTGCCATTGAAAAGCTGAACAAGGGCAGCGTTGCCCGAGCCCTTGTTGGGGAGGCTCCCCACACTGCCTGCAAGGACTCTGTCTCTGGGAGGCACACAGGAAACAGGGAACAGTGAGAAAAGTTTCCAGTCTGGGGAAGGGGGCTGGGAGGCGGGGCTATGGCCAGAGGCACACTCTTCTGTGTATCACCTTGAAGTTTACATGAATGTTGTACCAGGATCGTGAGTCATTGGGATGGTTAAGACTGTGTGTCAACTTGGCTGGGCCATGATTCTCAGTGTTTTGGCAGTTGTATAATGTTGTGATCACTTCCCTGCTGAGATTTGATATGTGATCACCCCCATGATGAGATCTGCTGTAAGTAGCCATTAGTTAAAGGGAGTTTCCTTAGGCGTGTGACCTGCAGCGAATATAAGTGGACATTCTGGCAAGGCTTGGGAGATTTTTGATCCTACTGGATCCTGCAGTTGGCTCCTGTTCATCTGACATCCAATTCTTGGGACTTGAGTTAACAGCTTACCTGTGGTCTTGCTGCCAATCTTGGGTTTCGCCAATCTTCACAGCCTGTCAGCAACAGCCCTGCTTTCCAGCCTGTCGAACTTGGGTTCAGTAGCCCCTGCAGGTACGTGAATCAGGAGAAGCCTCCAGCCTGACCTATGGGTTTGGGACGTTCCAGCCTCTACAATCATCTGAGCCATTTCCTTGAGAGCAATCTCTCTCTCTCTACACTTTACAGTCATTAAATCAAAAAGTCGTTTTTTTAAAATAACGATGGAGACAGAGACAGAGAGACAGAGATCCAGAGACACAAAGAGAGAGAAGGGGCTCTTTGCTTCCTGGTCAAGTAGTTCTGCCCTACCCTTAACCTGCTTCTCATCATCACCCCCAGTTCTCTTCTCCCCACTCACACCTTTTCCCCAGCTCCCAGACCACTTTCTCTCTGACCCCCACCGTCTTTCTTCCAATACTTCATCCCCTTTCTTCACCTCTCATCCTCCTCTCACCTACCCCCATCCTCTCTGCCTGCCCCTACCCACTTCTCTCCACCCATTCAGAGAGCACAGATGTAGGAAGAATGGGATATTTGCACCCTCTTGGAGACAAGTCTGGAAGGAGAGGTGGGTAGCTGGGGTGGGGCCACCAGCAGCTGTGAGGTCTGTTGAGGGACGACCGGCTGGGAACAAGGTCACAGCACAGAGGTCATGGTGAGTGAATGGGTCAGTGCTGCTGAGGAGTGGTAAGTGGACAAGGTCTGAGCTGCTGCCTCCTGTCTTCAGTGAGAAGAGAGGGGGCCCAGAGTGTTGCCCCTGATAGCTCAGGCTGAGCAAGGTGAAGCTGTGACATGTGAGCTGCCCACGGAATTCTACAAGGTGGGGGTGTGTGGTCAGCCGTGCAATTCCAGATGGGGAACCAAGGCTCACAGTGAGTACTGGTTCAGATCCTCCCTCAAGGACGTTGAGCCCTTCTGTTCCTTCCATATCTGCTCCTGGGCTCAGCCTCTGAGCCTCATGCTGCATCCTCTTTTTACTAGAACTTTCTTCCCTTCAGGCTTCAGCTAACTTGTCCATTCTCCAGGAAGCACTCCCTGCATCCCCACTTCCATTTGTTCTGGAATCTTCTGCTTATGTGTCTGTCTTTCCCCTAGCTGAAAGCAGGGTCCTGTCATCCTGCCCCCACTGTACCACTACCAAATGGACAGAATACAAGGAATGAATGAGTGAATGGGTAAGTGGTAGATGGAAGGATGGATGAATGGGTGGCTGGGTGGCTGGATGAAGGTGTGGGAGGGCAGAGGGACAGATGGATGCTTGAGTAGATGGAAACCTGAGTGGCCTGCCCCCTCTCAGCAGGGTGACTAGGATGGCAGGGCTGTCCTGGTTCTCAGTGATAGCTGAGAGCATCATATCTTCTCAGGAGGCACAAGATCAACCTGCAACAGTAACTCACAGGATAGTGTCCACATGCACTCAAGGCATGGTCTTTGTACTGAATATGAAGAAATTTCCCCAACTTTATCTCCACTCACTCATGTGAGTAACGAGATGTTCTACAGCATAAGGCATACTGGTCCCCAACCTTGGGGTACCTGGAAGGATTCGAGACATGGGCCACTTGCCCGAGTCTGCCTTTCCAGAGGTACCTGTGTCTCACTGCCTAGGAGGTAGTGTTCCTGGTCACTTCTGAGTGGCTGCTCCAAACTTGGCCAATGGCCCCACTCCAATGGCACCTGCACCTGCCCTCCAGGCACCAAGGAAGCATTGGGAACCTCTCTTTCCTCCGTCTCAACAAGAGACAGGGCCTAAGTAAAGATAAAACAGTTAAAAATTACCCAGAGACTGCGGTGTCCTAGGCCAGGCAACTCCATGCCCACATGCTGGCCAGCAAGCCACTCCTAGAGCCCACTGGGCCCGGGCCTGGACAGGAGAGCAGGATATGACAGGACATGGCCACAAGAGGGCAGCAGCTACAGGCCCAGGGTAGGTGGTCAGTGAGTGGGCTGAAGGATACAGGTTCCAGCTCCTCATGGGGTTCTTACGGGCACCTCCCATGGGGCTTGGGGTCTGAAGACAATGGGCAATTCAGAGAGTCCGGGCACCCCTCTGCCTAGGACCTCGCTCTCAACACCTAGTGGCTGGTCAGGACCCTCTGAGTGTCTGCTCCTTTTAGTCTCCAGGCTACGTCTCAGACAAGGCCCTAAACACATAGTGATCCCAGTTCCCGAAGCCTTTTGCACATTGTCTCTTGCACCTGAAGTGCCCACGACGGGCACCAGTCTCCCTCTTACTGTGGCCAGCTCCGTGGAGAGGGCCCAGCCTGCTCCACCTTTGTGTCGGGTCACTGACCCCGCTGCCAGGCTTGTTGTGGGGAGGGTCTGGCAAGCATGTCCTGGGCCTCTGTCACAAAGGCACAAGGGCTGTAAAGAGGAGGACATCACCCCAACCACGGGGCCTTGGGATCCAGACCAGAATTTGCAGATGAGAAGACTCTGATGCCAGCAGAGACAGAGGCTGGCCAGCTGGGGTGGAGGGTTCTGCCCAGTTGCAGGGGAGGAAGCACTCGGCCAGGCCCAAGTCCACCTCGATGCTTCGCCTATACTTAAACGTGCCCAGAAAGTACAGGACACATAGGGGCCTGCTCTCCAAGAGGGGCTTGTACCTTTCCCCCGGGGCTCTTCTTCACTAAAGGGACGTGTTCCTTAGGATATGCATATGTTAACCTGGTGTTTTTTTTTGTTTTTTTTTTTTTTAAGCGTCCCATATAATCGGCATGCTGGTGAAGCACAGCCCAATTTAGGGATGTTATTTACAACGAACTTCATATATTTCTGTTATCTGTTTTCAATGGTAGAACAGCTTTTTAATGACTTACAAATAATGGTTGAATCACATTATACAAATATACATATTTTTATTTCTAAGTTCACAAATTTTCTAACATCATATTATAAATGACTTATACATAAGTGTGTAACAGCATTACAAAAGCACCGTAAACAGCGTAAAAAGCATTATAGAAGCATACATAATAGTGCCTTACACATAAGTGTTTTAACAACATTACAGAATCAGGTGTGATTTTAGAAGATGCAGAAAGTATCCATAAGAGTTGCCCAGGCCCCAGGCTGCTTCCCTGGGTCTGCCCAGTGTCCCCGGGGTGCAAGAGGCCCTGGCGTCCATGTGGCAAATGCTGGGGAGACCCCTGGGGCCTGGCACAGCCCCATCCCCTGCACTAAGAGCCGGAGTTGAGAGGGACGTGGCTGTCAGCAGAAACTGTAGTAGGAGCGAGGAGGCAGTGAGGAGCCAGGTGAGGGGTGAACAATGGGCTGTGTGGTCTGTGTGCCAGAGGACATGTCTCCAGGGGATGACCAGCGTCTGAGAAGTGAAGGGCACTGTGACAGGGACAGCTCAGAGCACAATGCCTGGCCCACATGGAGCTCATGAAGTTTTTTTGGGATTGAAAGTAAATTCTAGCAGCGTCTGACACACCCCTGCCTCTCTCAGATTGACTCTCGTGTTCCTCCAAGTGTCTGGGCACAAGGTGACAATGGGGCCACCTGGCTGCTGTGAGGACTGTGCTGTGAGCACGTAGTCAGCACTGTCCCCACTGTCCCCTGTGTTGCAGCGTGGGCCGAGGCGGGATGCAGAGCTTCCTGACGCTGCTGAAGGAGAGCAGGGACACCTGATCACCCCCTGCAGAGCTGGTGGACCTTGCTGGAAGTCTGTGCCAGGACTTCCGGGGTGACCTTGCCCAGGTGGAGCCCTAGGTGGAGGCTGTGCTGGGGAGCCCGCTCCACCTGCACCTGCTGGACAGAGAGGATGTAGTTGTGGTGTGCGCGCTTGTCCTTGCCCGGCAGGAGCAGCACCAGGCAGCCTGCAGGCTCTTGGAGGTAGGGCGGGCCTGCGGGGGGCACAGAGCAGGGGAGCCCAGAAGTCAGCCAGAGTCAGCAGCCCGCAGGGAAACCTCTTCCCCACCTCCATTCACTCAGTTCTAGTTAGCCTGGCGATCTGATGTAAAAATTTTCCTTTATCAGATATGTTGTGAGCAGCAGCCCTGTGTCAGGTCCTCAGACAATTAATGAAAAGAATGAGAGAGTCAAACCCCACCACATCATGACTTGACAGTTAACATTCTTGTCAGTGGGACAAACGGGAAATCAGTTCCAGGACTCTGATCCCTCATCCAAAACTGAAAACCCAGATTATCTTTGAAGCTCATCTGGTGGCACATTCAGCCAGAGCTTATGTGGCAGCATACCCTGACCTGTGTTGGTGCGAAGCCATTTATGGTCTTTCCTTACCCACGAACTATGACTGTGGTGCGTTCAGCTTTATAAATAGGAGAGTGTCTGATTACAGGATGTGGCCCCAGATCATCCATGGAGCAGTGCATGACACACATCTCCCGTCACGTCCCTAAATTTTCAATTCCAAAATCTGTCTGGCCCAAAGACTTTTGAATAAGGGATTGTGGGCTGTCGAATCTACCAGACGCTCCTTGGAAACTCTATTGGGGCACTTCCTCTCTACCCACAGGGTCACTATTAGTTGAAATCGACCCTACGGCAGTGGATTTGGCTTGGTTTGTTTTTCACCTCATAGTACAGTCCATGCATAACTCATGCGGAGTCTACCTGCAGACCCCCCTCGATTCCATCCTGTTCTTTCTGGGCAGTGTCCTCCTGGCTGCTCCCCCCTACTCTCTCCTGTCCCCAAAACTCTGTTCTTCATGCAGCACCCGGAGGGGTTTTTACAACTACAGATGGGACCGTGACATGCGCCCGCTGCACGGCTCTGGCCCCCGCGGCCGCCCTGCCTGTCGTCCATCTCATCTCCCCGGTTTCCTCTGCAGTGTCTGTGCTGGGTTCCTTTCTGTCCTTGATCTAGATATTTACCATCTCAGGACCTTAGCATGGACTCTTCTTTCTGCTGGGCTCTTTGTGTGCATGGTGCGCTCTGACCCTTCAGGCTTCTGTCAAGTGTCACCACCGCCTAGAGCCTTTCTTTACGACCCCATCAAGGCAGTCTCCGTTACTCTCCAGTGTCCCCCTGGCTAGCTGCCACAGCTCCTTCCCCATGTATTTGTGTGTCTGTGGATCACGTTTCCCCCACTGCGCTAAAGCCCCATGAGGGAGGGGCTGCCCAGTCCTGTCCACCCCAGGGACCACTGGCACACAGAGTAGCACCTGGGTTTGCAGGGGCTCAAGCTTTTCACATCCTTCGGTACAAATGAATGACGTGACAAACATGGGAACACATCCTTAGAGCTGTCACTGGGGAGGCGGTAGAGAGCTCGTGGAGAGGGCTCACACACCTAGTCAGGGTCCGGGACCTCTGGGAGCTGGGCCCTGAGGGATGAGTCTGAGCTGGCTGTGGTGTCCATGACGGTTCCCTGGTGCTCCAGCACGAGGCCAGTGACTGCATCCTGGTGGGAGAGGACACGGCAGACTGGCCTGCAAACTCATGTGCTGCAGACGTCTGTGTGGGGCCTTCAGCATGAGGCCTGCCAGGATTCCAGGACTTTTCCGATGTGGGGAAAGAAGAATATTGGTTACATCGAGGTCGTGAGAACATCGGTCAGTATATTGAGTCAGAGAGCGGCCTGGCGTGGATAACTCAAGTTACATGAATGGCAACAGCCTCGCAGGACAGGCAGTGACGTGGGCCCGTGATCAGGAAGGTCCAGGTCAGCGCAGCAGGTCCTCCTGGTATCGATAGGTCGGTGTGTGGCTGCCGACACAGATGGGCCCTCGTCCCACAGCAACGTGGCTGTGCTCACCTCCTGTGCACCCTGGGAGGGCTTCAGGGTCTCGGGTGAGAGGGTTGGCACCCTGAGTGACCAGCCACCCAGGGTCACACCACGGGGCTGGCAGGGATTTCCAGCCTGGCCATCTGACTCCAGGGTGCCCCGGTAAACAGTGAGAGTGGGACTGGAACCCAGGCCCCTGCACTTCCACAGACACCTCGACCTCTGCAGGGATCGGGCTGGTCTGGGAGGGTGCAGGCTGTCCTCGGCAGAGTTGTTGGGTGCCGGGGGGAGCTTGGAGCTGGTGAAGCTCTGGAACAACATCCACTACCGTCTGGCCATGAGGAGGCTGGACGTGGCCACGCTGACTCCTGTGCAGAAGTTCCACTGCAGGAAGAGGTATGTTTATTCACACAGGCCCTGTGGGGTGCCCCAGGGATCGAGGTGGGGTCCAGACAACACAGAAGAGGGGAAATAGGGTGGCATCGGTCAGATGGAGCACAGCGGTGACCGTGGGCTTGTGTGAGCGAGCTATTCACGCACCGCTGAGATGGGCTGGGAGGGGTCGGGCTTACCCTGAGTGGTGACCATGGCTGGCCAGGTTGGGGACGTCATCCCTGTGCCTGCAGGGTAGGAGGGAGTACTTTCCAGGACCCAGAGGGAGGCTGGCTGCAGGGAGGCAAGGCTGAGCACCCTGACCTCACCCTTCTTCTCTGACCTTTCTCCAGACCTCGTCAGATGAGGGCCGTGGGAGGGCTGCTCTAGGCCAGGTGGTCATCGTAGGCTGTGGGCCCTGGAGGGAGGCCTCAGCTGGACAGGAGCTGCCCGGGCAGAGGGAGGGAGAAGCACAGAGTGTTCATCTGCTAATGGGGATGCTTCATTAGAAGAAAAATTCATGGTGGAAGAGGGAATAAAGGCAGTAGATCATCCTCCAGTCGGGCCTGGCTGGGAAACAGCATTCCAGGCAGAGCCTAGACTGAGCACCCAGCAGGTCAGGGTCTCAGTGACAGTATTTGGTGACAGGCCCAGGAGTCCCGGAAGGGCCAGGAGGCCATATGGGAGGGGCTCAGGGACACACCTGGAGCCTGGGTGCTGTTGAGGTCTCCCGGGGCCACGCTGTGGCAGAGGGGCAGTCGGAGAGCACCAGGCAGGAGTGCTGGGACACGCCACCAGCCTGGGGACACACCTGGAACGTGGGTGCTGTCCTGGGGGCCACGCTGTGGGAGGGGGTGGTCAGGCAGCCTCCGGCTCTTCCCTGCTCCGGCCCATGGGGCTGGGGAACCTTTGAGCTCCTCACAGTCGGGAGGGCCTTCTGTGTCTTCATCACTGTGGGGAGAGAAGAGCTTGTCTTCTTCCCCAAAAGGAGGACAGAGAGGCTCCACCAGGAAGAGACCTGGGAGGTCACTTCCTCGGAGGACAGGGCCCTCGTTAGAGGCAAATTTGAGGGTCTTGTTCTGACATCTCCTCCTGTCCTCGTCCAGGAACCCACCACCCCCCGCCCTCTGTCCCGAGGTCCTGAGGACCCGGAACTTCCCCAGGGAGGTTCGACAGAAGCTGCAGGACTTCACCTCAGGCGTGAGCACCAACCCCGACAAGGCCCAGCGGGTAAGAGGAAGCCGGCCCAACCTGTAGCCCCTCAGACATCCTGAGTGGCCCCCACCTGCAAGGGTGAGGGTAGACTGGGCTCCCCTAGAGCTCACCTGGGAAGGAGGGTCTTGCTGGCCCACAAGGTAGGCCCTGCCGTGTGGGGCTGGTTTCTGAATGGGGCCACACCCTCACCATGTGGCTACCATGGGAGGACATAGTCCATTCTCCCTCAGAGGCTGCATCCCCCAGCCAGTGGCCAGAGCAAGCACTCAGCAGATACTCCTCAGCCAGGACCCATGCCTGGGTCCTGGAGGGATCTGGGCCAACTTGGGGCCCTTTCTCAGTGGAGATGATGGTTAGGGTCGCCTCTGTGCCTCTTGGTGTGAAAGCAGGCCTGGGGTTCTGTTGTCTCCTGCAGGAGACCCTGTCATCAGAGATGAGCCTGTCGGAGGAGCAGGTCTACAACTGGTTTGCCAGCTATTGTCGGAAACAAAGAGCCCTTCTCCAGCACGTAGAGTCAGCCCAGGGGACCTCAGCAGAGGGCCCTGGTGCCTGGGGGAGGGGTCCAGAGCCCTCTCATCCCTCAGGGGACCCCCATGCTGACCCTCAGTGGTCAGGTGAGTGGTCCGAGGGCCCAGCCTCCTGTGGTTTGGGGCGATGCTGGTCCCCTACTTGGCCCTTACTCCCCGCTGTGTCCAGGGTCACTCTGGTCAGGCAGGGCTGCCCCTCAGGAGGGATGGGGTTCACCTAGTGGTGAGAGCTAACAGTCAGGCTGTAGGTGGGACAGTTTTCATCAGGGAGTGAGGTTCCTGAGGCTGATGCTGGACACAGGCTGGGCTCGGGTTCGTCTATGGGGCTGGGCCTCACCACGGGGTTGTAGCCACCATTGTGCACTGAGAGCTTACTGTGTGCCAGGGGAGGAGTTGGCTGGTGACATATCATGTGGCTGGAGGGAGGGGGTTGGTGAATAAATCCAGGGAGGCAACAAAGCACCAGGGTTTGGGCTGTCCTGTGTTCTGTGGAATGCTGGTTCAGACCAAAGAAGGACCGAGAGACAAAGGACATTGAGGTTAACTCTTACCTTCTGGGGAGCACAGCTAGAGCCTGAGGGAAGCAGGCCATGGACTCAGGGCTCCACCAAGCCTCCCCATCTGACTGTGCTCTGCTCTCATCAGGACATGAGGAAAAGGGGCCTCCACGGTCCCCAGAGGCCACTCAAGGACAATGGGCACCACTTGCCCCTGCCCCGGACCTTCCTGGAGACGAGATGCTCTCAAGGCCACTGGTTCCCAGGTACTGAGACCCCACGCCTACCCGACCAGCTCGCCTGTCCAGCCTCCTCCTCTTCCCCAGCGGTAGGAGACATGTCCATCTGTCTCTGGGGCCCAGGGCAGTGACAGCTGAGAGCAGAGATAGCCATGGTCCTAGGGGTCAAGGGGAGGCACAAGCAAGGGATCACATCAGGGACAGCTGGAGCAGCATCCCCGGCCCTCAGCGTGCTCCCTGGAGCCGGACTTCCTCTGTAGCACAGACAGTGGGGGAAACAGCCTCAGAGAGAAGGAACAACCTAGCCCGCCTGCCTCTGAAATACAACCCCATGGTCACTGTGGTCTGTTCAGGTATTTAGTCTTTTTAAAAAATGACATTGAGAAAAATATACTAACCTCCAACATTTTGTGGGTCCCTGCTCTGTGCTGTTCGAAGCAGTTTCCTTGAGCCCTGAGATGGTCCTGTGACGAGGCAGTCCTGGGGTGAGAAGAAGGAAGGGGCTGCCCTCTCAGGGCTGAACCCCACAGGGCTGGGGCCAGGCCTGAGTCCCGGCCTAAACCAGGACGCAACGTGCACTTCTGTTCCTCCTTTTCCGCTGAACATTTTGACACCTACTGCCTGGTTGGCACCCAGGCCAGCACCAGCCAGGTGTGTGACCTTGGGCAGGTTCTCATGGCCTTTAAGTGCTCAATTTTCTTACCTGTTCAATGGGGATGATGAGAAGACCTGCCGTGTGGAGTTGTTGCAAAGAATATGTGAATTTAACAACAGGCCCTGTGTTGTGTCTGAGACACTACGAGCATTCAAGGAACATGAATTCTTTAAGTTATTATTATTCATCACTGCGTGATATTCCCTTAAGATCAGCCATCTTTTATTTACTGGGCTATTAGACACTTGCTCATCAGGTTCCATTTTCAATACTGTGGAACAATGCTTCATTGCAGGTCGTGGTAAATAAAACTGCTAGTATATTGAAGATTTCCACAGATAACATTTATTAAGTGCCTCCCTGGGCTGGCATGTCAGAGCCTAGCCTCTGGTCCTTGCATCCACCATGTGTCACGAAGAGAACACGGGCCACAGTTTGATTTGTGATGTGCTGGGGCCCCATGGCCATCAGTGCCTGGGTTGAGATGTGACCCAGATTTCCAAACTTGCTGGAGTCTCTTTCCAGGCTCTGGCCGAGCGAGCCTCTGCCCACTGAGGGACAGTGTTTGCTGTGTCCACAGGTCCCTACAGGGTGGTGAGATGCACCAGGAGGGGTCTGGCCAAGCCCTGCCACCTTCACCCCCGTCTGCCCTGGCCTTGGCCTCTGCCCTCTGGCTGCCGGCAGCAATATGGTGGTCCTGTCCCTGGCTGCCCCAGGGTGGTGGTTGATGTCACTTGCACTGGCGTCCTCCAGGGAAGCCTCTTTCCAGCCTGGGCAGCTGGTCCACAGCCAGGATCTGGGCTTCAGGATGCCCTGGTCAGACGCTGCCATGACAGGTGAGTCTGCTCAGGATAGAGCCAGTGGTTTCTGCACTTGACGCTGGCGCTGACCTAATCTTGTTTGAGGGACAGCAGTGTGGAAAGGGAGCCCTGGTGGCACAGTGGTTAAGCATTCAGCTGCTAACCAAAAAGTCATGAGTTTGAATCCACCAGCTCCTCCTTGGAATCCCTGTGGGACAGTTATATTTTGTCCTATGGAGTCGCTGTGAATCGGAGTCGACTTGACTGCAACAGGTTTTGTTTTGTTTTGGGATTGTCAAGTTAGCACTTAAACCTTACTTCCTCTACCTGAGAACATCTTCAAGATTCTCCAGGGAAGAGACAATAAGAGGAAAGCAAAGGTACCCTCATATACCAAATAGTTATGAAGGTCCCATCTGTCCAAGAAGATCCTGGACAGGGGGTCCCCAGGGTTCAGGAGGTCACTCTGGTGGTGAACATAGACAGAGTTGAGCCGACCTGTTGTTCTCTGACTGAGATCAGGGGCACCTTCTACTAGTTTTACAACCTAGTAGACTCAGGGAGGAAATGAACATAGATTCTCACCTTCTCTCCTAAGCTTCTGTTGACCCAGCTCTGGTCAAATCCATGGTAGCTTGTCTGTAGGAGTGAAAGATAGTTTGAGATATCCTCCGCAACGTTTTAAGTAGAGAAAAAGTCAAAGGGGTAAGATAAGTTGGTGACACCTGACATGTAAGGGAAATCTTAGTAAAACCCAAGGTTAAATGTCAGCGACATGGGGAAAAGGGCTGGGATTCAACCTTTTGATGCACCAACTAGGAAAGAAAATGTTGATTATATGGATTGCACATTCCTCACAGATTAGAGGGAAGGAGATTCTGGCAGAGTCCCATGTGTGATCACTGGGACTGGGGTCTGGTAGGAGGTCACATCTGTGACAAAACAGAATGTGAAGATGCAACATTCACCCTTGTTTTGGTCTGCTGAAGCAAAGAAAGACAGAGTTGGGAAAGGCTGTGGAGATCATTGGTTGTGTCCATTTCTTTCTCAGAGAGAGACACTGAGGCCCAAGCAGACAGAGAGCCTGGCTCACGCAGCTTGTGACCGGCAGGGCATGTGTTGCCTCCTATCTAACATGGGCCCTGCTCCTTCCTCCTGGAAGTGAGTTGTGGAATTTCTTTCCTACAGGATTCACTGACACGCCCAGCGGGACCCCCCAGAGCAAGTATCTCGAGGAAGGTCCAGGTACGAGCGGTGGACACATGGAGCTACAGCCCCTGCTGCTGTCCGCGGAATTCATCTTTCCCCAAAGGTCGGCCCTGCAGAGCCCCAAGGCTTGGGTGACGCTTTCCATGGACCACAAAGTAGTGGAATGAGGGTCCCACAAGACTAGTGCCCGACTTGTTGAATCATCCACCTCAGACTGTGAAGATTAGATCTTTCTTCAGGGTTTTCTAGAAATGAGAGCAATCCTCCCAGGCTGCTTCCACCAAAAGAGGGTGGTTTTCCCTCAAAGAGAAGAACGCTCAGAAACGTCAGAGCGGACCTGGACACTGTCCTCTGGCCAGTGCTTCTGATGCTCCTTGTCTGGGCAAAGCTCAGGGCTCACTTCTTTGCCAAGGTCACCCAAGGTCCCAGCAGCGTCTTCCTGGTACTTTCTTTTCCCCAGACAAAGGGCTATTGTGGTTTCTGAATAACAGCAAGATCCTGATTCTATATTACAAACTGTAGTTTTAAAGGGGCTTGGAAGGGCCTGGAACAGCCTGGGAGAGAATTTGCTGTTGATGCAGTGAATGCTGTAGACTGTTGGAAATGGAGGGAAAGTAACGGAGCCTCAAGGGGTAGGAATATATCCAGGAGTGGAATTTCTGGGTCATATGGTAGTTCCGTGTTCAACTTTTTGAGGAACAGCCACCTGTTTTCTATAGCCACTATACCATTTTGCATTCCCACCAGCAGTGGAGAAGGGTTCCAGTTTCTCCACATACTTATCAATACTTGTTGTTTTCTGGGTTTTTGTTTGTTTCTTTTTTATTTTTTCAATCTTAGCCAGCCTAGTGGTGTGGGAAGTGGTTTTGATTTGCATCTCCCTAATAGCCTTGGTTGAGCAGTGGTTGAAGAGTTCAGCTGCTAAC
>NW_004444056.1:8814699-8829424 GCF_000243295.1 Trichechus manatus latirostris | reverse complement strand
AGTTGAAATTGAATCAGTGGCAACGGGTAATGGCTAATGAGGTTGAGCATCTTTCATGTGCTTGTTGGCCGTTTGTATTTCTTCTTTGGTGAAATCCTTTGCCCTTGATCTACTCAAATTCTTTATCCATTCTTTGACTGGGTAGTTTGTCTTTTTGTTGTTAAGTTGTAGGAGTTCTTTATACAGTATGTTCAGGATATTAAACCCTCATTCAATATGTGGTTCCTGAAAATTTTCCCCAGTTTATAGGTTGTCTCTTCACTTTCTTGTTAAAGTCCTTCGTTGAACAAAAGTTTTGGATTTTGATGGAGTCCAAGTTATTTATTTTGCTTTATGTCTAATGTTTTTGGTGTCATGTTTAAGAATCCAGTGTTAAAAAATAGGTCCTGAAGCAATACCCCTGTGTATTCTTCTGGGAGTTTTATGGTTTTATGGTTTATGGTCCTTGATCTTTTTAGAGTTAATTTTCATGTATGCTGTGAGATATGAGTCCAGCTTTATTCTTTTGTATATGGAAATCCAGTTGTCCCAGCACCATTTATTAAAGAGGTATTCTTTCCCCATGGCATGGATTTAACACCCTTGTCAAAAATCAGTTGACCATACATGTATGGGTTTATTTCTGGACTCTCAATTCTATTCCATTGGTGTGTGTGTCTATTATTATAGCAGTAGCAGACTATTTTGATTCCTATGGCTTTAATAGTATGTTTTGGAATCAGGAAGTGTGAGTCTTCCTGCTTCATCCTTCTTCTTTGAGACTACTTTGGCTATTCTGACCCCCTGGCAATTCCATGTAAATTTGAGGACTTTTTTTTCCCATTTCTGCAAAGAAAGCTTATGTAATTTACACCGTGATTACATTGAATCTGTAGATTGCTTTGGGTAATGTTGACATCTTAACAATATTAATTAAGTTTTCCAGTCCATGAATTTCCATTTACTTCCAAAAACCAAAACCAAACCTGCTGCCTTCTAATGGATTCTGACTCATAGCTACCCTGTAGGACAGAGTAGAACTTCCCCATGGGGTTTCCAAGGAATAGCTGGTGGATTCGAACTGCTTTTAATCTCTTTCAGCAGTGTTTTATAATTTTGATTGTAAAAGTCTTCTACATCCCCAGTTACATTTATTTCTAGGTATTTTGTTCTTTCAGATGTTGTCGTAAATGGGATTGTCTTAATTTCCTTTTCAGAATATTCATTATTGGTGTATTGAAACCCAACTGATTATTATGTATGTTTAGCTTTAAAAGAAACTGCCAACTGTTGTCCAGAGTGGTTTCCATTGTTCCATTGCCTCTTTTCCCTCATTCTCACCCTGATCTGGTTGTGACTTTGGCTTCTTGTCTTCTTTCACATCCCAGGCCTACTCCTTCTTCAGAATCGCCCCTGCCCTGACACTTCTGCTCAAAGGAGGCCTGCCCTGAAATCCTGTCTAAAATTGTCTGTGGGAGCCCACTCTGCTCCTCCCCTCCTAGCATCTACCACACCATTGTCTGCCTCTCTCTGCCAAAAAGGAGTGACTGAGCACAGGAAGTTTTGTTCTTAATGAATGTCAAAAGACTAGAATGGTTCCTGATACGTAGAAAGCACTCAATGTGTTGCCGAATTAGCGGCTATTATTCCTTAGCATTC
The DNA here is from genome assembly GCF_000243295.1 of Trichechus manatus latirostris. Classification (NCBI taxonomy): domain Eukaryota; kingdom Metazoa; phylum Chordata; class Mammalia; order Sirenia; family Trichechidae; genus Trichechus; species Trichechus manatus. Next base: position 8,827,786 of record NW_004444056.1, on the reverse strand, counting down.
CCGGGCACTTGAGACAGAGCCTGTCCTGACACCCAGTCCCCCTTTTCCAACCCCCAAGAGACGGCGCAAGCCACGTCCTCCTTCCCCCATCCTGTGTCCGCCGTGGAGCTGAGCCAGCCCCAGCCCTCCAGCCAGGTGAGGCCTTCCTACAGGCACATTTGTTCGCCTGCTGTCTCCTGTATCCCCAGTGCATGGCACAGAGGACAGGCTCAGCTAATGCCTTTGGAGTGAATCAGCCAGGCAAAGATGAGAGAGGTGGAAGAGCGGGCTTGCGGTTGGAAGTTGGCAAAATGGGAGCTGTGAGAGGAGGTAGATATGGAGTGCCATGGGGAGATGTTTACTACTCCTGAGCCTGGGGCCCCGGAAGGGAGTGGTGTCCATGCAGGGTCAGAAAATTCTCAGGGTGGGAAAGGCAGAGCCCTGAAGCCTGATGGTGGAGGGTTTAATGTTGTGTTTCTTTTCCCAGGTGCAGTGGCCTGATGGCCAGGCCACCAGTGATACCTTCTGGGGATCGCAGATGCTGTTTGAGTTTTCAAGGGGAAGCTTGGGCTGAGGTGCCTCTTGGGAGATCGCCAGCACCCCAGGAGGAGCAGACGTGGATTGTCTGGCTGTTCAAGACTACAAGTTGTGGAGATTTATCCCCTAATACAAGAAGGAATTCCCAGAGTTCCTTGGTGGCAGGTGGGGGCGGGGGCGCTCCCTTGAGAAACGTTGAGGACTTCTTGTCCACAGCTAATGTTTAAGCAGTTTGATATTGGAGGCAGTATCTGAAAATGTTCATGAGATAAGAAGTCAAAGGAAAGTTTGTTCCCACTCAGGCAGTGACAAACCAGAGATTCCAGGTCCTGGGTCAAGTTCTGTGCAGTTTAGGCTTTCCTAGAGGAGGAAGAATGTTCTAGTGCTAGCCATCTTCCCACCTGTCCCGTGGCATAAAGTAAAACTCCTCCACCTAGTTCTCTTTGTTGTTGGCAGCATTTTGACATTTCTGTGTTCATGAGGGCTTCCCCCTTGAAGATTAAGAGGCTAACCAGTTGGTGATGGCCCCAGAAGGTTGAATCCATTGTGTTTGCAGTAAAAATGTTCAATTCCATTGAATTAAACTTTTAATGCTTTGAACTCTCCTTTTTCACTTAATTATATAACCTGGACATATTTTCATGTCACGGCAGAGACCTTTAATCCCTGGACAGCAGGTCATGACTTGGGTGTGCCCCAATCAATTGATATATCAATATCCTACACCCCATACTATTTTGAAATGCTTCATGGAGTGGTCTTTGGTTTAGCCTCCAGAAAACTTTCCAAGTCCCCTTCTGACAGCCCAGACCAGCTACGGCCTGCAGGGAATGTCCAAGGGGTGGGTCACTTTTATCATTATTATTAGTAGTAGTAGTTGTGGTGGTAGTGGTGGTCATGCCGTTGAATAAATTTTCTCAATTCACAGAGAACTGGAGATAATGACAGGGGTCCCATGCGCACCTACACACACCCGGAGCCCAGGCTTTTTCCTGCATTCCCACTGGGTTCCTCCTGTTCCTTGCATGAGGCTCTGAAGATGTTCCAAGTCCCCATGTGGAGGCTGAACTTGTCTGCGCTGACCTGAGTGTGTTGGGGAGGGTGTCCATGGCCTGCCAGGTCTGCCAGAGACCTTTTCTAAGTTCACTTGGGGGCCTGGCGATCACCTGAAGCTCTGGAAAACTTTTCTTAGTGCACTGAGGTGCCTGGGAACCACTTGGGCCAGCAGGGCAATGGGTCTGGGAATGAGATAGAAATAATAGTGTCATAATATGTTTACCAAATTGGACCAAACTCTATAAGCCAGGTATTCATAGAGGAAGTAAAGAAATGGTCCTTTTTCTTTAAGTACAATTCACGAAGGGGAGATAATTCACACCTCAACCAAGTAAGTGGCTGCGATGTGCCTCGACATGTAGTGAACAGAGATGAGTCAGAGATTAGAAGCTCTGATTCTGACTTTTTTCACTTAATATATCTTGTAAATCACTACAGATTAGTAAATATGGTAAACAGTTTCTTGATTCTCCTTTGTGTGAGGAAAATTTTGACACACTGATAGGTGTAGTTGGGGAGATTTCAAAACTAAAATTAGGCACTCCATTCTAAATTTTACTGAAATCTCACTTCTACACTCCTGATAAACGTTAGTTTTCTGTTGAAGTTTACCATTTGAAAGACAAAGCTCAGTACCTATTATGTTAATAGTGTTCCAGCAGCTTGCCTTAGAAAAAGCCTCACTGGGTTGATCAATTAGAGCCTATAGATGAACATGTTGTTTCAAATACCTTCAAAGAATTTCCTCAGCATACACATAGACTTTATCCCTTTTTCTCTCAGCTAAACAAGCAGTTTGCATTTCAAAAGACTTTGATTTGAAATGGATCTAATCTTTGTACTTTCCTAATGGTCAGTTCTGTATCCAAAGATTCCAATTAAGATGGCCCAGCTGCAAACATATCGCTAACCTTTCATGTCGAAATTGTTTACTTTTCATTTTAGAAATATTGCCTTAGTTAAATTATATCAAGAATGAGAGATCTGTGTGAAACTAGAAACCGATGTGAAGGTGGTTTGCAGTTAATTGCCTCCTTGTAAGTCTTTCCTCCCCCTTTCAATTGCTTTGATGTGAGACAGTTGTCTCTACGCGCTTGTTAAATATCTCGTTGTTCTGTCTGCAAGGCCGAGCATACTGTTAGACTTGATCTGAATGCATTCTCTCCCGCGGATTCATTCCTTTAATAAAATGTTTGTTTAAATATCAAATTGGAGTGTTGGTCCAGTGACTCCACTAGGACACCTTATACCACTGGAAATTTTTCTATAGTGAATATAACGTATCCCTAGGAGTTCTTATTGAGCTTATAGTGACTTTCCAATCCACTATAGGCTGATGATCTCCAAATTCTTAGAACCCAAAAACCTGCTGTACTTCAAAGTTTTATCCACAACTTCCTCACACTTGGATGACTCCAAACATCTAAATCTAACATGTCCAGAAGAAATCTATCTTAGTCATCTAATGCTGCTCTAACAGAAATACCGCGAGTGGATGGCTTTCACAAAGAGAAATTTATCTTCTCACAGTGTAGTAGGCTAGAAGTCGTCCAAATTCAGGGCGTCAGCTCCAGGGGAAGGCTTTCTCTCTCTGTCGGCTCTGGAGGAAGGTCCTCGTCATCATCAGTCTTCCCCCAGACTAGGAGCTTCTCTGTGCAAGAACCTCAGGTCCAAAGGACGCTGTCTGCTCCTGGTGCTTCTTTCTTGGTGGTATGAGATGCCCAGCTTTCTGCTTGCTTTCCTTTCCTTTTATTTCTTGAGAGATAAAAGGTGGTGCAGACCACACCCAGGGGAAACTCCTTTTACACTGGATCAGCAGCGTGACAGGGGTAAGGGTGGTGTTACAATCCCACCTTAATCCTCTTTTAACATAAAATCACAATCAGAAAATGGAGGACAACCACATAATACTGGGAATCATGGTCCAGCAAAATTGATACACACATTTTTGGGTAACATAATTCAATCCATGACAAAATCTTTTGGTAATTTTTTCAAGCTTCTTTCTTCGTGGTTTTCCACATGCTAGAGAAGAGCTCTGGTGATCATGCGCTCACCGTCACATGAATTCTAGAAGTCACATTTGATTCTCCATTCCCCCCATCTCATATGTCTGCTCCACCAGCAATTCTTGGCAGCTCAAGCTCCAAAGTGCACCTCAAGCTGGCCCACTTTTCCCACCTGCACTACCACCATTGTTCCTCACCCTGACCAGTCCTTTGTATTTGCTGTGCTCAAGTTATCCTGACTGGCAGTCAGTTCCTGGCACATACATTCTTTCTTATTACAAGACTGTCGCCACATTACAGAAAACCAAGTCCGTTTGAGATAAAATCAAAGAGGTTTACTCCAAGAAAAGAATTACACTTAGAAGTGGGACCCGCACAGCTCATTGAGATGACACAGTGATGTCCAAAGAGGGGGTTCTGAATCGGGGATAGTTTTACTACTGCAGCAAGCATCAGCCACAGGTTATTCATGACTGGTGCATCTCCACTCAGGGAAGTGGGAGATGGGATCCTGCTGAGGTGGGGTAAGGGTAGCGTACTGATTTAGAGGGTATAGCTGTAAGACACTGATCTGTTTTTAATTATTAATGGCTGAAATTAGAGAATAAATATAGTCTCACAAGATGCTTAGCTAATGATCGCAGAATGCTTACATGTAGTTTCTTTGTCTATCTTGCAAAAATACCCGGCTGGCAACAGCACTCAGCACTCTTCCTGAGTATGTGTATTTTGAAGCGTGCAGATGGCACTTAGTCGAGACGCCTCAGGGCATATGATTTCGCATCCTGGTTTTGACCACTGAGGAAAAACATGTTTTCCCCAAAAGCATAGCTGTTAATCTAGAATCCAGATTAAAATTAGACAGCATGGTCAGCATATCATGCCTCTGTCTCACTGACTGCACTGAAAGTTTTCTTTTCCTGAGATAATTCCCTCTTTTTAAGCATTTGGCTGCTAACCAAACAGTCGGCAGTTCAAATCTACCAGCCACTCCTTGGAAACACCATGGAGTACTTGTACCGTGTCCTATAGGGTTGCTAGGGGTTGGAATTGACTTGATGGCAACAGGGTTGGTTTTGATCACTGATGAGTCAAGTAGTCTTTCTCACATGGACACGCTTGCTACTATTGTTTAATGGTTGTTTGAATTATTAAACATTCAAGACCTCGGAAACTACACCACATTTGTGACCTGTCAGTACTGAGCGTTTTTACCTTGGCATAGTGAAGTTCCCCTTTTCAGGGTGTGCTGATCTCTGTTGCCCACTAAGGAGAAACCCGTCTTCTGCAAGGTTTTCCCTAGCTTCCTCATGCTTTAGAGGGAGACATCAGTGAGCCTCAAAAGGGTAAAGGAAAGAGGTGACAGTGTCAGGCACAATGGGTCAGAGGTACAAAGGGCTGACTTATTCTTTCAAACTCTCAAGTAGGGTTTCATTAAGGGCACCACTGACTTAGTTTCCACATACATTGTCTTTTTCACGGGCATCACATTAGTTCTCAAGGTCAAAACACGAGTGTTTAATTTCATGCATCATTTAATAATGCCAGTTATGACAAGGACCATGAAAATCATAATTTGAGTGACTAAAATAGATCTAATCTAGACTCCCATTACTGTGGAAGCCAACTAAATATATCAGGAAGAGAAAACCCCAATCTCGTCAGAGACATGGATCCATGTGGCTTTCTAGTGAATTTGCTTGATATCTTGTTCTACTTTTCCAGAGCTATTAGTCCAGGTGCAACAAGTGGTATTTGGTATAGCACAAATGTTTCCTTGTTGGGTTAATAAAAAATCAATAGCTATTCTGTCATCGAGTAATACTTTGGCAAGGGAATTCAAAGATTTTTGCTGAGCTGCCATCCCATCAACAACATCTTTACTTATTTGTTCCATGGTGGCTGAGAGATTTCCAATGGATTTCTCAATTTCAGGGATGCCTACCAATGGCAGGATACCTCAGAGGAAAGCCCATCCATTTCCAGATCTATCCGTCACAGAGTGATCAATGGAGTCTCTCTTTATTCTCTTTTTCACTAATAAATTTAAGCCATTGGTCTAATGTACACTTTCTTTGTATGCATAAATATCTAGAAGGACACCTATATGTCCCAAGGTACATTGGCCCATCATGTTCCATCCATCTAAATAGAGCAATGCCCAAGTGTAGGGCTTATTTATTGGGTCTGGCTTGTTTTTGGTGGGATAATCTGATCCCCCCATAAATATACATAACCATAGGAGTACAGATCATGTTGTTTCTGGTATAATTATGTGGGAAGAGGATGTTTTGATTTATTTGCACAAGCCAAAGTTCTATTACGACATTTTTACAAATGGATAACTGTCCCGTCTCTAAAGGGTTCCAGAGACTGATACAAAGAGGGAAGAGTCATTCCTTTTACAGTTAATTATTTTGCGTGAGTTGATAAAATCTCAAAGTATCTGTGGAATTTTCCATGTTGGAATGAAAAGCTAATTAGCAAACATGAACACCTCTACGTTTTGTAAAACAAGCTCGCAACTGTCCCATGACCTGGTCAGGTGTTATGGTTTGGGTTAAATTACAACAAGCTCTTTGCAATAATCCAGGAGGGTGCCATAGTCTAACATGTATGGTTCACTTAAGGGTAATGTTGAGGTTAATGGTTGCATTGGGTATGAAACTATAATTTAATATTGTAGATGCTAAAGGATCAGAAATAGCAAGACTGGATTTGGGGGAAGAATAACAAACAAAACATTCTGTGAGATTACCAGCTGTAGCTACTGCTTGGGACAATCTAACAAAGGCATTTTTGTGCCAGGTTATCAACTTGAATTATGAACAGAGATAGAAAAATACCTGAGATAAGCTTCATAGTGTAGGAAAATTGTCTGAAAGAGGTATATAAGTGCTGCTAGCATGCAAACAATAGCTATAATGACATAAAATCATCCAGTAAGTAACATATGAGTATGTAGAACTAAGGTTTGTATCCCTCTTATGACCATGAACAAAAAAAAAAAACAGCTAAAAGACTTAGTAAGAAAAGATATAACAAGGTTTCAAAATTAGCACGAGACATGAACTATGGAATCAAACAGTCCTAACTTGAGAATCAGAGAAATTTTAAAGGTGATCAAGATTAAGCGTAAAGCTATGACTAGTAAAATTTCATATCCCATGGAAAGATTATTATGGTGTGCTGCATGTGGTGAGTGATGTTGATAAAGTTCTAGGATCACAGGACAATATACATGGAAGCACTTCTAACGTGTGGACGAGAATGATGCGAGCAATAGAATGATTAGAATGAAAATCAGTCCAAGAATTTCAAACAGGTCTAACCCCAATATCTTGGGCAGAAGCTGTCTGTTAGCTGTCAGCTGCTTCTTGTCCCGGCACTTTTTAAACTTCAGTTTGTAGGCTTCCATGGGTTGAATGGTCCACTCAGGGGTCATGGCCTTCTTTAACTGTGACAAGTGTACCCAAGTTTTATTCCTTGTAATTTTTCAGTACATGGACTAGTAAGATAACCTGATAAGGCCCCTTCTATCTTTGTTCTTGGGAATCCTTTTATCAATGTCTCTTCCTGTATACGTAATCTCCTGGTGGGATAGCCCTTTCAGTGGGCTCCACAGGCAGTTCCTGATTATAAACACTTAAAACTAGGATTGTTATAAGCTTGGGCATAATGCTTATAGTATTTTAAAAATCTGGCTTGTATGAAGTTGGAATCAACACATGCTGGCCCATAGAGAAAGGCCAAAGGGGATCCAGAGACAATTTTATGTGGGATCAGCTGGTGTGGATCAAAAGATGCTAACTTTAGATTTAATAGGAGTATTGGTAATATTTGTACCCAGTCCTAAAGAATGGAATATCTTTGCCAATTGATTTTTAATTGTACTGTTCATCCTCTCAGCTAAACCCATGGACTGTGGATGGTACAGACAAGGTAGCCTCTGAAAAGTAGGAAAAACTTCGCATAAATCCTTTATGATTTGTCCAGTTAAATGGGTGCCTGGATCACTGAAAAGTGTTCTCGCGTCACCCCAGGTAGGGATGATGTTCTGTAAAAGATTTTTGGCCACAGATTATGCTGTGGCTTTCCAGCTAGGGACAGCCTCAATCTATTGTGAAAATTTACAAATAATTACTAAAATAAATTTGTATATACTGGAGGGCCTCAATTGAACAAAGTCAATCTGCTGTTCAAACATTGGCCCAAGACTTAAGAGTTACCTTCCCAAGGGAGTTCTGTATGCTTGACCAGCAGTAAAGTGAAAGCATATGGAGCAATATCAGGTAATATGGTCAGCCACATCCCAAAAGTGTCCCCACCATTCCTTTAATAAAAAGTCTACACGTTTGTCTCTTCCACAGTGATTATTAGCACGGACAGTCCCAGCAAGAGGATCATGTGAAGACATGGGGAGGACTGGCATCCAATAGCGCACTTTAGGTTTTTTACTGGATCCTTCCCAGATGCTAGAGATGCCATTTTGGTGGCACACCTTTTTCTTCCATTCATCTTTTTCCTCATCTGTAGCCAATCGTTGGTGACTCATTAAATCTTGCCACATGGGCTCACTAGTGGTGTTATCCTGAAGGTACAGGTCCCCAAGTATGTCTTATGCCAGGCTCCTGGCGTTTTGGGCACTCCACGGATACCACTGTCACTTGGAATTCAGTTCAGGCAGCAGATCTGACTGCCTGACTAGCCAAATTATTTCCCCTAATTTCTTCAGTTTGAGGAATCCCCTTATGGTGATGGTCCTGTACTTTAATGGCGGCAATTTCAGAGGGAAGTAGCATTACTTGCAGAAGATCTGTTACTATGAGTCATTTTTTATCTGGGTCCTGAAGATGTAAGGACCCCCAGTGCTTGCACAGCACCCTGAAATCATGGACAACCCCAAGAGTATATCAGAAGTCTGTAAAAATACTTACTGATGGCCTGGGGGTCAATCTGCATGCCGGAGCAAGCGTAATCAGTTCAGCCTGCTGAGCTGAGGTAACTTCAGGGAGAGGCCCGCTTTCAAGAACTTCAGTGGACATTGTGACATCATAGCCTCCCTGGAAATGAGAGCAGGCTTATCTTAAATAAGAACAGTCTACAAATAAGTTAAAGTCTGCATTATCAAGAGGGGCCTCCTGAAAGTCAGGTATGATAGTGAATAAATGATCAGTTAAATCAATACAATCATGAGGTGGAGTTTCTTAATCATCTGGCAGGGGCATGAGGGTTGCTGGGGTTAACCCTGGGATAGTGTGCAACTGTATATGTGGTCAGCTAATAAAAGAACATCATAAGATGTCATCTTGCTGGCAGATATGTGCTGTCTAAAACCTGACTTTAAAATGGCAGAGACTGTGTGAGGAACAAACACATTTAAATTGTTTCCCAACACAATATCAGCAGTGGTTTCCACCAACTGGGCCATGGCAGCAACTACCCTAAGGCACAGTGGGTATCCTCTGGCCACAGGGTCTTACTCGACATTATACTACACAACCAGCCTCTACCATCCTCCATGCCCCTAAGTAAGTACCCCTAAGAGCATTTCCTTTCACCTCATGTACAGAAATGGAAAAACTAAGGCTATAATTGGGAAATCCTAAAGCAGGAGTACGAGAGAGAGAGCCTTTTAGTTCGTAGATGGCTGCTTCTCCCTCTCCTGATAGCTGCAAAGAGCCTGGCTCACAGGTTTTAAATAATGTTGTAACGCCTGGGCTAGAGGTGACAATTTTCATATTCAAGTACGGCAGTACCCACAAAGGCTGAGAAATTCTCTTAACTTCTTTTTTGTTTTAGGCATAGGAAAAGTCAGAATAGCATCTTTTCTCTTAGGGTCAATAGGTACCCCGTTGGCTGAGAATATATGCCATAAATATTTAACAGATGGTTGAAGAAGCTGAAGTTTCTCCTTAGAAAACTTGTGATCTCTATTTGGTAAGGGTGTTAATAAAGTGATGCTATCTTTCAAACAGGTCTCCTCAGTGGGAGAGTAAATTAACAGGTCATCCAAGTATTGGAGAAGGAGCAATCCATGGATAAATTTAAATATTGCAGGTCCACATGCAATACCTGTGAAAAATAAGTTGGAGACTCAGTAAAACCTTGGGAAAGGAAGGTCCAAGTGTATTGTTAATTGTTCCAGCTGAATGCAAATAAATATTGACTCTTGGGTTGGATAGTAATGCCAAGAATGCGCTATATACATTTATTACTGTAAAATGTGTGGTCACTGCTGAAACACTGGATAATAAGAGGTGAGAATTTAGGGCCTTGGGAAATCCTGGAGTCGCTATTTTATTAATGGCCTTTACTTCCTGAACAAATCTCCAACCTCGATTATCGACCATGCAGACTGGGAACACAGGGCTGTTACATGGAGTAGTATAGGGAATAATGAGGCCTTTTTCTAAATTGTTGTTAAATATAGGAGCTAGTCCTTCTCAGGCTTCAGGCTTAGTGGGATATTAGGGAATCTTAGGTAAGGGTTTAGTGTTATAAGTATGCACCTTAATAGGTTCAGCTGAACAGACCCTCCCAATATCAGTAGATGGAGCTGCCCACAAAGATGTACTGGCTTGAGGCAGTCCATTGGAAGGGAAACTAAAGGAGTTAAAATCTGAAGTTCAGGTGAATTAAGAGCATGTGCATAGCACAAGGCTTCTTTCTGATCATTCTTAGAAGGGGAAAGAGCACTAAGTATACTTAATAATATCTCGCCTTCTTCAGTAAACTGTCAATGGCATTTCCATTTAGAAAGTAAGCTCTTCCAAGTAAGTTAACAGGAATGTTAGGGCTAAGTAGTAAGGAATGTAAGTATTCAGTTGGTCATCCAGACACAGTTACAGGATGAGAGTGTATTAAGGTGTATTCTAAGTTAGCAACCCCCCCAACTTTAGAAGTTCTAGTACTCCAAGAAATTTTGATGGCTTGTGGGGTTAAGTGCCAATAATGTCACACCCATGTCTACCAGAATTTTGCAAGGCTCGTCATTAATCTTAATAACAGTTTCACCTTGTGAGTCCAGAGGAACCACAGGAAAATCCCCTATTTTATCCCCAGAGCCCCATCACTTGGTCATGGAAGGGGCCAAGGGCAAAGTGCCTGTTTTTTTTTTTTTTTAAGCTTCATGTAAACCTTTTTAAAGTGCCCTCACTGCTTGCGATAAAAGCACATCCTGAGTTTTTTCCCCCTGTGGCTTATTTAATTCAGCGGGCTGATATTCTCCTCTAGTGCATGTTAGTAGTTGCTGCATTTGCGAAGTCATTAGTTTATTTTGCCTATCTTTTATTCCTTCCTCCTCTTTCTTAGCCTGTTGTTCTAAACTTTGGCTCAGTTTGTAGGCTAAAGTTGTCAATTTACTAGTATCTGTGTTTTCTCAATCCAGTTTGTACTGTTTGACCAGATTGCTGAGCTTGGATTGGAGGTCATTAACAAAAAGTGAATTGAAAGCAAATTTTACCCCCATATCCTCTATTTTCAGCCCTGAATGTTCATCAAAGAATTTTTTTAGGCAGTGAAAGTAGCTATAAACACTTTCACCTTTTTCTTGAGTACAACCTTGAATTGTAGCCCAATTTATCTTCCTCGAGAAGGTTCCAGAAATAGCTTTAATAAGTATATCAGTGACTGTCTTAGTTTAATCCAAAAGTATATTTTTAGGGGCCTTACGTCTATAGTTAAGGATTCGTCAGAAGACTTCCATTTACTTCTTCCACCCTCATGGAAGCATTTCCAGGCCCCACCAACATATAAATAAGGTCAAACATAAAAACCAGCCCTGGTTCATAGGTTTGGGACTAAGAAATTCTTGAGTGAATTTATGTGAGTCCTCCAGTGGATTTGAGAAGTCTTTGATGATAGCATGAAGCTTGGCCAAGGACCATGGAGCAAAGGTTTCTTGAGGTAGTTTACTAGCCTCTTCAGGGTATCGCGTCTTAAAAGGCATTTCTAAGGCTGGCTCTGATTCCAGTCCCATGGGGGTACTGGTGAGAGGGAGAGATGATGCACAGGAAGCATTGACAGATATAGGAGGGCCAATAGGTAAGGCAGGATAAAGAGAAGGGGAACTGGAGAAGGGGCAGTAGGAATGACGGAAGAGAGGGGATCAGGCTGCTGAGGAGCTGGGAAAGAAAAAAAAGGATTTTGAGTAAGGACAGGGGAGGGTTCAAGCTTCTGAACTTTGTTCAATTTGGATACCTACTTCACGAAGAAAGTCAGTTTATCTTCCAATTGTACTTTTGTTGATTGCTGGTACCAGCTGTAAAAGATATCCCACTGTTTCTGTTTGATACAGTCATCCCATCTTTTTTTTTTTTTTAATTTGGAGCATTAAAAGGAAGTTTTCAACATGTTAAAAGCTCCCCATTTAGGCCAAACTTTTTCTACACTATCCCTGCTTATAATCTGTCATTGACCTAAATATGCACAGGAATCTAGACTGTAATGCTTAAATATAAACCCAGAGGAAGTTCCTTGGGGCAGGGTGGTCTCTTCCTTAAAGCAGAACTGTCCCATAGTAACTGATATAGCAACCACATGGTACAAAGATAATCCTCCTATCTCTAGACACAATGAAAGGAGTTCTCAAGATTCCTAAATGATCTCCTTAGAGAAACAAAGGCTACTAACCGTGACTGGGAAGAGGCATTGAAATTATACGAGGCAAGTAAGGTCCAATAAGGAACCCAAAAATAAAGGAGAGTATAGAGAGCTTGAAACTACCTCAGTGAACTGCAATGCAAAGAGTGCAGAGTTCTGACCTGGAAGGCTCACCTGCCACCTCCAGTCACCAGAGAAATGGAGGAGGCAGAAAAAGACCCTGGCTGGTGCCTGGCTTTCTCTGAGACCTCAAACATGGGGTCTGTACAGGCTCAGTAATACTTCCAGATCCCTCTGCTGCCACCAAAATGCCACCTTATTACAGAAAACCAAGTCTCCTTGAGATAAAATCAAAGAGCCTTATTCCAAGGATGGTTTACAGTTCGAACTGGGAACAGCATAGCTCATTGAGATGAGACAGTGGTGTCCAAAGAGGGGAACTGAATTGGGGATAGTTATACTCCTGCAGCAGGCATCAGCTAAAGGCTATTCTTTTTTTTTCTTTTATTTTTTATATTTTATTGTACTTCAGGTGAAGCCTTACAGAACAAATAGTTTCCCATGAAACAGTAGTACACCTGTTGTTTTATGACATTGGTTAACAACCCCACAACATATTAACCCTCTAACTTCGAAACCTTTTTTTTTTTGGGGGGGGTGAAACTACACATAGCCGAAGATACACCGTTTCAAAAATTTCTACATGCACAGTTCAGTGATATTGACTACGCTCTTCTAATTGTGCTGTTATTCTCACTTAAGATGAAGGCTTACAGAACAAAATGGCTTCTCATTTAACAGTTACTACAAATGTTGCCCTATGACAATGGTTAACAATCTCACAACACATCAACAATATCCTTATTCAACCTTGTGTTCCCTATCTCCAGCTTCCTTGTCCC
>NW_004444056.1:8772477-8800511 GCF_000243295.1 Trichechus manatus latirostris | reverse complement strand
GTTGGCTGATTGTGCCCTTTAGGTCTTCTGTATCTTTGCTGAGTTTCTTCTTAGTTGTTCTGTCCTTTACTGAGAGTGGTGTGTTGAAGTCTTCTACTATTGTTGTGGAACTGTCTATTTCTCTTTTCAGTACTGTTAGAGGTTTTTTTATGTATTTTTAGAGCCCTGTCATTGGGTGTGTACATGTCTATTAGGGTTATGTCTTCCTCATGGATGGTCCCCTTAATCATTATATAGTGTCCTTCTTTGTCTTTTATGATGGATTTTGTTTTAAAGTCTATTTTATCTGAGATTAGTATTGCCACTCCTACTTTTTTTTGGTAGTTGTTGGCTTGATATATTTTTTCCAACCTTTGATTTTTAATAAATTTACATCTTTCTTTCTAAGGTATGTCTTTTGTAGACAGCATATTGATGGATCCTGTTTTTTATCCATTCTGTCAGTCTGCATCTCTTTATAGGCGCACTGAGTCCATTTACATTCAGTGTAATTATTGATAGATGTGAGTTTATTGCTGTCATGTTGTAATGCTTTTTTGTGATGCTTACTTTTTCTTTGTTCCTCTTACTCTCCTGTGCTGAATTAATTTGTTTGCGGATTTTTTTTCATTTCTTTTGTTTTTGTAGGCTTTGTTTTTACTGAGGTTTTGTTTTCCCTCTTTATTTATATGAGTATGTTTATTAACTTTCTTTGTGGTTACCGTGACATTTACCCTTATCTTTCTAAGTTTGAAACAGTCTATTACTACTTGATATCACCTTGCCTTCCTCTCCATTAGAAGGTTCTATACCTACACCGTTTATTCCCTCTTTTATTGTGCTGATGTCATTGTTATTTACAGATTAACTGCTCTGACTCCCTGTTGTACTTCTGGTTTTGGATAGTCCTTGAGAGTTCATTTCCTAGTTTGGTATCTGGATGGTACAATCCTGTGTCCTAGATTCAGCCTGTGGGCTCAAGTTGTTTGTTCTCAGATCGAAGGACTCCCTTTAATAATTCTTGTAAGTTTGGTTTAGTTTTTACGTATTCCCTTAATTTCTGTTTATCTGGAAATATCCTAATTTCACCATCATATTTCAATGAGAGTTTTGCAAGATATATTATTCTTGGCTGGTAATTTTTTCTTTCAAGGTTTTATATATGTCATCCCACTGCCTTCTTGCCTGCATGGTTTCTGCCAAATAATCTGAGCTTAGTCTTATTGTTTCTCCTGTGTATGTGACTTCTTGTTTTTCATGAGCTGCTCTCAGGATTCTCTGTCTTTGGTTTTGGCGAGTGTGATTATGATATGCATTGGTGATTTTCTTTTGGCGTCTGTCTTCTATGGGGTTCATTGAGCTTCTTGGATGGTCAGCTTTTCATGTTTCATGATATAGGGGAAGTTTATTGTTAGCAGTTCTTCAATGATCCTCTCTATGTTTTTGCCCCCTGTTCTAGACCTCTGATCACTAGCAAATTTTTGCTTTTGATTGTATCCCACATAATTCTCAGCGTCTCTTCATTTTTCTTTGTTCTTTTTTCTGATTTTTCCTCAGAGTTGTATCCAAGTGTTTGTCTTCAATTCTGCTGATCCTGTCTTCCACCTTTCAAATCTGCTTCTCAGCCCTTCTATGATACTGTCCATTTCTGAAATCTTGTTGTTTATCTTTCAGATTTCTAATTGTTGTTTTTGTATAATTTCTAGTTGTGAATTTATTTCGTTCCTGCATTATTTTCCTGAATTTGTCTGTTTTTTTTTTTTTGTCTGTATTTTCCATGAATTTGTCTTTTTTTCCTCTTTTTTGTCTACCTTTTGTTTCAACTCTTGGATAATTCTGAGTATTAGAGATTTGAATTCCCTATCAGGTAGTTTTAGTGGATTTTCTTCTACTAGAAATTCATCTGGTGTTTTGTTTTGGACACTTACTGGAAAAATCCTCTTCTGTTTTTGTAAATCTTTTGATATTGTCTGCTGTCTTCAGGACATTCAGTAGTTAATTTTCTCGTTTATTGATTGTAGATTTATTTGTTTCATCCTTTTTATGTTTTATTTGCCTATGTCTGAGCTGGCAAGCTCTGTGTTCTTTGTTGTTTGCTTGTCTGTGGGCACGATACTTTTCACCTCCTTCTCCAATTGGCAGGGTCAGTTGCTCAGATATAGTACAGCAGGGCAGGTCTACCTGAAGAGGAGTTGCTGGGATGGGTTGTTTTGGGCACTTACTACAGCCACCAGGGTGGGTCGATAATCAGTACAGGGCAGATTCCAGAAGTCCATGCCTGTGCTGCTTGGTGGTGTGATGTTCAGCGCATGGTGCAGGTAGGCAGGATGGAGGAGGGAGATTGTGATGTGTGGAGCTAAGATGGGTATGGGCGAGAGGAGAGAGGAACAAGAGCCAAAAACATACAAACAAACAAAAAAGAGTGCTTGGGACCTTGCCGTTGCAGTGGAGAAATGAGAGAGTGTGAAATGGAGAAAAACAAAAAGAGGAAGAAGAAAAAGAAGAAATAAAGAGTAAATAAAAATTAGAAAGAAAAAAGAAAAGGAAAGCTCCCAGGAATCCCACCGGTACGGCTACAAGGTCTGGGGAAGTTGTTTCCAGGTGTTGAAGTACAGCCTGTCTAGAAGGCATAGAGGTGTCACTCAGCACGAGGCATTAAAGGGACAGAAAGAGAAAGAAGGTATACAGAAATGAGAAACTGAGTAATGAAGAAAGACAAAAAGAGGGAAAAGAAAACAAAACATTAAAGAAAAAACAAAAACCAAGATAAAAGAAATGCCCTTAGGGATCCCTGTGCACATCTACCCAAGCTGAGGGGGTAGGTCCCAAGCCATGCAGAACTGCCCTGCCAGAACGGGCTTCCAACTCAAGAAAAAGACACCAAACAAACAATTCAGAACAAACAAAAGCCCCGGGATCCCACCAGCATGGCAGCATGGACCAAGAAGCAGTTTCACACTGGAGCAGAGCTCCACAGCCCCTCCGGAAGAAGCAAAGATGGCACACGGAACCAGGTATTTGAGTGAAAGGTCGGGGAGGCAGTGAGAGGTAAGGAAGGAGCAAAAGAAGCAGAAAAAAGCAACACTAACAGCCAAGAAAAGGCCCTCAGGGAGTTGGCCAGTGTGGGCAGGTGGAATGCAAGCAGCCGGTGCTTCCCGGCCAAAAGACTTTGTTTGGCCTCGGGAAGCAGAGAAGTCATAGTAGGATGAGAACTGTGGGGGTGGGAAAGCATACATCACTGTTTACTGGTTGTTCTCTCTCCTGCTGGAAGCTCCGTAAAGCTGCTTTCTCGTACCCCCTGTTCGCTGGTCTCCGATAGGAGTCCAAGATGGCGGATCCATGCTCTGTTAGTTGGTAGGGGACCTCTGCATATATGTCTCCTCACTTTCTGTTCTCCGTCAGGTTCTTACTCCATTTGGTGTTTGACTGAGTTCTTTATCTCTTCATTTGATGTTTAGGGTTTGAGGATTGCTGTTTTCTGTTTGGCTTAGTTTTTTTGATCATTGCTGTGGAGGGATGGTGTGGTGCTTCTGCCTAGAGCGCCACATTGCCAGAAGTCCAGATTTTGAATTTTTAAAAGCAGAAAAATTATTATTTACAAATCATTATTTACATCTGATTCACAAAAGCAGCCACTGTCTTGGCTCTTTTCTCTCAAATATTCTGACGATTTTCCTGTAGCTATATCATCTTAAATGGTTTTAAGCAGCATGCAATAGTTTGGCATTAAAATATCACTATCGTGATGATTTAGGAATTTGCATGATGTCCCCACAGGTCTCTGACCGCAGCAAGCTACTCCCTTGTTCCCACCTTCCTCAAGCACTCTGTCAAATGGCGGTTCCCTGGACTCAAGATTAATCAATGAATTTCTCAATGAAATAGAGGAACACAATAAAAACGTAAAAATAAATTAAAATAGCTAATAAAATATAGATCAATCAAATAATCAGAGCAATTAATCAACCAATCTCCTTGAAAATGTTCCCAAGTCTGCCTGGGAGCTCAGAACAGCCTGCATATGTGCGTGTGTCTCAGGAAAATTTTCTAAGGACCAGGAGTCCGAATGTGCCTTCCATGGAGTCCCAAGGATGCTGTCCTGTGGCATGCCGGAGCCTGTGGAAAATTTTCCCACGTCCACAGGAAGAACAAGTCTCCACTCATCATGTCAGAGTCCCCTGGGGAACCGAGGAATTGACAGGACTCCTCAAGTCTCTGTCAGACGATTAAGTCTTGTCTTTTAACAAGAATTTGAATTCTGTTTTATATTTTTCTCTTGCTCTATCTGGGAGTCTCTGTTGTGTTCCTTGTCACAGAGGTCATTGGTGGTAGCTGGGCACAAAACATGGACCAGCACTGAGTAGAGTCTGTAAACAGCTGGTCCTCCATCCTGCCGAGACATGCATCTGCTCACATCGACAGTCTTATGACAGTGCATGTGCTTAGCAGTTTTGAAGCCGGTCAAGTCTGAAAAGCGTTTCATTACAAGGATAAGGACCTCAGGGCAAGTGCGCAAAGTCAGCATCTTGGAAGCGGGCACTTTCTTCTGACAAATCCTACAATGATATGAATTTTCACCATCCAGCTCTTCAGCCGTGACCAACTCTTCCAAAGCTTGGTTCACACTCTGAGCTGCCTGGATGTCCAGACTAATGTCCAGGTAAGGGTTGAAAGTGTCTGACATTCCTGGCAGTGGCGACACTGGATATTTGATCTCCAGTAACCACCAAAGATTTGACAGATCAGGGTGGTATCTTGGGAGTGGCTGCAGAAGTGTCTGTTGGCTACGCAGTCAGGCTTTCTGCATGGTATTCAGAGTGGACATGAGAAATTCATGGGAGTCTTCCTGTTGGTGTCGAGGGAAGCCTCGAGCCAGTGCGTGTGAGGGCTCCATGACATCGCCGGGATGACGGAAGGCTCGGGTAATGTAATCCTGCATTATACAAACACACAGTATCCCTGCTGCCCAGAGGTTGCAGAGTGCTTCTGGGACAGCATGTAGTCGACGAGGGGCCACGTGTATGTCAGACACTGCAAGGCTGCACTCAAATACCGTGTGTTCCCTATGTTGCAGAGCCCTGCCCCGACCCAGGAAAATATGCTCCAAGTCGAGACAAGTTTCTAAGCAGAAGCAAGCACTCCATTGCTGCAGATGCACTGATTCTGGGACCTCTGCCAGGATTTGTCGGCCAGAGAGGTGAAGGGTAAGACAATACACAACACTGAGGAAGTCAGCACAATATTACCAAGGGAAAATCACAGAAGCTTCACAGACACGTCAGAACTCCCATAAGAACCAAGTTACTGGGCTGAGGGCTCTGGGGACTATGGTCTCAGGGGACATATAGCTCAATTGGCATTAACATAGTTTATAAGGAAAATGTTCTACATTCTACTTTGGTGAGTAGCCCTTGGGATCTTAAAAGCTTGTGAATGGTCATCTAAGATATGTCTAATGGTCCCACCCTGTCTGGAGCAAGGGAGAATGAAGAAAACCAAAGACACAAGGGAGACAGGGGGACCTCATACCACTAAGAAATAAGAGCCAGGAGAACAGTGTGTCCTTTCAACTCAGAGTCACTGCACTCAGAAGCTACAAGACCATGGTCAAGATTGATGGCAAAGACCTTCCTCTAGAACCAATAGAGAGAGAAAACCTTCTCTTAGAGCTGACACACTAAATTTCAACTTCTAGCCTCCTAAACTGTGAGAGAATAAATTTCTCTTTGTTAAAGCCATCCACTTGTGGTACTTCTGTTGTAATAGCACTAGATAACTAAGAAAGAAACCAATGGTGCACGCACACCACCAATATAATTAATCAAAATAAGAGAAGTAGTGTCTCAGTGATGGATTTTCTGGCTGGATTTTCATTATCATTTTTTGTTCATGTTTTTCAGTACTTTAGAACATTGGACATAAGTAATTCTACTCTATAGTAAGAAATTTGATCTCAGCTAAGAGAAGTCTGTGGCTGCTGGGTGATACAAAGAGTTAAGTGCTTGACTACTAACCAAAAGTTTGGCGGTTGAAACCCAGCTAGAGGTGCCTCAGAAGACAACCCTAGTGATCTGCTTACAAAAGGTCACAGCCTTGAAAACCCTATGGAGCAGTTCTACTCTGCACACTTGGGGTCACCATGAGCCAGAATGGACTCAATGGCAACTAACTACAATAACAAAGAGAGTTCTGGCCTTTGTCCTGGCTCCTGGGAAGTAACCTTTAAACCACTGGAATTTCCAGAGTGATAGGACTGCCTTTAAGATTCGTGGTGGGCCCTTTGGTCCTCACCTGATAGTTTCTACTAAAGAGGTGACATAGGGTGGAAGCTGGTCATGACAGAAAGACTCACCATGTGATTAGAGAGCTGAGGTTTGTGTTAACATCAGATAAATATGAAATGGTAAATGAGAGCCCACTGCAGGAGGAAACACACAGCCACCCAGTGGGGTCAGCTGGTGAGACCACCTGTGTGGAAATTGGGGGGGAGGGGTCTTTGGTTACAAAGCTGAAGTTTAACATTCAACACCCAAAACGAAGAAATGACTGTTTATTACTCACAGGTCCCAGAGGGGAGCACACTCTAGGGCTGCACACTGAGCTCCCAGGAGCACCAAAGAAGGGGAGAATCACAGAGAGCACAAACGGACCTGGGCTCAGCTTTTAATAGAATCCAGGAGGGGAGAACACTCTATTTGGTGGGGTTAAGGACTGCTGGTTAATTTAAAACAAGTGGCAGAAAACTGGGATCTGGGGGCACAAATTTGGCAGAGAAGGCATGGGGTCCTTATCTGGATTCCCAGATGTGATGTGTAGCTGTGGAAAGGGAGAGCTGGAGAAGGGAGGAGCTGCCTCTGGATGGTTGTCTGAGATTTTACATGTGGGAGTGAGGGTTAGTTGATTAGAAAGATGAGTAGGCCTGCTGTTTTGAAATACATAATGTTCAAGCACAGGCTGGATGAAAAGGGATGCTGAGGCATTTACAAAATGGAGTTTGGTTTCTTATGACAGGGCTTTAGGCCCCATGATACCAGCCTGACTTGGGAGATGGAGAGGCAAGTGGAGGGCTGGAGTTCAGCTACTTGGGCAAAAATTCAATCAATCACGCCCATGTGCTGAAACCTCAAAAACCACTCTGGATGCTGAAGCTCAGGGAAGCAAACTGGTTTGGCAATAATCCATTGATATTATCACCGTCAATGCCATCGATAACATTCACTATATATACCTTGAAACCTGTGAGAGCTGGAACTCTATGGGACTGCCTTTTTTTCTGGGTCTTCTAGTTTTACGGCTTTGACAGGGTGATTAGTCTAGGATTCTCTATTAAGAATCCACCCTGTTTTACTTTTGAGTTTTCCTTCTGTGACATGTTCCTGCCTTACATACATTCCTGCTTTTGCAATATATATACATATGCACATATATGTGAATATAAACTATCCCTCTTTTACTCTTCAAAGCTTTTCTTTTAATGCACTTGAGTTCTTGGGTGCTGCATATAGTTAACTTGGTCGGCTTCTAATCAAAAGATTGGAAGTTTAAGTCTACTCACAGGCTCCATGGAAGAAAGACTCCATTATCTACTTCTGAAAAAAAATCAGTCATTGAAAACACTAAGGAGCATCGTTCTACTCTGACACACATGGGGTCACCATAAGTTGGAGTCAATTTAATGGCAACTATTTTGTTTTGCTTTATTCCTAGGGAAAATGATGCCTGGGTAGCACAGTTTGTGCTGGGTGGCTAACCTAAAGATTCTTTGTTTGTACCTTCCTTGAAATAACTGGTCTGCCCATCTGCTTCCCTTAAGATTACAACTAAGAAAACCATACGGAGCAGTTCTAATCTGTAATACATGGGGTCACCATGAGACAGAATCAACTCATTGGCAGCTAACAACAAGGAAATTAAATATGAAGATAGGATATTCATGTCTATGTATGCACATTAAAAAATGGTGTTGGAAACATGACTAAATAGAAATACAAAAATTCAAAGAAAAATTGATTAATCACTAAGCTTGAAGGGAAAAATTATAAACAATTCCCACTGAAATCACCACGTCTATAATGTAATAAAATGTAAGCATACTGAGGATTTGGTATACCTAAATTAGTGAATAAGCCCTGATGGCACAGGGTTAAACCCTCAGCTGCTAAAGGAAAGGTTGGTGGTTCGAACACAACACTTGGAGATCTGTTCCCATGAAGATTACAGCCTAGAAAACCCTATGGGGAAGTTCTACTCTCTCACATGGCGTTGCTATGAGTCGGTATCTACTGGAGAGCACCTGAAAACAGCCACAAATTAGTGAATACAGACTGAACTTTTATCAAAGACACTTGGATACACTGACGGAACCTTCATCAAATATGACCATGTACTGAGTCATAAAGAAAATGTCAGCTATTTTTAATAAGGCAATATCTTACTGTATTTAATAATTCTCCTTTACTGGATATTAGTGATAATTACTGGATATTAGAAATAAAGCTGTAAAACAATCTCTTCCCCCCCCCCCCAATTAAAGCTGATATTAAGTAAACACTAGTTCTTGCACAGTAAAATCAAAGTCACAGTAAACAAAAATCAGACAGTGGACACAAAACTAGACAAATCAAAAAGCAAAAGATAGTTTATATACTTAGAACGTGATTCCAGGAAAAGTTTTCTATAATCTATATGACAATTGGTAAAAGACCAATTTAAAGTCATTGTCACCATGAAGAATAAAAGTAGTCAAAACAAGGAAATGTGGCCAAAACAGTGATCTTGAGGACAGGTAGTGTTAGAAACATAATATTACTAAACTTTAATTAAGGCTTGAATTAATGAATAAACTGTTCGATTTTGTAAACCAAGGGAGTTAAAAAGGAAACTGAAATTTCATATTAAAAATGAAGTGGACATTAATACAACTTGAAAGAAATGATAAGCTTTAGAATGAAAGGAAGAAACAGATTATCTGACTAAAAATAACAACAATATCAGGTGCAGATCCTGGAGCCTCGGAAATCAGGGCCAGCGCTGCCCCGAGAGCCAAGAGGAATGGGGCTGGGAGCTGTCAGAAGAATAGATTAATAAAATTAATCTATTAGGTGAGGTTTATTGGACAGAAGATTTCGAACCCAGTTGCACCAAATCACATACGGAAAGGTACTCCACCGAGGATCAGCAGTGATTGGCTGTATAATGACGAAATGAAGAAACAAAAGAAGCTTATTTCAGATTGGTTTATATAATTTACTATTGAAAAGGTGTCACGATTTCTTTGGTCACTGAGGGTGGCCCGATTCACAGGAAAGCCAGTCATAAGTTTTGGGTAAAAACAAGTCTTACCTGCTTCTTCTACTCAACCGCCCATGCCATTTGTCAATCAAAGGACTCAGGTTTGATTTAACAAGGCAAGGGCAAGAATCTACCTCCCAGTGGGGCCCTTCCAGGACACAAGGGGTAGAGGGGACAGTGAAAGGTTCTAAGCAGGAAAAGGGGCTAGGCGGGGTCCAGTGGCCGGAAGGCAGAAAGGCCACAGGGACCAGCCACGGAGAGGTTTTAACCACAAACAGAGGCAGATCCAGGACCATCAGCGAAGCAAGTGGACTTCACACCTCTCCTGGCGACACCGGGACACGTGAGGCAGGACGGCAGGGTGCGGATACTTTATCAAGTTCGCAGGGGTCCCTGGACTGGGTGGGGAGGAAAGGACGTTGTACAGGACACAAAACACGGGTCTGAACTAGAAAGACAGAGACTCAAGCTCCTGGGACTGTGCTCTGAGCATTCCCACCGAGTCCGCAGGAAAAGGCGCCACATGCATAAAAGCTCTGAGTCTGGAGATGGACGGGTGGGGACCTGAGCTTCCCACCTCTACATGGGCTTACCTGGCCCTTCTTCCAAGTGCAATTGGATTATCCTCGTTTTGATCCATTTCTAAGTCTTTGGGGTCCTGAGGACCAGAGCTGCTTCCTGCGTATTATTTAGTTAACTTTTGAAACAAGTTAAGTAAAAGAAGAGAGTTGTGTAGGTCACATGCATTGGAAGCTGAGATGTTTTCCTGCTACCGAGTGGAAAACGGGTTCAATCAAAAGGTTTTATTTTTGTTTTTGTTTTTTTTGCAAGTAGGTGGAGAATGGTGCCCTGTGAGTGAGGGGTTGTGTGACTCAGGCCTAGGGGGCTGGGACTTCAGTGGGGGGTCGATGTGGTGTGGTGGCTGGAGCTGGCAACATCTGAGACTCCAGTGATTTGACAGGTTATTTTATTAAGCAAGGACTAGAGTTGTCTGTATTGATGGAGGCATCTGACAATTTAGTCATCAACCATTACTTTAAAAGGACAAAAATTTATGTTTGTATAGATATAAATTCCTCTTCCTTTATATTTATTTTGCTTCTCAATTCAATATTATTGAATTATAAATTCAAAGCAGCAGCAAAACTGGAAGGAATCATGGGAATATTGTGATAGTCTGAGGACAAGTCTCAACCTTGGTCCGCTGCTTTGTTGCTTCCTAAGTCCCCTGATTTGTTTCACTTCTATGACCACCATATGGGGTACTGTATTAAAAATATAGGCTGGCTCTACAGAAGAGGAACAAGGGAGAACACTACTAATGTCTGATGGATCTTGGCTGAAAGCAGAGAATACCAGAAAGTCGTTTACCTGTGTTTTATTGATTACGTGAAGTCATTTGACTGTGTGGATCATAGCAAACTATGGATAATGTTACAAAGACTGGAAATTCCAGGGCACTTTATTGTGCTCATGTAGAACTGTACATGGACAAAAGGCAACCATTTGAACAGAACAATGGGATATTGCATTGTTTAAGATAGGAAAAACTGTGTCAAGCATGTATCCTTTCACCGTCCTTATTCAATCTGTATGCAGAAAAACTAATCTGTGAAATTGTATAAAGAGTGAGGCATCAGGTTTTCAGGAAGACTTATTAGTACCCTAACATATGAAGATGGAACAATTTTACTTGTCAAAAATGAAGATGACTTGAAGCAGTTACTGATGAAGGTCAAAGACCATAGCTTTCATTATGGATTATGCCTGAATCTGATGAAATTGATAAATCTTCACAACTAGATCATTAAACAACATCATGATGAATGGAGAAAAATTTGAAGTTCTCAACGATTTCATTCTGTTTGTATCAGCAAACAATAGCCATGGAAATAGTAGTCAAGAAATCATTCCTGATAAAAACTCTCAGTAAAATATAGAAGGGATATTCCTCAACATAATAAAGGGGAAAAAAAAGAAGGAAATGAAAAGATGTATTGCATTAGGAAATCTTCTGCAAAAGACCCCTTTAAACCTTTAAAAAACAAAAAATGTCACCTTGATGACTAAGATGCTGTTATGAATTGAATTATGTCCCCCAAAAATAAGTATTGTAAAGCCTAACTTCTATGCCTGTGGTTATAATCTCATTTGGGAACGGATTGTCTTTGTTATGTTAACAAGACAGGATCAGTGTAGAGTGTATCTTGAGTCAATGTCTTTTGAGATATAAAAAAGATTAAATAAGTGAGCTGAGAGAGATGGGCTAACGTATATGCAAGACACATGGAGGTCTCCAAGGAACCAGAAAGCAGAAGCTGAAGAGACAAAGACATTCCTCTAGAGGTGACATAGAAAGACTACCCCTCAAGCTGGCACTCTAAATTCAGACTTCTCCTAAACTGTGGGAAAATAAATTTCTGTTTGTTAAAGCCACCCATTTGTGGTATTTCTATTATAGCAGCACTAGATAACTAAGACATGTGACCTGACCCAATCCATGGTCTTTTCAATCCCTTCGTATTCATGCAAAACCTGGAAAATGAAAAAGGGAGGCAGAAGAAAAATTGATGCATTTGACTTGTGGTGTTGGCAAAGAATATTGAATATGCTGTGGACTGACAGAAGAATGAGCAGATCAGTGTTAGAACAAGTACAACCAGAATGCTCCTTAGAAGCAAGGATGCAAGACTTTGGCTCACTTACTTTGGTCATCATGAAGGACCAATCTCTACAAAAATATATCACGATTGGTAAAGGAGAGGGTCAGAAAAAATGAAGGAATCCCTCAATGAGCTAGAAAGTCACCACTGCCACAAGAATGGACTCTAACATACCAACGATCATGAAGATGGCACAGGACTGGACAATGTTTCCATCTGTTATACACAAATTCACCATGAGTCATCGCCACCTCCACAGCAACTAACAACAATGGGACTGCTGATTTATACGATTATTTTTCTTCATTATTGGGCTATTACTTGCATGTCTGCCAACTATATGCTAGTGGGGACGTTTCTGTTCATGTAGAATAGTATTTTTGTCAGATGCCGTCCAGGCAGTAGAATCCTATAACAAAGAGCACGCATCTTTTGAAATTTTGATGAATATTCCCAAGTTAACCTTCAAAAGGACATTGGTTCTTTATAATCACTACAACAGGGTATGAAAGGACGTCTTCTTTACACTGGTCTTAACATGAGACAATATTTGGCTATTTTTTAATTTTCCAAATTGATGGGCATACTAAAAAAAAGTCTCATCCCTATTGTATTTGACTTACCCCTCACGTGTTTGAGATTGCATACCTCTTTATAGATAAAATGACCACTTATATTTAACTTACTGTGAAATATTTTCATATACCGTTTGTCTTATTGGGTTGTTTTTACTCCTCTTTTTTACTCCTGATTGAGAGGAACTCCTTATACATTTTATATGAGCAGTGTCTTCTCCCATAGCGTCCTAGTACATTGTCCACACAATCAAGAAATAATCTGTCCTGGATCCTTTTCTCCAGCTCAGCCACCTGTGAATTCACCTGACATGAGGTCCTTCTGCCTGACACAGCAAGTTCTTTTCAGTTCATGGACAAAATAAAGGAGCGGAAGTAGACATCACTGACATCTCCCAGCCAGCATCCAAACACTTTGGCCAAGACCCTAACTTCATTGCCAAGTCAGCAGACAACAGCCCTGATGTTTGCTCCGATGTTTCCCAGCCTGACACCAAGACACTTACCGTAAGCAATGTCCTCAAATGCCAGGCACAAGCCAAGAGTCTGATGTGGACTCCACATCCATCCCAGAGCTTGCCACAAATACATGTGGCCAAGATTTTAATTCAGCATCCAGGTACCAGGGAAGAAATCCCCTTAAATCCCCATCCGGACTTTCAGAATCCTCCAAAGGAAACTGGAACTCAACCCTTCCAGGCACCCTAATAGATTATTCAGAGACATTATGTAGAGGCTCTTCAGCAGCTCCCCATAAGCCCTAGTAAAACTGGACTAATATCCAAACAGGCAACCCAAGTGACCATGAGGACACTGTGATAGTGCCAAGTATTGTACTTCAATACATAACAAAACTTTCCTTATAACTCTCCAGGCCTATACTATCCCCCAAACCCACCTGTGCAGTCCTGTTCTTAGTTAACCCCTCATAGTTGTCTTCACAATATTGGACAATGGATAGTAGAGCTCCAGGTTCAGAACATCTCTCTTGTTCCATCTTCCTGATAAGCCTACACCTCCTGGTCAGGCCCTCACGTCCTCAATGAGCCTGAGGGACACTGTTGCCACGTCCCCACGAGTGCCCTCCTCCTCTGCAGAGAGTGACTAGGAATGGGGCTCAGCAAGGCAGGTGTCATGGATTGAATTGTGTCCCCCCAAAATATCTGTCAACTTGGTTGGACCATGATTCCCAGTACTGTGTGATTGTCCTCCATTTTGTGATTGCAATTTTATGTTAAAGAGGATTAGGGTAGGATAGTAACACTCTTACTAAGGTCATATCCACGATTCAATATAAAGGGAGTTTCCCTGAGCTGTGGCCTGCACCAGCATTTATCTTACATGAGATAAAAGGAAAGGGAAGCTAGCAGAGAGTTGGGGAAACTCATACCACCAAAAAAGCAATTCTGGGAGCAGAGCATGTCATTTGGACCGGGGTTTCTGTGTGGAGAAACACCTAGTCCAGGGGAAGACTGATGAGAATGCCGACAGAGAGAGAAAGAATTTCCCTGGAGCTGACGCCCTGAATTTAGACTATTAGCCTACTTTACTGTGAGGAAATTAATCCTCTTTGTTAAAGCCATCCACTTGTGGTATTTCTGTTATAACAGCACTAGATGACTAAAACAGTAGGGAAGACTCCGCCTCCAGATTCACATGACTTCGAGGTGACTGGTCGACTGAGAAGGGGAACAATGCAGGGAACAGGCTGTGTTTGGCAAATCAGAGCTTCCACAGCTGTGGTGCATGGGCAAATGGTGGAACGACAGATTATATATTGGAGGAACCATATACAGACTCTGAATATTTCAATTATGGAAATTACACTTGTGTTTAAAATGGAGTTTATTAAACTGTCATAGAAAATATTTTATAACGTAGTCAATTTTATAAGAAAACTGAGTCCACATTTGTTTAAGTATTGAAGTAGAATGTCAATAAGAATCTATGAAATCAATTTTTCCTTGGTGTGGAAATGGCTGAATTTTGCATGACTGCAAAGGGTCATCTATGAATGTAAAAAAGATCCCTGTTACTTTTGAAGACATCTACTTCCAAATCTTTGTAAATTTTAAGCACTGCTCCCTCCCAATGCCAGAAGATTTTTTAACAGTTGTTATGAGTCGGAATTGACTTGACCGCAATGGCAGTGGATAAAGGAAGGATGATGGGAAATATCCCACTGGTATGTCCATTTGGTTATGAAAAAATCATTATAAAATTATGTTTGTTCAATGTCTTTCAATTATGAAAATTCTCTTAAATACTACGAACTGTGCAAGCATTTTGACTTCTCCTAATGACCATTCAAGGAGCCCTGGTGGCTTAAAGTTTAAAGCACTGAGCTGTTAACTGAAAAGTCAGTGGTTCCAACCCACCAGCCACTCAGGGGGAGGAAAGAGCCAGCAATCTTTCCATAAAGATTTCACCCTAGGAAACTATGGAAGCAGTTCTACTCTGTCCTATATGGTTGATAAGAGTCGGAATCGACTCGACAGCATGCGTCAACAACAGTAATCACTATCCAGTCAATTTACTTATTTTTATCCAGCAAGTTTTATTTACTTCAGACCAAAGAGGACTTTGGTAGTGACAGGGTGGTCCATGGACCTGTACTCTGTTAGAAATACATATTGCCAGGCACAAACCAGTCTTAGTGGATTTCTGAGTGAATTGCATGCAATTTATTGATTGATAAGCTCAACAAATGTGCTAGTTCTCAATGGGCTACAAACTTAAAAATAATGATATGTTGATCCCAAGCCCAGATCAACAATTGACTGGGTCTCATCCTCCATTTTGGAAAGCCGAGTTCCATTCCACACTTACTGAGCCTCATGGGAGGAAAAAGAGGGCACCAGGCCCAGACAACACTGGTCTCCCTGCAAACACCTGAACGTGTTTCCTTGGAATTCTCAGGAAAAAAAATCCTTTGTAAGTTGGGCAAGAGCTCCAGGAAGGCCCCTGGCTGGGATCCCTCTGAGAGTGGCCACCAGGCTAGGTCTTCCCTCACTACAGGTTGGGTGTTTTCAGACTCACAGAACACTTCCCTCAAAGTCAGCCAACAGCAGCTCCTGGGAATGCATTAGAATGCACATTCTCAGGACCCACCCCAGAACCTTGCATCAGAAACTCAGGTTCGGGGCAGCTTGTGTGCCATAACAGGCCCTCCAGGGGATTCTCTTTCTCACTCAGGTCTGAGAACCACCAACTTGTGCAAACCCTTCTGCTTTCAGACGGGGAAACTGAGGCCCAGGGGGAAGAGACTCAACTGAATAGGAAATCGTAATTATCCTTCCAAGTCCAGCCCAGGTGCTGCCACCTCCAGGAAGCCTCCCTGGGTCAATGCCTAGACTGCTGATCCAGGGACAGAGTGGGCAGCACTGTCAGCATATCCAGCCAAGGGCAGAACTTGGTAACCATGCTCTGAGTAACATAACGAATGTGGGCTCCCTGAGGACACTCTGGGTGGCTCAGTGACTGCAGTCATGGATTGAACTGTGTCCCCAAAAAGTATCTGTCAACTTGGCTGGGTCATGATTCCCAGTATTGTATAATTGTGTAATTCGATGTGATTTCCTTATTTGTTGTAAATTCAATCACTATGATCTAATAAGATGGATTAGCAGCAGTTATACTGATGAGGTCTACAAGATTGTAGTGTGTTAAGCCAATAGCTTTTGAGATATAAAAGAGAGACGTGAGCAGAGACACATGGAACCTTATACCACCAAGAAAGCAGTGCCAGGAGAAGAGGGTGCCCTTTGTACCCGAGGTTCTCACACTGAGATGCTCTCAGACCAAAGGAAGACTGATGCATCACAAGGACTTTCTTTACTGTGAGAGAATAAATTTCTCTTTGTCAAAACCATCCACTTGTGGTATTTCTGTTATAGCAGCACTAGATGACTACTACACCTGCCTAGGGACATACCTGCCTCTCATGGGGACCCAGGACTGTGCACCACACCTGATGCTCATGTACTGTATGGTGACTCCCCCAAGAAGCACAGTTCCAGGTTCAAAGGTGACCCTCAGACAGTAACCTTGTCAACTGGGCCTGCAGACCCCTACCTACCCTCTGTGGTCATCAGAGAAGGTGTTCTCCAAGCCTCTGGCCACTCCTGCTATGGACGCAAGAGGGTGCTCTGGTCAGCAGGTGCTAAAGGGGGTGTGGGGACCTCTGCTAGACATGGACCCATATCTCACCATCCCCTTTACAGGTGAGAGGTGCATGCTCATGGTGAAGCCACCTGTCTGGAGACAGTGAGCTCTGGACCACCCTGACCCAGCCAGCTGCCTCAGAGTCCAGTGACATTGGCCAGCCCAGGACTAGTCACTCTGCATGCTGCTCCTCCCCAACAACCCCAACCTTTTAGGCTCTTGGCCCTCCAGGGAAAGTGCCCCCACCTGCCCCTGCAGGAGCAGCCAGGAGTGGCTGTGTCCAGCGTGTGCCTGGTACCCCTCCCTTGACAGAGATGTCTCAGCTGCACAGGAGTGGGTGTATAGTCCCTATTGGTAATGTTTAAAATGACACCAATATAAATGTACAAAACGCATACATAATGCACATGTAATACCTGGTCACTTACAGTCAAGCTAAGTGCAGAGTTTACCCCGAGGGAGTTGGGGAGGGAGAAAACTTTCACTTTCTGTTTTATACATTTGTATACCATTTGATGAGTTTTCCAAACAGGAGGAGTATTTTCTCATTTTTTAATAATTATTTTTTTTAAGTGCAAGAGGCTGACTTCTGAAACCAGCATTTCTGATAAAGGAAAGTTAATATGAGCCAGTTCCCTAGAAGAAAGTGTTGGGCCAACCAAGGAGGTGTGGGCAGCTGGCCTGGACCTGCTTGAGGTGGGTGGCTGCAGGGATTTAAGTCCTCAGTGAACACTGAGGGGTGTGGAGGATGGGGTGGGCAGGAGTGCTGGAAAGGGTGCCAAGCACAGGTCTGAACTGCACAGATGGAATCTTGCCACTGGAGATCCTTTCTCAAAGCATAGGGCTTCAAGGTCAGCAGAAAACTGTGCAAATGGAACATGGACAGTGACCAGGCCTGGGAAGGAAGCTTGTTTGACTTGAGTAGGCCCATGCAGGGGCAAGGTCTGGATGGGAGATGGAGTCAGTACGGGACAGGGCTTAATCTATCTCCCACCTCCCCACTCATGCAGGCCTCCCTGACTTTCCAGGTCTGCATGTTCTTAAGCTCAACAGAACTTGATTCTCATCCTTCTCATCCATAGGAATCTCTGTGTCCTGCGGATCATGGATGCTGCCTGCCTATTTTTAGTTAATGTCTCAAACAATTTAGAGTCAAAGACTAGCATCGTGTAGGTCACATATACTGGAAGCTTTAACGTTTTCCTCATAAAAGTGGAAAAAGGTTAAATAAAGGCCTTTGTGAGGGCAGGTGGAAGCTTGTGTGCTGTGTGCGAGTGAGGCCGGTGTGGCTCAGACTTTGGGGCACTGGGACTTGCATGCAGACCCGATGTGGGGTGGAGGTGGGATTCCAGGCAGTCCTTAGAAAAACTGCATCACTATGGAACTAGTCTTACTTTCAGGAGAAACTACAGTCCTAGGTAAGCATAGTGGTTGCAGGATGGCATTTTCATGGGGGTCACTCAGCCTGATGAGGAGGGGACCCTCTAATGTAGACAGCAGTGTGAGCCCACGTCTTCCGTGGGCAATAACTGCCCCTCCCTACCAAGGCTGCTCAACTGGACCCAGTTCAAGTGAACCAACTAGCAGCCGAAGTGTCAGAACATTAGCGGGTCACTATGCATAGGAATTGACTCATGGGAACAGGTATATAGGCTGAGAACCAAAATGCTGTGAGGTCTTCAGGACAGCAATGGGCTAGGGTGTCCAGGGGCAGGGCTGAGGGGCAGTGTCAGGCAGCATTGTCTTAGAGGTGGGGTGATCCATGTGAGGGAAAGGCGTTATTTATTCATTTTTAAGAATGAGGAAATAGAAGCACAGTAAGTCCAGTAACTTTCCCTTGGTTGCATAGCTAAATAAAGGGGTCAGTAGGAAATTCACTCCATAAGTCTCCTCCAGGGGCGAAAAGCAGGGGTCCCCAAGTACAAAGGGGACTGAGAAGCCACGAGGGAAAAGGGGTTTGAGGTTGGTTCACTTCTCACCCACTAGGTATCTTCCTGTGGGGTCCTTGTCTCCTCCCCTCCTTGTGAAATGCATGATGGATCCCAAATGAAGCAAAACCAGTGCTAGTGATAAGAACAGCACGAGGCAGAGGAGAAGTATTGCTTTGAAAGTGAAACAAAAGGCTATTAAACAACAGGAAAGTGGAAAATCATTGACTGCTATCGCTCACGATTTACGCATGTTCGCACTACATCCAAATCCCATAACGTCCTATTTCACAGAACATATTGTGGACATTAAGCGACACATGACTATAAAGGCAAAAAATAAATAAAAACTCAGTACTTTACTGAATAAGATTTTAGTTAGTGATTCTACTAGTATTGTGATTTTTAAACTATTTGAGTGTAACAGGAATGAAAGTTTTTTATTAATAGAAAAGAGATACAAATATAAAATAACAGAAAGTGACAAAATTTGCCCACTTACACGATTTACCCCATGAATATTTCTTGCTTCAGCCGAGTAAGTCAGCCTTGAGCAAACATTTCTGAAAACAATTGTATTCTTGCCTAAAACCCATCTTTCTGTCCCATTTTTGCTTGCCAATTTCCTGTTAGTTTCCAGTGCCCCTTGTCACCCAAAACGCATTTAAAAACCCCTTGCCTCACCTTACTCTTTGGAGTTGAACTCAGACTTATGCTTGAGGTCTCTCTCCTATCACAAGAGCCTGAATAAAGTCTAGTTTGCTATTTGACATTGTCCAGCACCATTTCTTTTACATTAAAAAATTATAATCATACATTTCTATTAGGAATATGAGTATGAATTTATAATATAAGAAAATGTGTATTTTAGATGCTCACTGAAAGGCCGAGACAAAATTGACTCAATGGCAACAGGTTTTGGCTTCTCACTGAGCCCAAGAATTGCACAGAACTTCATTTTTAAAAGGAAACAGTTTTCGGGAGAAACATTTAATTACAGATATAGAACAGGAAAGTACAAAGGGATCCAGGGACTTATTGTGCACTCAAACACTAATAGGGTTGTGTCAACCACCTGTGTGCCTAGTGCAAGTAAGAAACTGAAAATTAATTTTAATTAATTTATATATAGTAAACTTGATTCAATTATTGAAAAAGTATGTTTGGAATAACCTGGGATCGTGAATCTCTTTTTCAAGATTTATGAAATGTGCTGCTTCTGGTTTCTGGAAGACTGAGTACAAAAGAAGGAAATGTAAAGCGTCCCATAAATAAATTCATATTGATTACTTTAGTCGTTAACTTCATTTATGGTTTTTACATTGACAATAAATGGATATATTAGGTTAAATAAGGTTTTTCATTAAAAATTTCATTTACATTTTTAAGCTTCTAATATGGCTACTAAAATATTTTAAATTACATCTTTGACATGCATTACATTTGTATTAGACAGAAGTCTGCTAGACCCAATGTCTACCTTACAAAAAATACAGAAGACAAGCTAATTAAACAAATTCATGATAAAACAAATACAGTGGAACTGTGAGAGCTGGAACTTGATGGGACTGTCTTGGTTTTCCAAGTCTTGCATATTTTCCCCCTTTGATAGAGTGCTTACCACATTTCTCTCACTCTCTGTTAAGAATCCTACCTCGTAAACACCCAGCGAGTTTTCCTTTTCTGACAGGCTTCTAATTTTCAGAGGTTCTGGCTGTCACAGGCTTGACTGTATCAGAATGCTGAACATTTTAACATTTTACAAGACAAACAGGAAAATGTTCTGTGTAAGAGAGACTAAACAGATCAAAAAATAAAAAGGTAATGTGGAAATCTTGTTTGGATCCTAGCTTCAAAAAGCCCAACAACTCTAATAGATACTTTATGGACAACTGGAAAAATTTTTCTTGGTTGTGTGGGACAAGGAAGATCTAGGGTTTTTTGGCAGGAAACTGGCTTTATTTGTAGGTGGTACATGCTTACATTAGAGGGTGAATTCAACGTCTACAGTTATTTTTTCATCATAATAATTTTTATACATAGAAAAATTCCTTACATTTATAAAGCCTCTCCACTGTGAGTTCTCACATGTTTACTGAAGTTTGATAACCGACTAAAGGCTTTCTCACATTGTTTACATTCACAAGGCCTCTCTCCACTGTGTGTTCTCATATGCGTAGTGAGGTTTGAGGATTGACTAAAGGCTTTCCCACATTCCTTACATTCATAAGGCTTCTCTCCATTGTGAGATCTTATATGTTTAGTGAGATTTGAGGAGAGACTAAAGGCATTGCCACATTCCTTACATTCATAAATCCTCTCTCCACTGTGAATTCTTATATGTGCTGTGAGGTCTGAGGACTGACTAAAGGCTTTCCCACATCCCTTAAATACATAAGACCTCTCTCCACAGTGAGGTCTCACAAGTCTAACGACGTCGGAGGAATGACAAAAGGCTTTGACACATTCCTTACACTCAAAGTGTTTGTCTCCAGTAAGAGTTCTCACAGGATTCTGTGAGTTCTCACAACTGCAGGCTTCACATTCATTACACTGACAGGCACTGCATCCAGAGTGAGATCTGACATGATGCTTAAGTAATGAGTGATTCGTCAAAGATTTTCCATGCTCAAGAAGTTCAGAAAGATATGCTTCCACAGGAGATCTTTTGAACACAGAAAGATTTGGAATCCACTGAAGGTCTGTCCACATTGATTGTCTTTGTTACTTTCACAGAGATTATCTCCTATACACCTTCTGTTAAAAATAGGCAGCATGCTGTTGGATATAAATTTGTTACCATTTCACCATTACCATACACATTAAACATGTATTTTGTTGTCCTGAATTGTCTCATGTTTTATAGATGAAATTACCTGGCAGAGATGTTACAATTATTTTTACTGCATATTTCAAAATATGGGGCTTTATGATAATTGTCTATAAGTGAAATATGTTTCCAATATTCAATATCTGACTCATATTTATGAAAATACTGTACTGTGAAAGTTCTGTAAACACACAATATTAGAGCTAGTTTTATATACATAGATAAGATACCTGGATGGCACAAAAGCTTTGTGTGTGCTTGACTAGAGCCTAAAGGTTGTGTTTTGAGCCCATCCGGTGGCACTGCCATGAGTCAGAATATATTCAACGGCAACAGGTTTGAGATATATGTATATATCTATATAGATATATAGATATATATGTATGTGTATATATGAATGTGTATGTGCCTTGGAAGCACTATGGGGCAGTTCTACTCTGTCCTATACAGTCCATATGAGTCAGAGTAGACTCGACAGCAATGGTTTGTGTGTGTGTATATATATATATATAAACAGTTGTATTAGGTGCTGTTGAGTCACTGTAATTATTATGGAAGAATATTGCCAAGTATTTCTCTCGCAGAGCCACTGGGTAGGTTCGAATTGCCAACCTTGTGGTTAGCAGTCAAGTGTTTAACCATTTGTGCTCCCTGGGCTCCTTATATATATATATATAAATATTTTAATGCCATGATACCTTCTTAAGACTCTTTCCTGAAACACTGCTCTCTCTTGAGTGAATGACACTCACCTCACATGTGTTTTCTGGTTGATATCATGATCTTCAATATCATGTATTTTGAAGATTTCTCCTACCATCAAGGACCAGGTGTCATTTTTCATGAGTCTTAGTATTATATTTTCAGTGGATAGCTTTTCTCCATGACTAAGGTTTTGAGAAACTGACCCATGATGTAAGTTGAGGTTCACAATGTGAAAAAAAGAAAAGAAAAAAGAAAGCAATTACTCACAGGGAAAAGAGAGAAAGACAGCTGTGAAAAAAGAAACACTTTGATGAATTTTCTGTTTCATTTCTTTGGCAAATGTCACAAAACAATTTATAGGAAATACTTCCATGAAGACTGAGAGTAATGGTGACATAAATATCGTGTAGTTAGAAGAGCAAAGTAGAAATGTATTGGACACAATGTACGTGGAACATTAAAAGGGGAAAAGGGGATGGTCTTTCTCCAAGAACACAGCTGTGTTAGGATTGAAGAAAACCAGAAAAGCAAAATCAGGAATCTGTGAAGCACATATTCCTCAACCCAAAATACGTTTTTTTCCAACTGATTAATTCAAATCTCATTTTCTCCGTGCAGGCCTGGTCCTTCAAAGAATTCTTGCCTTCTGGTGCCCACCCTTCTCCCCATGCCCCCACACAGTGGACCTGGACGAGTGCTACCTGCACTTTCCTCAGGTCTTCCTCTTGCTACTCTGGGAGAACAAACAGGTGTATCTGACATAGTGCTCATGGAGAAAGAGATATCATGAGGGAAGACAGGAAAAAGCAATGAACGCTTCCCTGACAATAAGCCAATACTTTGTTCTTCAGGGTCTATAGAGATGGGCAGGTGTGAATTTATTTGTAGCAAAATAATCATGTCAAACTTGTAATAAACACAGTAAGACTCTTTACAAGGTCCCAGACCACAAGTATTTTCTCTGTGCACCAATGCAACCTGTGAAGTCAACTTTCACTCTTACAACATATAAAGGGCCTTAAGGCTTTTAACCACAATTGAAAGAAGTCAGTTTAATACACAGAGGTTCGTATTCATGGGGAAGCCAGGATTATGCATGTTCCAGAGAGCAAATGACCATACTTGTCTTATTTAACAATGTATTCCCATTCCTCGGCCCAGATACTGTAGTAACACGGATGATTATGACATATTTGGTTACTAAAGAATAAATTTTTTTAAAACGAAGCCATCCATACCTACTGAGGCCAGGTTTCTGAAGGTTTCCATCATCATATCTCTATAGAGTTTACCTTGAGAAGGACCCAGTGATGCCCACTCTTCCTGGGTAAAGTCCACAGCCACATCCTCAACATCTACTGAGTCCTGAAACATCTCACACATACTGGTTCCGCAAGGTACCACGTAATCAAATGTGTTTGAAAGGAAGGGTGAGGCTGACAGTCCTGGAGAACTGAGATTTCATGGGGATTTTACACAAGGTTCGGTGATCTACTAAGATCTCCTCTAGGGTTTAGCCATCAGCCCCATCCCTTCACTGTCTACCTTCACTTCCTCACAGACTGCATCCTGTCTCCCAAACTTAACAATACTTCTAACACAATTAACTTATCTCTCCACAGTTTGACTGTGACTAATTGTAGTCTCATACCTCTCTGTATTTATGGTGTAGAAGACAGAAAACATAGCATAAATTAGAGAAATGCTCTATAGCGAAAGTCTTATTTCCACATTCAGATCCTAAATACATTGTAGGAAAAAAAAGTTCATCGCCTTGAAAAGGACCCAGGAGAATATCTAACAAAACGTGAAGCACAGGATGAAATTTTAACAACTAGTAAATACTTCAGGACTGGAAGTTTTTCCTTTTGCCCCTCACCAGCCATGGAAGCCCAGTGGCCTGCACAAAGGGGTAACCTGGCCCAAGGCCCAGGGCTTGTCATATTTTCTTAAAGAACTCCAGGTTATCAGGGGCTGACAGGACCACCTGTTGAAAAGAAAATATTGTTTTGAGGAATTGCAAATGTTTACATGTCTGTCACCTACTTTTCAGTAACTCTACAGATGCACTCTCATGCACTCTGTCCCTTCACTGAGACAGGTAAAAGTATTGAAAATGTAAACAGAGCTCAGCTGAGAGACAGGAAACAAGAGAAGACAGATATCACCACAATTTTCAAACTCTGAGACCCAAAGCTACTGTCTAGCAATTCTTAGTGACTGCTCCCCTCAACAAACACACACTCAGACACCCCCACGAACACACACTAATGTTATAAGATGGTAAAGAGCTCAATCTCTGAAGAACCAGAATAACATGCCCTCGTGTTTGCTGACCGTGAACAAGAGCTTAATATTCACATTTTGTAGTAATTTCATTGACGTGCAGGGGATTTAGCTGTTAAACTGTTCGTGCATACTTGAAAACAGAGACTTACACAACAACCCTCTAAATAGTCCACTCCAAAATTTTCTCCAATTTGCAACCCCTGAAGAGACCTAAGCATGGCCACCTGAACCTTGACAACTGACATGTTTTGTGCTGCAGGACTGGCCTCTGTGAAATAGCATCAACTCTTTAGCTCTCACATGGAGTGTGGACACAAAAGGCTGCTACACTGCACTTTGATACTACAGTTTCACTGAAGAGCTGAGCAGCTGTAGAACAGATAGGCTAGGGGTGAAGTGAACTGTCAAAGTCATCCCTACCAATCCTGGCATGATAGTGTCACAGTAAACGTTGATCCAGTGCCACATTCAAAAGTTTCCTCCACTGCACTGGGCCAGGTTACATATTTTAAAACTATCAAAAACCCTAACTTCTGTTCCTACAATGCATTTGTGATAAAATGTTGCATTAACTGAGCAACTATGATATTTGAAAGGCTCTGCGAAAGCTTTTGGCACACTAGCTTTTTTTCTCATGCCTCTCCTAAGCAGATATTGCTTTAAACAGATAGCTGAGGAAACTACAATAAATTATTCACACGTTCCATATTGCCCAAATTGTATTGCTGAGCCAGCGTCACAATGCAAGTCAGTGTGCCTGTGACTAAACTGCCGCCAACTACATTTCTGCGCATATGCTCATGGTGTGCTTGTTATTCTGGCTGTTAATCCTCAATTACACGGATGACCTAGAACCTGCTGGGCGGTAGGGAGAGGGGACAAAGGAAACATCCTATTCAATTCAGACAACCTGGAGCTCCTTCTCCTGGCAAAGCTTCATGTGTTAGGCAAGACTGCTTACTGTCAGGCTATTACATCTAGCTCTTTCATTTATTAAAACTGATTTAGGTAATATTGACACAGAGCCTACTTCACACGGGCAAATCAGATACAGCACTGAACAAAACAGAAATAGCCATGCACAGTAAATAAATGCAATATAATGTCAATCTGGGTGGTGAAAGTAGTTAAGCACTTGGTTAATAGCCGAAAGGCTGGTGGTTCAAAGCTGCCCAGAGGTTCGTTGGAAGACAGGCTTGGCAATTTGCTTGGACAGATAACAGCCTCGAAAACCCTGTGGAGCAGTTCTACTCTGCACACATGGGGTCGCTCTGAGTCAGAACTGACTCCATAGCAACTAACAACAACAACATGTTGTGTGGTGGTAAGTTCTATGAAAAATGCAGCACAGTCGGGATAAGCAATACCACAAGCATATTTATCTTTAGTGAGCTAGTGCAGGGAAAAGCAAAATAATCATTTTAGGAAACACTACCCAGTGAAACTTGGCTTAGTAAGGAAAAAAATTGCATTTTCAATTCTAAAAACATGGAAATGTTCTGTGATAATTTTGCAAACATTCATATAGATTCCAGATGCTCATCGACTTCAGCAACTCACAAAGCAGAGACACAGGAGTCAAAGAGCACACTGAGTTACAAGGCTGGGAAAGGGAAGATACACTGGCTATTCACAAAATGAGAAGGTCTTTAGCAAAG
The DNA here is from genome assembly GCF_000243295.1 of Trichechus manatus latirostris. Lineage (NCBI taxonomy): Eukaryota > Metazoa > Chordata > Mammalia > Sirenia > Trichechidae > Trichechus > Trichechus manatus. Next base: position 8,774,429 of record NW_004444056.1, on the reverse strand, counting down.
GGTAAACACGTAAACTGGGGCACTGGAAGAATAAAAGCAGCATAAATAAATACTATCAAGAAGTAAACAAAACGGACAATAGTAATGATACAAACCACAAATGAAGACTTTCAGGCTTTGGTCCGATATGTAAAGGGCTTGGAAGTCATCACTCCCATCCTCTAGAAAAAAGCTGAACATATTGCACCGTGAGTACTGAGGTCACAGGGAAAATGGCTTCCCCCCAAACTGGAGGGACGCATAGGCAGATAGACATTCATTCCAGAGCAGAAGCCCAGAAGCAGAAACCACCGCTAAGATCAGGACCAGAGAAGGAAGATGTAAAGTGGAACTGAAGAATTGCTGGAGGCTTGGTGTGCATGAACTTCAGGGTGAACTCTGCCAGGGAGCGGATTAGGAGGACCCACACAGTTTCCTGAGTTTTACCTCCATAAACCCTGGAGGTCCTCAGTGTGAAGACCAGAGAAAAACTCCCTTGTTCTGCCAGTTGGGGCTGGAGGAAAAGCAGTTATTCTGAAACTCTCCCGGAGCGTCCTGTACTCCTTCACAAGGCCTGCTCTCAAGGGAAACCATTTTAGCCAAGTCTAACAGACTTGGAGTAGTGAAATACCCAACCTCAGCCCCATCCAGGCTTCCTGTCTCATCGCATTGGAGGAGGGGAGAAGCAGAGAAGCACTGGTGAACTCATTGCCTAGGGGCACAGGTTTACTAAGGCTGAGGCCTAATTATGGGAATGCAGAGTGCTGACAGCATTGACAATGCAGTTAGCAGTATTAATTAGGCTAGTCAGAGGTCACAGGGCATTCTTTTCAATGAATTCAATTAATTAGGCTATTGAGATCAGAGGAAAAGATGTCCTCAAAAATGGACACATAGGCAGAAACAGAGAATCATTCCAGAGCAGAAGCCCAGGAGCAGAGTGTCTATGTGTCCCTCCAGTTTTGAGGGCAGTCATTTGCCCTACAACCTCAATAGCCTAATTAATTAAATTGATTGAAAAGAATGATTAGAGCTAAGACTTGAAAGATGCAAAGGAATTACTGAAGGGACAGTTGAGAATAGACTGTTCCAGGAGGAGGAAACGCCAGAACACAGGCCAGCAGGTGGGAGTGTGTCTGGTATGTTCAGGGGAGCCCAAACCCCAGCATGACCAGAGCAGGGTGAGATACTGGAGAGTAAAAGTAGAGGCATTTGGAGACGTGATTGGAGCCAGTGGGCATATCATGTTGTGGAGAATGTGCTGGCTTCTGGAAAGACTCTAGCTTCTCATCTGAGTGAAATGCAGACAATTTTATGCCTTCGATCAGAGGCAGAAAATGATATGACAGCTCTTAAAGTATTTAAAGAACCTGTGTGGGGGGGGCTAATGTAAAAGCTGGGCAATATGTTAGATGGTTATGGCCATAATCAGATAAGAAATGATGAAAATGGGCATATACCAAAAAAGTACATCAAAAAGCATACATACTGAAAACATCAACACGTTCCTAGAAAAAGTAGGTAAAAAGCAAGGATATCCATTATTCCATTCTTATTCAACTTTATGCTACATGCTGTAGCTGATATATAAACAAAAAAGAAAAAAGGTAAAGAGATAAGAAAGTTAAAGATAAAAAAATCTGTGTTTTTTAGGTTAAATAATTATACATGTAGAATCCCCTAAGATGGCACAGATGATTTTAGTACTGACAGTATTCAGATTACAAAATAAATATCAAGGTAAGTTTTATTTTAAATATTACCTTTATATACACCATCACCAAGAAGTTCAGAATTAATTTTAAAAAAAGATAACATAACCAAAACCTTTGGGACACAGCAAAGGCAGTCCTCAGAGGACAATTTATAGCAATAAATGCACATATCAAAAAAGAAGACAGGGACAAAGTCAAAATATTAACTACACAACTCAAACAAATAGAAAGAGAACAGCAAAAAAAGCCCACAACCAC
>NW_004444056.1:8755125-8772377 GCF_000243295.1 Trichechus manatus latirostris | reverse complement strand
AAATTAAAACCACAATGAGATACCATCTCACCCCGGCATTACTGGCACGAATCAAAAACACTGGAAATAACAAATGTTGGAGGGGCTGTGGGGAGACGGGAACTCTTATGCACTGCTGGTGGGAATGGAAATGATACAACCATTTTGGGAAACGATACGGTGCTTCCTCAGAAAGCTAGAAATAGACATACCATTCGATCCAGCAATTCCACTCCTAGGAATATATCCTAGAGAAATAAGAGTCGTCACTCGAATAGACATGTGCACACCTATGTTCATGACAGCATTGTTCACCATAGCAAAACAACGGAAACAACCTAGATGCCCATCAACAGATGAATGGATAAACAAACTATGGTACATACACACAATGGAGTACTGTGCAAGCGGCCCACTACAAATCACAAAGGCAGTCCTATCACTGTGGAAATTCCAGTAGTTTAGAGGTTACCTCCCATGAGCCAGGACAAAAGCCAGAACTCTCTTTGTTATTGTTGTTAGTTGTCATTGAGTCCATTCTGACTCATGGTGACCCTATGTGTGCAGAGTAGAACTGCTCCATAGGGTTTTCAAGGCTGAGACTGCTCAGAAGCAGATCACTAGGTCTGTCTTCTGAGGCACCTCTGGGTGGGTTTAAAGGCCAAACTTTTGGCTAGTAGTCGAACACTTAACAGTTTGTGCCACCCAGCAGCAATAGACCTGTCTTAGGTGAGATCAAATTTCTTACTGCAGAAGTAGAATTTAATTATGTCCATTACTCTAAAATACTGAAAAACATGAACAGAAAATGATAATGAAAATCCAGCCAGGAAATCCATCACTGAGAGAAAATTTCTCTTATTTTGGTTAATTATACTGTTGGTGAGCATGCACCATTGGTTTCTGTCTTAGTTATCTAGTGTTGCAATGACAGAAGTACCACAAGTGGTTGGCTTTAGCAAAGAGAAATTTATTCTGTCACACTTTAGGAGGCTAGAAGTCCAAATTTAGGGTGCCAGTTCTAAGAGAAGGCTTTCTGTCTTTGTTGGTTCTGGGGAAAGGTTCTTGTCATCAATCTGCCCCCTGGTCTTCAAGCTTCTGAGTGCAGGGACTCTGAGTTCAAAGGATGCATTGTTCTCCTGGCTCTTGTTTCTTGGTGGTATGAGGTCCCCCGTCTCCTGTGTGTCTTTGGTTTTCTTCATTCTCCCTTGCTCCAGACAGGGTGGGACCAAGAGACATATCTTAGATGGTCGCTCACAAACTCTTAAGAACCCAGACTCTACTCAATAAGTAGGATGTAGAACATTTTCTTATAAACTATATTAATGTCAACCAAGACCATAGTCCCCAAAGCCCTCTGCCCAGTAACTCGGTTCCCATGGGAGTCTGGATGAAGCTTTTATGCTTTTGTCGTAGGAAAGTTGCACTGGCTTCCTCAGTATTATACACTGTTTAAACCTTCACCTCTCTGGCTTACACAGGCTGGTGCATATCTCAGAAGTCGCACGCCTGCAGTGACGGGGTGCTTACCCACGCTGAGAAACTTGTTTCAACTTGGATCAGATCTTCTGGGGTCAGAGCAGGGCTCCACAACATGGGGAACACATGCTAAGTGAATGCGCCGCTACAGTGTCTGATGCACATGCCGCCCCTCACAGACGACATGCTGTCCCAGGAGCAGTCTGCAACCTGTGGGAAGCAGGGCTACTGCATGCGGTGTACAAGGCAGGATCACATAACCTGAGCCCTCCATCCTCCAGGCGATGTCATGGAGCCCCCACACTCACTGGCTACACGCTTCCACCGACACCAACAGGAAGACGCCCATGAATTTCTCATGTCCACTCTGGATGCCATGCAGAAAGCCTGCCTGAGTAACCACAGGCACTTCCGCAGCTTCTCTCCAGATACCACCCTGATCCGTCAAATCTTTGGCGGCTACTGGAGATCTCAGATCCAGTGTCGCCACTGCCAGGGAGTGTCAGACACCCTCGAGCTTTACCTGGACATTACCCTGGATATCCAAGCATCTCAGAGTGTCAACCAAGCTTTGGAAGAGTTGGTCACGGACGAAGAGCTGGATGGTGAAAATTCATATCATTGTAGGATTTGTCAGAGGAAGGTGCCGGCTTCCAAAACGCTGACTTTGCACACTTGCCCTGAGGTCCTTATCCTTGTACTGAAGCGCTTCTCAGACTTGACTGGTGACAAAACTGCTGAGCATGTGTGCTATCCTGAGACTCTCGACGTGAGCAGATGCATGTCTCGGCAGGACGGAGGATCGGCTGTTTACAGACTCTGTGTGGTGCTGGTCCATGCTGGGTGGACTTACCACACGGGGCATTACCTCTCTTACGTCAAGGCCGGCAATGGCAAGTGGTATCAAATGGACGATGCCAACGTGTCAGCCTGCGATGTGACCTGTGTGCTGAGCCAACAAGCCTACGTCCTGTTTTACATTAACCAGAGTGAATTGATCAGAGAGAGTGGGAGTGTGCCACAGGGTGGTGGAGCAAGATGCCGTGGGATGGAGGACACAGATGTGGAGACAAAGTCCAGGGGTGCCCAAAGGAGATGCTAAAGCAAATGTTTCAATGGTGAAGGAGGAACGTCTGGAGGAAACAGCCACCGAGTAAATGACTTTAGAGGAGTGGAAATTTTTGCAAGCACGAAGACCACCAAAAGCTGAATTCTTGCTCAGGGTCAAATATACTGCCCTGCCCTACAATGCAGTCGTCATTCAGAATTCGAAATCTAGGGGTTGGGGGCCAAAGGATCAGTGGGAGCAGGAAGGCCACCAACTGAGGTACAGGTCAGATACCTTCAGGTTCGGGGGTCATCAACTTCCGTGATATCCTTGGTCCGCAGAGGTATGTCGGAGGTAGCAAGAAGAAGAAGAAAGGGAAGGGTATCTGGTTGCTTGATGGATTCCAGTAGTATTCCTAGGATTGCATTTATAGCTTATAAAGTTTTACTGAATTGCAGCCCGCATCATTCCAAAAGCATCCATCGTGTCTCCATCATGAAATGGAGAGCTCTCCAAATATGGGCAGGAAATTCATATCCTTTAGAAAACAATTAAATAAATCTGAAATATGCATTGTGAGATATCTTGTAGGCTCTAGCCACCTCAAATAGCTTTGTGGATGTCGTTAGTGTCACGATGAGGGCAAGAGGACAACACCGTGTTCTTTGCATGTCCTAGTATCCGAGTGTCATCTGAGGACCCAAGGTCTCAAGAAGAAATGAGCAACATTCTCCCCCACAGGGCATGTATTGTCAGAATTTGGGCACCCAAACTCAGCTATAAGAACACATTTCTAATCACCTTTATCATCATTACAATGAAGATTAAAACGAAAGGGAGATGTGGAAGGGCAGAGGCACATACCCAGGGCAGAGCTGTTGGATGTGTGCTCCCGTTCCACCACGGGGTATGTGTAAGGAGTCCCATCCATGTGAGCACCTGAGTACTTTATGGAAAAGTCCCTTTGCCACAGTGGAAAAGCACAAAGAACCCCCACTCGATGACTTCCTTGATATTTCTCCCCAAGCAAGGTGGATGTACTCTTGGAAGGCTTCCATGAGAATTCACATCTCTCCAGAAAGTCTGACAGGAAAGGACACTCAGCGAAAAAGAAGAAATGGAGAATGGGTTTGGCCCTATTTGGCAGGTGGTCCGAATGCTGGAAATTATTCTCATAGATACAACTTTTAATATCTTAGTAATTTGAACACCTGGTTAATTATCTAGCCCTAGAGGTACTCATAGAGGCATGTAAACACACAGATGCATGCGTGCCGAGGCATGTGAACGTGGGCAAACACCTCCATACACAAAGAAACACATCTACATGTCCACACACTCATTCACGCACACACACACAAAAACACATCCACCAAACTCTCACACATACATTCAACATATGCGAGGGGTTTTGCTTGTCTTCCTTTTGGAATGACTCAAGACTGCCATGTCCCCAAAACCCCAACTCAGTCCCACCGTCAGTGGGTTTATGCAAGATACAGGCGTAGACTTGCTTCTTGAGTTTAGGAATGAAAATTGCTGGCGGAGAGATGTTTATTGAAGTTAGTTGTGAGTAAGGGTCGTTAAATTCTCAGCACACAGATGCAGTTGATGGCCAGGAATGGATTGGTGAATATGTAGCCACTGGGAAAGGAAGGGAGGGAGAAGGGCGTGTGGCAGAGCAGGTCAGGGATTGGGGGTAGTAAGGACTCTGCCAGTTGAGGTGGTTGTGCAGGTAGAGGAAAGGTCGCAGCTAGCTCTGAAAAGGTCTGATGTGATTGCAGTGAATGTCAAATCCAGCCATTTGGATTTTTGCTCTAAAGCAGGAGCATCTTTTTGCACCTTGAGGTCTAGAGAGGAGAAGCCTCACCATCTTAGTTCCAGAGTCACAGATGCATCGTCCCTCCACTGTGGAGTTAAGGGTCAGCTCGTTGTCTCTCCAAAACTCAGCTCTTCCAGCCTCACAGCAGAGGGGGCTGAAAGGCACTACGTTCCCTGTCTGGCTGACAAACAGTGGCGGAAATCCCAGAAGCAGTGCGCCTGGGGCAACTGCATGGTTACTCCCGCTAGAAACTTTATGTGACTTGGAGCAGATCACATGGGGATGGGGGGGGCTTCACAACCTGAGCAACACCTGCAAAGTGAATGCGGCGCTGCAGTGTCTGACCTACACACCACCTTTCACAGACTACATGCTATCCCAAGAGAACTCTGCAACCTGTTGGCAGCAGGCTACTGCGTGCTGTGTACAATGCAGGCTCACATCACCCGGGCCCTCCATCATTCAGGCGACTTTATGAAGCCTTCACTTGCTCTGGCTAGAGGCTTCCATAGACACTTAGAGGAAGACGCCCATGAATTTCGGATGTCCACTTTGGATGCCTTGCAGAAAGCCTGCCTGCTTTCCTTTGCTATTTTCCAATGTTTCCCCCTGAAGCCACAAAGTTTACAGTTAGTGACATTTGTAGTGTTTTTTTCCCAATATTCTTGTGCACCTGACAGTAAATATTTGTTTGCTTTCATTTGGGAAGACCAACAATATACCTGGACTGTGAAGACTTCGGGTTTCATTGAATCTACCACTTTTCTTAAATTTTACATGCTGATTTACAGTCTCTGGAATTTGACAACGATTTGTTACTATGCTTCAGTTATTCTTTATTGCAAATACCTTTTTCAACAACAGAAACAATGACTATACACGTGGATCTCGCCAGATGGACTCCAAACTAATCAAATGACTGCATCTGTGGAAAGAGACAAGGAAAAGCTCAATATTATCAGTCAGAACAAGGCCAGGGGCCGACTGGGGAACAGACCATCAATTGCTCATATGCAAGTTCAAGTTGAAGCTGAAGAAAATTAAAACAAGTCCACGAGAGCCAAAGTACAACTTTGAGAATATCTGAGCTGAATTTACAGACCATCTCAAAAATAGATTTGACACGTTGAACTCTACTGAGTGAAGACTAGATGAGTTGTGGAATGACATTGAGGACATCATACATGAAGAAAACAACAGGTCATTGAAAAGACAGGAAAGAAAGAAGAGACCAAAATGGATGTCAGAAGAGACTCTGAAACTTGCCTTGAACGTCAAGTAGCTTAAGCAAATGGAAGAAAGGATAAAGTAAAAGAGTTGAACAGAAGATTTCAAAGGGTGGCTCTAGAAGACGAAATAAATTATTATAATGACATGTGCCAAGATCTCTCATTAGAAAAACAAAAAGGAACGAAGACGTTCAACATTTGTCAAGCTGAAACAACTGAAGAAAAAATTCAAGCCTTGAGTTGGAATAGTGAAGGATTCTGTGGGCAAAATACTGAACGACGCAGGAAACATCAAAAAAAGATGGAAGGAATACACAAAGTCACCATACCAAAACGAATTGGTCAACATTCAACCATTTCAGGAGGTAGCAGGTGATCAAGAACCAATGGTACTGAAGGAAGAAGCCCAAGCTGCACTGAAGACATTGGTGAAAAACAAGGCTCCAGGAATTGATGGAATACAAATTGAAATATTTCAACAAACAGGTGCAGCACTGGAAATGTTCACTCATCTATGCCAAGAAGTTTGGAAGACAGCTACCTGGCCAACTAACTGGAAGAGATCCATATTTATGCCTATGCCAAGAAACATGATCAACCAAATGCAGAAATTATCAAACACTATCAATATCACACGCAAGTAAACTTTTGCTGAAGATCATTCAAAAGCAGTTGTAGCAGTATATTGACAGGGAACTGCCAGATATTCAAGCCAGATTCAGAAGAGGATGTGGAACGAGGGATAGCATTGCTGATGTCAGATGGATCCTGGCTGAAAGTAGAGAATACCAGAAAGATGTTTACCTGTATTTTATTGACTATACAAAAACATTTGACTGTGTGGATCATAACAAATTATGGATAACATTGTGAAGAATGTGGATTCCAGAACACTTAAGTGTGCTTATGAGGAACCTGTATATAGATGAAAAGGCAGTCTTTTGAACAGAACAAGGGGATACTGTGTGGTTTAAAGTCAGGAAAAGTGTTTGTCAGGGTTGTATGCTTTCAACATACTTATTCAATCTGTATGCTGAGAAAATAATCTGAGAAATTGCACTATATGAAGAAGAGCGTCTCATCAGGATTGAAGGAAGACTCATTAACAACTTGCAATATGCAGAGACACAACCTTGCTTGCTGAAAGTGAGTCGAAGGACTTACTGATGAAGATCAAAGACTACAGCCTTCAGTATGGATTACATCTCAACATAAAGAAAACAAAAATCCTCACAACTGGACCAATAAGCAACATCACGATAAATGGAAACAAATATTGATGTTGTCAAGGACTTCATTTTACTTCGATTCACAGTCAATTCCCATGAAGTAGCCGTCAAGAAACGATGCCTTTCATCGGGCAAATCTGCTGCAAAAGATCTCTTTAAAGTGTTCAAAAGCAAAGATATCACCTTGAAAACCAAGCCCTGGTGTTTTCCATCGCTTCATATGCATGTGAAAGCTAGGCAGTGAATAAGGAAGATCGAAAAAGAAATGGCGCCTTTGAATTAGGATTTTGGTGAATAATATTGAATATACCATGGACTGCCAAAAGAATGAACAAATCTGTTTTGGAATAAGTACAGTCAGAATGTTCCTTAGAAGCAAGGATGCGGAGACTTCATCTCACGTACTTTGGACATGTTATCAGGAGGGATCAGCCCCTGGGGAAGGACAAAAGCAGACATAATTTTAGGAAACTTTCTTGATCTTTATGTGCCCCATGCAGTATCTGCTATGTTGAATTCCACCTTAACCCAGCATCTCTCAGCCAGCCCACTGACTTCTAAATAAAGTCATTCTTTTAGTAACCTTTCACATCAGGCTACACCTAGTGGCATGCTCAAATTCTACCATTCTTTTACCCCTTCCTGAGGATAATGATTACCCTCTACATGATTGTTCAGATTTGACAGACCAACTTTTTCATGTCTGGTTTAGATGTTTACAGAGCAAACTAGTTCCTCACTAAACAATGAATACACAAATTGTTTTGTGACATTGGTTGCCAATCGCACGAGGTGTCAACACTTTCGCCTTCTTGACCTTAGGTTCCCCATTACCAGCGTTTCTGTCTGCTCCTGCCTTCTCATCCATGCTCCTGAGCTGGTGTGCCCATTTAGTCTCATTTTGTTTTATAGGTCTGTCTAATCTTTGTCTGAAGGGTGAATCTCAGGAGTGACTTCAGTACTGAGTTAAAAGTGTGTCCAGGAGCCATACTTTTGGTGTTCCACAATCTCTGTCAGATCATTAAGTCTGTTTTCTTTCTTTCTTTTTTTTGTGAGTTAGAATTGTGCTCTACATTTTTCTCCAGCTCTGTCTGGGACCATCTATTGTGATGTCTGTCAGAGGAGTTGGTGGTTGTAACTGGGCACCATCTAGTTGTGCTGGACTCATTCTGGTGGAGGCTGTGGTAGCTGTGGTCCATTAGTCCTTTGGACTAATCTTTCTCTTCTGTCTTTGATTTTCTTCATTCTCCCTTGCTCCAGATGGGTTGGGACCACTGGAGTGTCTTAAATAGCCACTAACACGCTTTAAGGACGCCAGATGCTACTCACCAAAGTAAGATGTTGAACATTTTCTTTATAAATTATGTTATGCCAACAGAGATAGCTGTCCCCCAAGACCATGGTCCCTACCCGTCAGCCCAGTAATTTGGTCCCTCAGGGATTTATGATGTGTCTCTGAAGCCTCCATGACCTTGACTTGGTCAAGTTGTGTTGACCTCTCCAGTATTATGTACTGTCTTACCTTTCAGCAAAGTTACCACTTACCTATTGTCTATTTCGTGTTTCCCCTCCCCTCCCTCGTAACCATCAAATGTTGTTTCTTTCTGCGTGTAAACCTTTTCAAGAGTATTTATAATTGTGGTCTGATACAGTATTTGCCCTTTTGTGATTGACTTATTTCACTCGCATAATGTCCTCCAGATTCATCCATGTAGTGAGATGCTTCACAGATTCATCATTGTTCTTTATAGTTGCATATTATTACATTGTGTGTATGTACCTTAGTTTTTATATTCATTAATCTGTTGATGAGCACTTAGGTTGTCTTGATCTTTTTGATATTGTGAATAATGCTGCAATGAACATGGCTGTCCATATTTGTATTCATGTGACAGCTCTTATTTCTCTAGGATATATTCCTAGACTTGGGATAGCTGGATAGTATGGTATTTCTAGCTTTTTAAGGAAATGCTATATCATTTTCCAAAATGGTTGTACCACTTTGCATTCCTACCAGCAGTGCACATGAGTTCCAATCTCCCCACAGCCTCTCCAGCATTTGTTATTGTCTGTTTTTTTGATTCATGCCGGTAATGTCAGGGTGAGATGGTATCTCATTATAGTTTTGATTTGCATTGATCTAATGACTAGTAATCACGAGCATTTCCTTATGTGTCTGTTAGCCACCTGAATGTCTTCATTGTTGAAGTGTCTGTTCACACCCTTTGCCCATTTTGTAATTGGATGAGCTGTCTTTTTGCTGTAGATTTAGAGATTTGAGAGATTTTAGATTTTAGAGATTAGACCTTTGTCGAATTTATCATAGCTAAAATTTTTTTCCCAGTCGGTTGGTTCTCTTTTTACACTGTTGGTGAAGTCTTTTGATGAGCATAAGTGTTTAATTTTTAGAAGATTCCATTTATCTAGCTTATCTTCTGGTGTTTGTGTATTGTTACTTATGGTTTTTTAATCCTATTTGCTGTGTATTAGGGCCTCTAGTGTTGACCCTATTTTTTCTTCTATGATCTTTATAGTGGATTAGTTTTTGTGTATGGCATGAGGTATGGGTTCTGTTTCATTTTTTTACAGATAGACATCCAGTTTTGCCAGCACCATTTGTTAAAAAGACTGTCTTTTTCCCCATTTAATGGATTTTGGGCTTTCGTCGATGATCTGGTGACGGTAGGTGGATAGATTTACAGCCGGGTTCTCGATTCTGTTCCATTGGTCAATGTGTCTGTCATTGTGCCAGTACCCGGCTGTTTTGACTACAGTAGCTGTATACTAGGTTCTGAGGTCAGGTAGAGGGAGTCCTTCTTTCTTCTTCTTCTTCAATAGTGCTTTACTTTTCCTGGGCCTCTTTCCTTTCTGTAAAAAGTTAATGATTAGTTTTTACATCCTGTTAAAGAATGATGTTGGTATTTGGATCAGGATTGCATTGTATCTGTAGATTGCTTTGGGTAGACTTGTCATTTTCACAATGCTGTGTCTACCAATCCAGGAGCATGGTATGTTTTTCCATTTATGTAGGTCTCTTTTGATTTCTTACAGCAGTTTTGTAGTTTACTTTGTATAGGTCTTTTATGTCCCTGGTTAGATTTATTCCTAAGTATTTTATTTTTTTAGGGGCAATTGTAAATGGTATCGCTTTCTTGATTTGTTTTTCGTACTTCTCTTTATCAGTGTATAGGAATCCAACTGATTTTTGTATGTTTATCTTATATTCTGTTTCTCTGCTGAATCTTTTTATTAGTTCCAGTAGTTTTCTTGTGGAGTTGACAGACCACCTTTTAACTCCTAAAAGTAATTTACAAGAGGTTCCTATTACTAACCAACATTTAGTCTTCTTTGTAGAAGGGTCATATTTAAAACCTAACCCCACCAGCTATAATTACCAAGCAAAATGGTGAAGATGACTCAGGCCGTTCTTGAGATCCCAGACGTACATTAGACATCTCTCCATCTACACCTACCTGTTTACCTATAACTTCACAACAGAGAGACAAACTCAATCCAGAAAAGGACTTGAAGATCCACATGATCTTCTCTACAGATACAGGACATGTTATGGGTTGAATTCTATCCCCCAAAAATGTGCATCCACTTAGCCAATCTATGATTCCCAATATTGTGTGATTTTCTACCATTTTATCATCTGGTGTGATTTTGTTACGTGTTGTAAATCTTATCTGTATGATGTCAATGAGGTAGGATTACTGGTAGGTATGTTAATGAGGCAAGACTGAATTTTACTAGGTTGTGTCTTAAGTCAATCTCTTTTGAGATATAAAAGATAGAATTGAGTAGAGAGATATAGGGACCTCTTACCACCAAGAAACAAGAACCAGAAGAATAGCGGGTCCTTTGGAATTGGGGTCCCTGCACTGAGAAACTCCTCAACTGGAAAGTTTGATTACAATGACCTTCCCCTACAGTCGACAGAGAGAAAAAGCCATCCCCTGGTTGTGGCACCCTGAATTCAGACTTCTAGCCTCCTAGACTGTGAGAGAATAAATTTTATTTGTTAAAGACATCCACTTGTAGTATTCTGTTATAGCATCACTAGATAACCAAGAGTTTGGTACAGAGAGAGTGGAGTGTTGCTCTAACAGATACCTAAAATGTGGAAGTGGTTTTGAAATTGTGAATGGATATAGGCTGAAAGAGTTTTAAAGTGCCTAATCGTAAAAGGCTAGACTCTTGTCTTGAAAAGGCTGTTGGTGGAATTATGAACATCAAAGACAATTCTGGTGAGGACTCAGAAGGAAGTGAGGAGACCTGTTACACTGAAGATGGCGTAGATGGAGAAAAGCAGCAGCAGCAGAGAAACGGCAGCAGCAGAACCAGGAGAATAATGTGAGACACCGCTGGAGCTAACCCTTGGAGCGAGAGAGCTGAGTGCCTTTGCACAGCATGCTTCTTGATGCATTAGGGTACCTCTAGGCACTTATCAGTGGAGCTAGGCTTGCCGACTTACACAGCAAGAGAGCTGAGTGCCTTCCAGCTGAAGTTTACTGGCAGAGTGGAGCTAAAGAGCTTTGGAACACTTGCCCAAAGGGCAAGATGTGGGAGGGGCTGAGAGGCCAAGGAACAAGGAAGCAGAAGCTGAAGACACAAGGAACCCAGGAAGCAGAGCTGCCTCAGTCTCAAAGGGTAAGGCCATGGGGTCTCAAACAGTGGAGTCGCCAGTCAGATGGACTAGGAGAATTGGTCTGCCCAAAGCTAAGGGAGCAGAGTTGCTCTTCCAGTGGGCCTGGAAGGCAGATCTGAAGGCCAGGGCCAAAGGGTCTCCATGCAGAATCCATAGAGTGGCCAATACCGATAATCTGGAGGGCAGGGACACTGTCTAGTCTCAGAGAACAGAGGATTATTTTCAAGCCTTGAGAGCTAATGTAATGTGTTTGGTGTCTGTTATCCCTTCTTTCCTTCAAATTTCTCCCATTTGTAATGGAAATGTCTAGCTTGTGCCTGTTCTGCCACTGTAATTTTGAAGCAGATAACTTGTATTCTAGTTTTCACAGATGAAGAGTAATTTTTGGAATTTGCATTTTGAGTTGATTTAAGGATTTTTTAATGATATGATGGGGTGAATGTGTTTTACATGTGGAAAGGACATGAATTTTGGGGGACAAAGGGTGGAATGTTATCGATTGAATTGTGTCCCCCCATACAGTGTGTCAACTTTGCTAGGCCGTGATTCCCAGTATTGTGTGATTGTCCACAATTTTGTCATTTGATGTGATTTTCCTATGTGGTGTAAATCCTACCTCTGTGGTGTTAATGAGGTGTGATTAGCGGCAGTTATGTTAATGAGGCAAGACTCAATCTACAAGTTTAAGTTGTGTCTTAAGTCAATCTCTTTCGAGATATAAAAGAGAGAAGTGAGCAGAGACAGATGTGGACCTCATACCACCAAGAAAGAAGAGCCAGGAGAATAGTGTGTTCTTTGGACCTGGGATTCCTGAGTTGAGAAGCTCCTCAACAAGGGAAGATTGGTGACAAGGACCTTCCCCCATAGCTGACAGAAAGAGAAAAACTTCCCCTGGATTTGGCACCCTGAATTCGGACTTCTAGCCTCCTAGACTTGAGAGAATAAATTTCTATTTGTTAAAGCCATCCGCTTGTGGTATTTCTGTTTTAGTAGCACTAGACAACTAAGACAGTGCAGAAAAGGCATTCGCAAAATTCAACACCCTTTCTTGATTTGAAAAAAAAAAAACTCAAAACAAAAAACTCACCGAGGTAGGAGTGAGAGGAAAATTCTTCCATAGGATAAAGGGTAGTTATGATTATGAAAAGCCCACAAAATTCAACACTCTTTCCTGATTTGATTTTTTAGAAAGCACTCAACACGATTGGAGTGGAAGGGAAATTCTTCAAGAGGACTAAGGGCATTTTATGAAAAACCCACAGCTAACATCACACTCAATGAAGAATGATTGGTTTCATTAAAGTCAGGAACAAGACAGTGATGCTGCCCACTGTCACCAATGCTAGTCAACATCGTTCGGAAAATCCTAGGCAGAGCTATTAAGCTACAAAAAATTGGATGATAGGTAGATAGATAGGTAAGTAGATGGACGGATAGATGGATGGATGGATGGATAGATGGATGGATGGACAGACAGATGGACGGATGGATGGACAGACGGACAGACGGATGGACGGATGGACGGATGGATGGACGGATGGACGGATGATCATGGATGATGATGATGATAGATGGATAGATGATAGATAGACAAGATAAGAAAAGGTAAAATACAATTTTAGAAAAGATTGAATGGCATCCCCATTGGCAAGGAGGAAGTACAAAGATCACTTTTCACAGATGACATGGTCCTATACAGGTGAGAAAGGTAATGAAGGAAACGTGACCACTGACCAGAGCATCTGTCATGGTTTGAATTATGTCCCCCAAAAAATGTGTGTATCAATTTGGCTGGGCCATGATTCCCAGAATTGTGTGGTTGGCCTCCATTTTGTGATTGTAATTTTATGTTAAAGAGGATTAGGATGGGATAGTAACACCACCTTTACCCAGGTCACATCCAATGGGAAGGGAGTCTCCCTAGGGTGTGGCCTGCACCACCTTTTATCTCTCAAGAGGTAAAAGGAAAGGGAAGCAGGCAGAGAGTTGGGGACTTCATACCATCAAGAAAGAAGTGCTGGGAGCGAGTGCATCCTTTGGACTGGGGTTCCTGTGCAGAGAAGCTCCTAGTCCGGGGGAACACTGAAGAGAAGAAGGCCGACAGAGAGAAAAGGCTTTCCCCTGAAGCTGACGCCCTGAATTTGGACTTATAGCCTACTTTGACTGTGAGGAAATAAACTTCCCTTCGTTAAAACCATCCACTTGTGGTATTTCTGTTATGGCAGCACTAGATGACTAAGCATCTAAAATAAGAAAGTACCTAGGAAGAAATGTCACCAGGAAGGTGAAACACTTGTACACAGAAAACTTGAGATCATGACTGAAAAAAATGAAAGAAGATGGACATCAATGGAAAAAAGGCCATTCCAGATCCGTGGATTGTGACAATTTTATGGATTGAATTACGTCCCCAAAAATATGTGTTGTAAATCCTAACCTCTATGACATTTGGAAATGAATTCTCTTTGTTATGTTAATGAGGCAGGATTAGTGTAGGGCATATCTTGAGTCAATCTCTTTTGACATATAAAAGAGATTAAACACAAGCTAGCAAGCAGAGATGGGAGATGAGAGATGCCAAGCCACATGAAGATTACCTGGAAACGAAGTTCAGAAGAGACGAGGACCTTCTTCCAGAGCCCACAGAGAGAGAAAGCCATCCTGAATTCAGACATCTAGCCTCCTAAACAGTGAGAAAATAAGTTTCTGTCTTCTGCTTTTCCTGGCCATGGGGGCCTAAAAATACCTCCAACTGAACCTCCATCAAGGTAGCTGGGCCTGCCACTCATGGCCGACCTCGGATGCTCACCCAGACCACAGCCTCATAGGTTTCAGCACCCGGATGAATGCGAAGGCACTAGGGATAGACAGCAGGAGCCCACCACCAGCCCTGAGCTCAGAACATATGTACTCAGCAGCTGGCGGGGACTTGGGGGCTGGGGAGACAGAGACAAATGGAGTAAACAGGACGTTGACTTGCCAGGAGAGAACGAATGTGATTTTTCTGGCACTGCCCAGGAGCAGGGCCCTCAGGAGCAGGCCTTGTGTGGTGACCCTACACAGCCCTTCATTGTCCAGCACTGCTGGGCCCAGCCTGGCCTCTAGGCCTCTGCCTAGCAGGTGATCAGGTGTCCCGGGTGCCTGGCCAGCTTGTTCTCTCTCCCTGCCCACTGGGCAACAAGTCCTCTCCCCCAAGTGCAAGGCAGTGCCACCCTATGTACTGACACATGTGGAGACTCAGCGTCTTCCAGGAGAACAGGGCCTTTTTTCCTGGTCCACCATGCTGGGTGTTCTTCTCAATAGATGTGTGTGTGATGGCTAGGCTCAGCATCTGAGCATCACAACAAGGAGGGAGACTCAGGAGCTGAAGGCGGGATCTGGGAAGGTAGAGAAAACGGACTTTGTCTTCTATTTTTCTGGACCCGGCATCCAGGTTTCCAGGTTTTCAGTCCCTAGGGCCGGAAGCCCTTCCACCCGATCTGTCCTAAGTGGGTAGAGGGAGACATAAGATTGGAACATCTGTCCAGTGGCCATGTCTTGGGGTTTCAGGTGCCTAAGCTGAGACCCATGCCTGGACTTTACTCACAAAAAGGCTGGTGACATTGCCTTCAGAAAAGGTGAGGTGATCAGGGTATGAAGGCATTTTTTGTGGAGGCTGGGCCCTATTCTCTAGAACCTACCTTTCACCCACTAGGTTACTGTAAGCTTTCAACGAGATCATGCCTGCAAAGCACTGGTCACCAGCATCCAGCTCTTCTCTGCTGACTCAGCCAAAGCTTGAAGGTGACACACAAGTGCACACATGCACAGGTACACACATGTGCAAGCACTTTTCCAAGTAGAGTCTCCTGAAACCTATTCACCACCTGTGATGCACCTGGGTACTATATACTGGAGTCGAGTCTAATTCTTTTTTTCAAATGTCTGGTCCGTTTCATTTTTATGACCCACTAATGGGTCCCTGGAGCCCTGGTGGCTCAGAGGTGGCTCAACAATACCGTTGACCTTAGTTTCTTTTTTGGTATTTTCTGTATTATTTTTTCCTTTTTATATCAAGACAATTTGATGCTTAAAATAAAAGACAGGAAATATTTCCTAACCAGGCTTTAGTCAAGAATATATATATACATATATTTCTCTGATCCTGGGGACTGGCAGGGGAAGTTTCTGGTTTCCTTGCTACTCGGTGAGGAGAACGGTGTCATGAGGACACAGAACACACAGTAAGGCTAAGGAGAACACCCTGACTAGCAGAGGGCTGGCAGGTGGCAAAGAAAAGGGATGAGAGAGAGGGAGGGAGAGAGACCAAGAGAGAGAGCGTGCACCAGAGAGGGGAAAAAATGTACCCGGAGAGGTGGACAGGTGGACACGGGTGCCTCTCTGGGACTTATAATTTACTTAAAAAATGGTGCTGCATGTGCCGCCTCAGTGTTGAGCTGTCGTTCATCTGTCTATCTGCCTGCAGGACTGCTGCTCTGGGAAGGGACTGGATTCAGTCTCCTGGGGAGGCAGCTGGTATTTAGCATCATCTTCATTAGGTGTGTGGCTTCTTTTCCAGCTGAGAAACTTTTTTTTCTTTTCTAATTTTTGAAAAGAGTCACAGCCAAAATCAGACATTCACTGCAAACTCTAAAATGGATGGTCCATCCTACTTATAATACGCTGTGAGTCTGTGCTTGGGGATTAAAAGTTCAGTGCTAACAAAAAGATCTGCAGTTCAAATTCACCAACCGCACCTTGGAAACTCTAAGGGGCAGTTCTGTCCTATA
The DNA here is from genome assembly GCF_000243295.1 of Trichechus manatus latirostris. Lineage (NCBI taxonomy): Eukaryota > Metazoa > Chordata > Mammalia > Sirenia > Trichechidae > Trichechus > Trichechus manatus. The sequence goes on along the minus strand of NW_004444056.1, from coordinate 8,756,171 downwards.
GGGTCTCTATGAGTCAGAATTGACCCGATGACAACAGTTTGGTTTTGGTTTAATGGGTCTCTATGAATCAGAACTGACTTGACAATGATGTGTTTGGTTTTGGTTTAACGGGTATCGGAAGGAGCCTTGGTGGGTCAGTGGTTAGGCACTAGGCTGCTAACTGAAAGATCAGCAGTTCAAACCGACCAGATGCTCCTTGGGAGAAAGACATAGCATCTGCCTTCACAAAGATTACAGCCTTGGAAACCCTATGGGACAGTTCTACTTTGTCGCTTAGGGTCGCTATGAGTCAGAATGGACTCGACGGCAATGTTTTTTTTTTTTTAATTTTTTTTATTGTACTTTACGTGAAGGTTTACAGAACAAATAATTTCTCATTAAACAATCAGTACACATATTGTTTTATGACATTGGTTAACAAACCCATGACATTTCAACACTCTCCCTTCTCCTCCTTGGGGGACTTTTTTTTTTGGTGAAAATATACATAGCCAAAGATAAATCATTTCAAAAATTTCTACATGTACAATTCAGTGACATCAATTACATCCTTCCAGTTGTGCTCCTATTCTCACTATCCTTTTCAAATTATTCCATCACCATTGTCTTCAACTCACTGTCCCCTAAGCCTCCCGTCAAGCCTTTTGAGTTGCTGTTGTCAATTTGATCTCACATAGATAATTCTGTTTTTCTTTTGTACTTTAGATGATGGTTTACAAAACAATTTCTCATTAAACAGTACACGTATTGCCTATGACAATGTTTAAGAACCCCACCACATGTCAACACTGTCATTACCCAACCTTGCGTTCCCTATCACCAGCTTTCCTGTCCCCTCCTGCTTTTTAGTCCTTGTCCCTGGCCTGCTGTGCCTCATTAGTCCCGTTTTGTTTTATGGGTCTGTTCAATCCCCGGATGAACGGTGAACGTCAGGAGTGACTTCACCACTGAGCTGAAAGGGTGACCATGGGCCAGACTCTCGGATTTCTCCAATCTCTGTCAGGCCAATAAATCTGGTCTTTTTTGTGTGTGTGTTAGAATTTTGT
>NW_004444056.1:8748508-8750746 GCF_000243295.1 Trichechus manatus latirostris | reverse complement strand
CTTTCTATTAGTTCCAGTAGATTTCTCGTGGAGTCTTTAGGGTTTTCTATGTATAGTATCATATCATCCACAAACAGGGACAGTTTAACTTCGTCATTACCAATTTGGATGCCGTTTATTTCTTTTTCTTGCCTTATTGCTCTAGCTAGAACTTCCAGCACAATGTTAAATAGGAGAGGTGCTAAAGGGCATCCTTGTCTTGTTCCTGTTCTCAAGGGGAATGTTTTCACCCTCTCTCCATTAAGAATAACGTTGGCCGTTGGTTTTGCATAGATGTCCTTTATTATGTTGAGAAATTTCCCTTCTATACCTATTTCTGAGAGTTTTTATCAGGAATGGGTGTTGGACTTTGTCAAAATGCCTTTTCTGTGTCAATTGAGATGATCATGTGATTCTTTTCTTTCCTTTTATTTATGTGGTGGATTATGTTGATTGATTTTCTAATGCTGAACCACCCTTGCGTACCTGGTATGAATCCTACTTGGTCGTCGTGTATTTTTTTTATATGATGCTGAATTCTATTGGCTAGAATTTTTGCATCTATATTCATAAGAGATATTGGTCTATAATTTTTCTTTTTTGTGGCATCATGGCTTGGTTTTGGTATCAGGGTTATGCTGGCTTCATAGAATGAATTCGGAAGTGTCACTTCCTTTTCTATGTTCAAAAATAATTTGAGTATTACTGGTACAAGCTCTTCTCTGAATGGTAGAATTTTCCAGTGAAGCCATCTGGGACAGGGCTTTTTTTTTGTTGGGAGTTTTATTACCTTTTCAATCACTTCTCTTGTTATGGGTCCATTCAGATTTTCAACATCACTTTGTGATAGTTTGGGTAGGTAGTGTGTTTCTAGAAATGTATCCATTTCCTCTAGGTTTTCAAATTTGTTGGAGTATAGTTTTTCATAATACTCTGTTATGATCCTTTTTATCTCAGTTGGGTCTGTTGTAATGTCCCCCATTTCATTTCTTATTTGGGTTATTTACGTCCTCTCCTGTTTTTCTTTTGTCAGTCTAGACAGTGGTTTGTCAATTTTGTTGATTCTTTCACAGAACCAACTTTTGGTTTTGTTGATTCTTTCTATTGTTTTTCTATTCTCTATTTCATTTATTTCTGCTCTGATGTTTATTATTTCCTTTCTTCTGTTAACTGAGTGCTTTTTTCACTGTTCTCGTTTTATTTGTTTGAGTTGTGTAGTTAATGTTTTGATTTTGTCTCTTCTTTTTTGATGTGTGTATTTACTGCTATAAATAGTAATCTGACGGCTGCCTTTGCTGTGTCCCAAAGGCTTGGGAATGATGTGTTTTCATTCTCATTTGATTCTAGGAATATTTTGATTCCATCTCTGATTCTTCTATTACCCAGTGGTTTGTAAGCAGGGTGTTATTCAGTTTCCTTGTAATTGATTTTTTCCTTGCTCTTTCTGTTGTTAATTTCTATCTTGATGGCATTGTGGTCACAGAAGCTACTTTCTATTATCTCAACATTTTGGATCTTGTTGAGGATTGCTCTGTGTCCTAAGATGTGGTCTATTCTGGAGAACGTTCCATGTGCATTGGAAAAGAATGTGTAATTTGCAGTGTAGGGTAGAATGTTCTATATATGTCTATGAGGTCAAGTTGGTTAATTGTGCCATTTAGGTCTTCTGTAGCTTTGATGAGTTTCTTTTTAAATGTTCTGTCCTTTATTGAGAGTGGTGTGTTGAAGTCTCCTATCTTTACTGTGGAACTGTCAGTTTCTCTTTTCAGTGCCGTTAGAGTTTGTTTTATGTATTTTGGAGCACTGTCATTGGGTGTGTAGCTGTTTATTATGGCTATGTCTTCATGATGGATCATCCTCTTAATCATTATATAGTGTCCTTTTTTGTTTTTTATGGTGGGTTTTGTTTTAAAGTCTACTTTATCTGGGATTAGTATTGCCACTCCTGTTCTTTTTTGGTAGCTGTCTGCTTGATATTTTTTCAAACCTTTTATTTTTAATAAATTTGTTTTTGTTTCTCAGGTGTGTCTCTTGTTGACAGCGTATTGATGGATCCTGTGTTTTTAATCCATTCTGTCACTCTCTGTCTCCTTATGGGTGCATTGAGGCCATTTATGTTCAGTGTAATTATTGATAGGTGTAAGTTTATTGCTGTCATTTTGTAGTGCTTTTTTTGGTGGTGCTGACGTTTTCTTTGTTACTCTTACTTTTCTTTGTGGATCTTTTTTCCATTTTTTTGTTTTTGTAGGTTTTGTTTTT
>NW_004444056.1:8735262-8747392 GCF_000243295.1 Trichechus manatus latirostris | reverse complement strand
AGTTTGTCTATTTTTTCCTCATTTTTTTCTGTCTTTTGCTTCAACTATTGGATAATTCTGAATATTAGAGATTTGAATTCCCTATCAGATAGTTCTAGTGCCTTTTGTTCTACTGGAAAGTCATCTGGTGTTTTATTTTGGACACCTACTGGAACAATCCTGTCCTGTTTTTGTAAATGTTTTGATATTGTCTGCTGTCTTCCGGGCATTCAGTAGGTATTTTTCTCATTTATTTATTGTAGATTTGTTTGTTTCATCCTCTTTATTTACTTGGTTATGTCTGAGCTGGTGGGCTGTTTGTTCTTTGTTATTTGCTCATCTTTTGACATGATACTTTTCACCTCCTTCTCCAATTGGCAGCATTAGTTGCTCAGATATGGTACATCAGGGCAGGTCTACCTGAAAAGGAGTTCCTGGGATGGGTTGTTTGTGGCACTTACTACAGCCACCAGGGCATGCCAGTAATTAGTGCAGTGCAGGTTCCGGTAGGCCATGCCTGGGCTGCTTGGTGGTTTGATGTTCAGGGCAGGGTGCAGGTAGGCAGGAGGGAGGGAGGAGATTGTGAAGTGTGGAGCTAAGATGGGTATGGGAAAGAGGAGAGAGGAACAGGAGCCAAAAACATACGAACAAAACACAATGCTAGCGGAGATTACCATTGGAGTGGAGAGATGAGAGACTATGAAATGGAGAAAAAACAAAACAAGAGAAAAGAATAAATGAAAATTAGAAAGAAAAAAGAAAAGCAAACCTACCAGGGAGCCCACCGGTGCGGCTGTGAGGTCTAGGGAAGTTGCTCCCTGGCCGTGAAGTACAGCCTGGCTATAAGGGGTAGAGGTGTCACTCAGCACCAGGTATTCACGGGACAGGAAGAGAAGGAAAATATAGAGAGACGAGAAACTGAGTGATGAAGAAAGACAAAAAGGGAAAAAGAGGGAAAAGAAATAAACAAATTAAAAAGAAGAAAAATCCCCTGAAAACAGAAAAAAAAAAAAAAAAACAAGAAAAAAGAAATGCTCTCAGGGATCTCTTTGCACATCTGCACAATCTGAGGGGGTAGGTCGCAAGCCACGCAGTACTGTCCAGCTAGAATGGGCTCCCAATTCGAGAAAAGAAAACAAACAAACAGTTAAAAACAAACCAAAAAAAGCCTGGGAATCCCACCAGCGTGGCAGCATGGCCCGGGAAGCAGTCTCACATTTGAGCAACATTTCACAGCCTTTCAGGAAGAAGCAAAGATGGCGCACAGAGGCAGGCACTTGAGATAAAGGAGGGGGCGGTGGTAAGAGGTAAGGAAGAAATCAAAAGAAGTGGAAAAAAGTAACACCAGCAGCCAACAAATGGCACTTAGGGATCTGGCCAGTGCCAGCAGGTGGAATCCAGGCAGGACTGGGGTGACGCCAGTGCTTCCTGGCTAAAAGAATGGGGCCACCAGAAGCAGAGGAGGCCGAAGGGGGTGAAGAAGGGTGAGGGTTGGGAAAGCATATATCGCTGGTTACCAGTTGTTCTGTCTCCTGTTGGAAGAGCTGTGAAGCTGCTTTCTCATACCCTCTCTTCGCTGGTCACTGATAGAAGTACAAGATGGTGAATCTGTGCTGCGTTAGCTGACAGGGGACCTCTGTATGTATCTCTTCTCGCTCTCTGTTCTCTGTCAGTTTCTTATTCCATTCAGTGCTTGGCTGAGTTCTTTATCTCTTCATTTGATGCTTAGGGTTTCAGGATTGCCGTTTTCTCTGTTTGGCTTAGTTTTTCAGATCTTTGCTGTGAAAGGACGGCATGGTGCAAATGCCTAGAGCACCATGTTGCCCGGAAGTCTTTTTTTTAATGGCCCTGCCACACAGACCCACTAATGGTACTCAAATCACAATTTAGAAAAAACACAAGCTGCCCTATGATATGTCATTATTAACTGTCTTCCAGTCCAGGTGACCCTATGTGACCTATGTTACTGTTGCTGTTAGGTGCTGTTGATCGATTCTGATTCATAGTGACCCTACGTACAACCAAATGAAAAACTCTCCAATCGTTCACCATCCTCATAATCCTTGCTGTTTGACTCCATTGTTGCAGCCACTGTGTCAATCCATCTCGTTGAGAGCCTTCCTCTTTTTGCTGACCCTGTACTATACCAAGCATAACGTCCTTCTCTCGAGACTGAATTTTCCTGATAACATGTCCAAAGTACGAGGGACAAAGTCTCACGCTCCTTGCTTCTAAGGAGTATTCTAGCTATACTTCTCCCAAGACAGATTTGTTCATTTTTCTGGAAGTCCATGGTATATTCAATATTCTTCGTCAACATAATTCAAAGGCATCGTTTCTTCAGTCTTCCTTATTCATTGTCCAGTTTTCAAATACATATCAGGTAATTGAAAATACCATGGCTTGGGTCAGGAGCACCTTAGTTCTCAAAGTGATATCTTTGCTTTTTAACACTTTAAAGAGGTCTTTTGCAGCACATTTACTCAATGCAGTATGTCATTTGATTTCCTGACTGCTGCTTTATGGGCACTGATTGTGGATCCAAGTAAAATGAAATCCTTGACAACTTCAATCTTTTCTCCGTTTATCATGATGTTGCTTATTCGTCCAGTTGTAAGGATTTTTGTTTTCTTTATATTGAGGTGTAATCCATACTGAAGGCTGTAATCTTTGATCTTCATCAGTAAGTGCTTCATGTCCTCTTTACTTTCAGCAAACAAGGTTGTGTCATCTGCATATTGCAGTTTGTTAATGAGACTTCCTCCAAACTTGATGCAGCATTCTTCTTCATATAGTGCACCTTCTCAGATTATTTCCTCAGCATACAGATTGAATAAGTATGGTGAGAAGATACAACCCTGATGTACACCTTTCCTGACTTTTAACCATGCAGTATCCCTGTCATGGATTGAATAGTGTCCCCCAAAATATGTGTATCAATTTAGCTAGGCTGATGTGATTTTCCTGTGTTGTAAATCCTACCTCTATCATGTTAATGAGATGGGCCAGGTGGCAGTTACGTTAATGACCCAGGATTCAATCTACAAGAATGGATTGTGTCTTGAGCCAGTCTCTTTTGAGACATAAAAGACAGAACTGAGCAGAGAGACGGGGGACCTCAAACCACCAAAAAGTGTCAGGAACAGAGCGCATCTTTGGACCCAGGGTTCCTGCACAGAGAAGCTCTTTGTGCAAGGGAAAATGGATGACAAAGACCTTCTCCCAGAGCCGACAAAGAAAGCCTTACCCTGAAGCTGATGTCCTGAATTTGGACTTCTAGCCTACTAGACTGTGAGAGAATAAACCTGTTTGTTAAATCCATCCACTTATGGTATTTATGTTATAGCAGCACTAGATGACTAAGACAATACCCTCATTCTCTTCAAATGACTGACTCTTGGTCTATGTACAGGTTCCTTGTGAGCACAATTAAGTCTTCTCAATTCTCCTTCTGTGCGATGTTAGCCATTATTTGTTACGATCCACACAGTGGTATGGTTTTGCATAATCAATAAAACACTGGTAAACATCTTTATGTTATTCTCTGCTTTCAGCCAACATCCATCTGACATCAGCAACGATATCCTTAAGATATACAGGGACCTATATCACAAAGAATATCACAAAGAGATTTGTAACCTCTAAAGCCAATGTCAATGTCCCCCCTGTCCATAGGCAGGGAGAGATCAGCAAGGAGGGCACATGTAGGAGTAGTAACCAAAAAGAGGTTCACAAGATGAGCTCATGTGTCAGCAGACACAGAAAGACCTCAGAGACTGAGAATTAAATTGAAAGACCAAGATGCAAAAGCGTGTGTGTAGCATGGTCCCATGTGCAAAAATGGATGGAGGTGTATGCATATGGGATCTTCATAAAAATGTTCTGGAATCATCCACAAGAAACTGTCAGGAAGGGCTGCTTCTCGAGAGGAGGGCTGGAGATTCAACACTTCCTGTGTTGTCTGAATGTCATAATCATCATTCCTGTGTGCTTATTTTATCATTAAAAAGGGGATCAGAGGGGAAGGCCCTAGGTGGTGCAGAAGAGTGGATACTGTCTCTCAGGGCTGAGGACACTTGGTCCTGCACCGGGAACATGTGTGTCAGGCAACACAAATTTTTTGCTACTCTTTTAATGTCAGAGAGAGCACCACAAATATTAGTTTGGGGTTACAAATAAATTTTAGTAAGTCAGTGAAATCACAAACACAACACCCATGAATAATGAGGATCAACTGTAAATTTAGACCATTTTCATCACCACAAAAAGAAATGCCGATTCTTTCCTTAGCCATCATGCCCAACTCTAGACAACCGGGAATCTACTCTGTCTCTGGATTTGACTATTCTGGAAATGCCATTTCAATGAACTCATACAATATGTGATCTTCAATGTCAGCTGTTTTTGACGTTTATCCATTTTGTAGCATGTATCAGAACGTCTTTTCTTTTTATTGAATAATATTCCATTGTGTGGATGTACCACATTTTGTTTTTCCGTTATCTGTTAGTTGTTGGACCATGGGTTTTTTCCACTTCATAGCAACTGTGAGTAATGCTGCTATGAGCAGCTGTTTACATGTTTCTGTGTGGATATACATATCTGTTTTGCAAGCTTTTTGTATGTATATTTTTACAATTAAAATTTATATTTAAAAAAATGAAAAAGTCTTGCATGTGTCTATACAGTGCAGCCTCTGAGATCTGCCACTGAAAAGCTGAACAAGGGCAGCGGCTCCCGAACCCTAGTTGGTGAGGCTCCCTGCACTGTCTGCGAAGACTCTGTCTCTGGGAGGTGCACAGGAAACACAGGGAACACTGAGAGAAGTTTCCATTCTGGGGAGGGCAGCCAGGTGGCAAGGCTGGGGCAAGAGGCACACTCTTCCGTGTATTCCTTTGAAGTTTACATGAATGTTGTACCAGGATCATGAGTCATTTGGCATGGTTAAGACTGTGTGCCAACTTGGCTGGGCCATGATTCTCAGTGTTTTGGCAGTCGCGTAATGTTCTGATCACTTCCCTGTTGAGATATGATAGTGATCACTTCCATGATGGGATTTGCTGTGAGTAGCTGATCAGTTAAAAGGGAGTTTCCTTCAGCTTGTGGCCTGCATCGAGTATAAGCAGACATTTTGGCAAGGCTTTGGGGCCTTTTGATCGTGCTGGATCCTGCAGCTTGTTCCTGTTCATCTGACCTCCGGGTCTTGGGACTTGAGGTAGCAGCTTACCTACGGGCTCGCCTGCCAGTCTTGGGAGTCTTTGGTCTTCGCAGCCCATGAGTGAGAGCCCTGCTTTCTGACCTGCCGGTCTTGGGTTTGGCAACCACTGCAGCTACGTGAATCAGGAAAAGCTCCAGCCTGACCTAAGGATTTGGGACATACCAGCCTCTACAATAGCCTGAGCCATTTCCTTGAGAGAAATTTCTCTCTCTCTCTCTCAATATGTATATATATATATATTTCTCTTTCTATTTATATATATATTTATACACTTTACTGGTTTTGCTTCTCTGAGAACCCAGCCTAAGACAGTCATTAAATCAAAAAATTGTTTTTTTACTTACTATAGAGAAAAAGAGACAGAGACACAGAGAAAGAGAGAAGGGGCTCTTTGCTTCCTAGGCAAGCATCTCTGCCCTCTCCTTACCTTCCTTCTCCTCAGCAGCCCCAATTCCCTTTTCCACACTTCCATTTCCCCAGCACCCACACCACTTGCTCTCTAGCCCCCACCATGTTTCTTCCAATACTGCACCCCATTTCTCTACCTCCCACCCTCCTCCCACTTACCCCCTCCCTCTCTGCCTGCCCCTACCCACTTCTCTCCTCCATTCAGAGAGCACAAGTTCAGGCAGAAATCGGGTATCTGCACCCTCCTAGAGAGAAGCCTGGAAGGAGACGGGTGACTAGGGTGCAGCTACCAACAACTGTGAGGCCTGCTGAGTAGGGTCCATCTGGGAACAAGGCCACAGCACAGAGGTCATGCTGAGTGGACAGGTCACTGCTGCTGAGGAGTGGTGAGTGGACAGGGTCTGAGCTACTGTCTCCTGTGTTTATCAGGAGGAGAGAGGGCCCAGAGCACTGCCCCTGGTAGCTCAGGCTGAGCAAGGTGAAGCTGTGAGATGTGAGTCGTACACAGAATTCTAGAAGGTAGGAGTGTGGGGTCGGCCCTGCGTTTCCAGATGAGGAACCAAGGCTCACAGTAAGTCCTGGTTCAGAGCCCTCCCTCAAGGCTCTTGCGCCCTTCTGTCCCTCCCATATCTGCTCCTGGGCTCAACCTCTTAGCCTCATGCGGCATCCTCTTTTCCTAGAACCTTCTTCCCTTCAGGCTTCAGCTAAATTGTCCATTCTCCAGGAAGCACTTCCTGCATCCCCACATCCACTTGTTCTGGAATCTTCTGTTTATGTGTCTGCCTTTCTGCCAGCTGAAAGCAGGGCCTTGCCATCCTGCCCCCACTGTACCCCCACCAAGTGGACAGAATATGTGGAATGAATGAATGGATGGGTGGTAGATGGATGGATGGATGAATGGGTGGGTGGGTGGATGGATGGACAGAAGGATGGATAAATAGATGGAAACTCAAGTGGCCCTCCCCTCCTCAGCAGGGTGACTAGGATGGCAGAGCTGTCCTCATTCTCAGTGATAGTTCAGAGCATCCTGTCTTCTCCTCAGGAGGCACAAGATCAATGTACAACAGTAACTCACAAAATAGTGTCCACATACACTCAAGGCGTGGTCTTTGTACTGAATAGGAAGAAATTGCCCCAACTTTATCTTCCACTCACTCATGTAAGTAACAAGATGTTCTAGAGCATAAGGCATACTGATCCTCAAAACTGGAGTACCTGGAAGGATTTGGGACACGGGCCACTTCCCTGAGTCTGCCTTCCCAGAGCTACCCACGTCTCCTGGCCTGGAAGGCGGTGTCCCTGGTCACTCTTGAGTGACTGCTCCAAACATGGCTGATGGCCTCACTCCAACGACACCTGCATCTGCCTTCCGGCACCAAGGGAGCATCAGGAACATCTCTTTCTTCTTTCCCAACAAGACACAGGGCCTGACTAAGTAAAGATAAAACAGTTAAAAATTACCCAGGGACTTCAGTGTCCAAAGTGAGGCAACATCCTGCCCACATGCTGGCCAGCAACCCACTTGTAGAGCCCAGGAGGCCTGGGATATGACAGCAGGGCCTGGTAGAACATGGCCAGCAGATGACAGCAGCCACAGGCCCAGGGTAGGTGGTGAGTGGGCTGAGGGAGATACAGGTACCAGCTCCCGATGGGGTGCTTGGGGGCACCTCCCCATGGAGCGTGAAGTCTGATGACAACAGGCTATTCAGAGAGAGAGCTGGCACCCCTCTGCCTAGGACCCTGCTCCCACCCCCTAGTGGCTGGTCTGGACCCTCTGTCTGCGCATCATTGCTTCCAGGATACACCTCACACAGGCCCCTAAACGCAATGATTCCAGTTCCCAAAGCGTTTTGCACACTGTCTCTTGCACCTGAAGTGCCCAAGACGGGCACCAGTCTCCCTCTCTTACTCCGGCAGCCCTGCTCATTGTGGGGAGGGTCTGGCAGGCATGTCCTGGGTCCCTGTCACTGAGGCATAGGGGCTGTAAAGAAGACGGCATCGCCCAAACCGCGGGGCCTTGAGATCAAGACGAGACTCTGCAGATGAGCAGACGCCGATGCCAGCAGAGACAGAGGCCAGCCAGCTGGGGTGGAGGGTTCTCCCCAGCTACAGAGGGGGCGGTGCTTGGCCAGGACCGAGTCCACCTCGATGCTTCACGTGTGCTTATCAGTGCCCAGAAAGTGTGGTAGGGCACATGGGGCCTGCTCTCCGAGAGGGGCTTTTACCTTTCTCCTTGGGCTCTTCTTCACTACAGGGACGTATTCCTTAGGATACGCATATGTTAACCCAGTTTGGGGTTTTTTAAGCGTCCTAGGTTATTGGCATGCCAGTGAAGAACAGGCTTGTCTCAGGCTGCGGCATTCTAGTCCTGGCTCCCAGCTAACCTCATCTGTACAATGGGGACAGTGATGGGCTTACCGGGGTGCTGTGAGGTTGAGGGATCCGCACTGAGCCCTGGGTGCTGGGACTGGTCCACATCTCTGGCCTTCTGAGGCTCCTGCCAGGGCCCCCACATAAAATGAAAACACGGGCCTTTGGTTCAAAAACCAGGGAGAAACTGCCCGTGAAGGTACTAAAATACAACCCCTTCTCCTTTCTTCCCCAGTCTCTCAACCTGTTGTGATGTTTTTCTATTTGCTATTTAATGTTCTGAGTTAAGGAAAAATTAAAAATTCAAATGACTAGTGTGAATTCTAAGGTCCCAGATTGGTACAAGCTGTTTGCACTTGACTAGTAACCTAAAGCTTGTTGGTTCAAACCCACCCAGCAATATCGAGGAAAAAAAGGCCTGGTGATCTGCTCCCACTAAGATTACGGGCAAGAAAACCCTATGGAACAGTTCTACTCTGTAACTCACGGGGCCGACATGAGTCGGAACGGACTTGATGGCAAGCACCACCCAGCCTAAATTCAACCATGCATCTTTATATTGTGAGATGGCAGTTTTAAGTGCAACTAGAAGAGCATTAAACACGTACACAGATTCGCCAGAGTTGCACACTCATATTTCGTAGCTCCTAAATGAATATATGTTTCATTCTCTTCAGAACAGTGGGAAAGCGGTGTGACACCATTATTTCACTCCTGGGTACACACAGCACTCCCCACTGTACTGGTGGGCATGGAAGGACTGGAAGAATAGGAAGGAGGGTTGCCCCTTTCCCATCCCTTCAGCACGTGTGGTTGGCTAACACAGGGGAGGAACAAGCACAGAAAGAACTTGATGGGTCCTGGGTCCTCCATGTTTCCTGGATCACTGCTGCCTTTTCTGAGTGGGAAGGGGAAGCAGGGACTCCACCCGCTCAGGTGTAGAGGGAGGCTGCTTACCTCTACCTCGCGGAGGTCCACGGGAATCTGCTCCTGCAGCTGTAAATGTGACAGCAGACATGCGTGTTGGCATCTCCTCTTCTCACGCAGGATCAATTGTCCTATCGATCTTCATTTACAAGACACATGTTCAAATACAGAACTAAAGTCCTTACCTGGGAAGCCTGCCACGGTCTTTCTGGTCAACCTCAGGCTTCTCCAGGAACAAACATGGTGGCCACACAAGGACAAGGCGAGGCTGGGTTCATCTCTCAGGACCCTTGCCCCTCTGGGCACCTCTGCCTAGGGACTTAACCTGGGGGAGGGCTGGGCTGTGGGAGTGAGGGGTGACAGGCGCTATCCACTGCAGCTGGTCCTCTCCTTCTCTAGGGCTTCAGCTTAACTCGCTCACTGCAGGTGTTCCCTCGGTGAACTTTATTTCGGGATGTTTGCTGTCTGGGCGATTTTAGAAAGAGCCATAAACCTGAAACAGAAAGTGTGCACTGGTTGGCCTCCCCTCTCCCTCCTTGTCCCTTATCCTCTGGGAAACCCACCCAGAGATGGGGGGAACCAGCAGCCAGCAGTGGGGGGATTTCTCCTGAGATTCTCCCCCATGAATGGAGGACCAAGGGTGGGTTGGGGGCTGTAAGGTGTCCAGTGTTGACCAGGGCCCAGGGCACCCCCAGGCGATGTGGTACTCTCCCGGTGGTGAGCACTGTGCGGGGGTGGCGGTGAGCTCCTCAGGGGTTTGTCTCTTTTTCTATTTTAATTATGCACATGCTAAAAACTTCAGACAGTGCACCAAGTGAAAACATAAGAATTAGAAATCTCTCTCCCCACACCTGGTCCTTCTCCCCAAAGATCAAAGGTCAGCACCAATAACAGATCCAGCTCCCCTTCCCTAAACACCTGTCTTGGCAGGGGAGCCCCTCCCATGGGTGATACTCCAAGTCCAAGGACTGGTGGAGAAGGTCTGAGCCCTGCTCTCAGAAGCCTCTGGGCTCCCAGAGCTGGCCTGAAGGTGGGGATGGGAAGTCGGCCCTGTGTCCTGAGGACTGCCAACACCATCCCTAACCCCAGGCCCAGGGTCCTTGCCTGGTCTCCTCCCAGGCCAGGTCTCTGCTGTCCACCCTGCCCTTCCCTGCTAGTCCTCCAACCTGTGGCCTTGGCCAGTCCGTCTCTCCCATCCGCTCTACCTGGGCTTTAAACCAGGTTCAGAGCCAGCAGGCTGGGTGAGGGCAGCGCTGCCAGAAGTCTCCAGCCTCCCTCAGAGCCCCGACTCGACTTGAACCCTGAAGGTAAGAATCCCTGGCACGACCTGCCTCCTGTGTCCCTGTGTCTCCTTCCCCCAGCCCTAGAATACCCCCATTTATAGACAGGTAACTGTGGCTCCAGGAAGGAGAGACTTCCACAGGAAAGGTGACTGGGACTGACCATAAGGACAGGGGAGGAAATAAGGGAGGGGATGATAGGAACCTGACAGGGTGTGGATAGGGACCAGGACTCAGGACAGGACAGGTCCCTCTGGGGCTGTGCCCTGCTCCAGGTTGCCCTCCTGCCCTGGTCCAGACTGCCTAGGGTTTTGCTGGAGGAGCTGAGCTGACCCTCCCCACCCCATGCTGTATGCTTCCTGGCCTGATTATGACAGTCCCTGTAGCCTGTAGGGGACATTCTGATTTGAGATTTCTTTTGATCCTTCAGGTAGGCAGGGAATGGGGGAGTGGGAGATTAACCTCATTACAGATAAGGAAACCAAGGCCCAGGAGGCTGAGCAACCAGAGCCGCCACCTCATTCCTACATCTGGGCACCTGAGGTCACAGGGACCCCAAGGACAAGGACAGGAGGGCAGGGGTGAGGGAAGGAGAGAGCATCTGAGAATGGAACCCCACTGAGAGGCCTGTGGCCACTTCAGACACATCTCTGGAGCCCAGAACCCACACTTCCCATCTGAGATCCTCCAGCTGACGCCAGTGGCACTGCTTGAGATGAAGTCCCCACGTTCTGGCCTGGGGACTCCAACCTTGCCCCCACAGCCCACTCTTGGCCTGCCCTGGGCCAAACAAAGGTGCAACCCGGGGGGAAGAGGGAGCCCCCAGACACCCTGGGGCTGGTGGCATCTGACAAGCCTTAGTGAGGGCCTGTGTGTCTGCAGAGACATGTATAAGGCATTAGCCCCTCATCCTTGGTGTGCCTCAGAGGGCCCCTGGGAATTTCTTTTTAAAAGAAGTAGCTTCTTTGTACTTGAGGGAAGCTGGCTGGAGGCCTCAGGGGAGACACCAAACCTGAGAACAGAAACAAAGTCTCCAGCGTCAGAGTCCTAGACTGAGAGCAAAGGCAGGTAGCTCCTGGCTGGGGGTGGGAGGCAGAGCCATGGTTCTGGCTAACAGGGACCTCAAGTCGGGATTCAGTGGCCCCCTTCTCTCTTTCCAGTTCATCATGAGACTAGGAGAGCTGGGGTGCAGGTTGTGGTGAGCTCTCGGATCAGGATTGGCTGAGGGCCAGGGCTATGAGATGCAGGAGTGTCTCCTGCCCCCCACCCTGCTCAGTCCACTATGGAGCATGGCTTCTTAGGAACTGTAGTAAGTGTGGGACCACACAGGGACCCCATGGTCATTGGGCTCAGGGTTATGGCCAGCATGAATCCAGACAGGGTCAAACGGAGAGACTGTGGGTGAGACAGAGGGCAAAAGTGAGGAAGGTGGCTGACCTGGGGGTGTGTGGTACCCACCCTCCCACTCAGACTCAGATCCCAGCTTCCCACCGCCAGATGGCTACTGCAGGTGGGAGACATCAGGAGATACTTCCCCCCACCATCCTTAAAAAAGAGAGATGGTAGCCACTTGCATGCTACTGGCACATTCTGACACCAAGAGTCCATCACAAGGGTTGGCTCTCCCTCACTCCACATCTTAGCCAGCCTTCCTGTCACTTCATTCTCAAATAGGAGATACCTCAGCTGGGTGAGGAAAGTCTGCAAAACAAGACAAAAGGCCCAGATACTCAGGGGAAAAAATGACTCCAAGGACACAGATTGTCATTCAGTAAAGAGAAGAAAACAAAACAAAACCTCTGATATCAAACGAAAAACAGGATGCCAAGGAAAAAGAACAAAAACCACAACACACAAAACGATGGAAACAACCTAGATGCCCATCAACAGATGAATGGATAAACAAACTATGGTACATACACACAATGGAGTACTATGCAACGAGAAA
>NW_004444056.1:8702444-8734200 GCF_000243295.1 Trichechus manatus latirostris | reverse complement strand
AAAAAAAAAAAAAAAAACCACAACACAAGAAGCTGCTGCTGGAAATTAAACATATAATTCCTGCAAGGAAACATACAAGTGCCGGAATACACAATTCAGAAAATCTAGCACATGGAATAAAAGCACAAGAAAACCTAAAACGTGAGAGAAAAAACAGGAGACAAGGATTAGTTTGGGAGGTCCAACATCTCATCAACTGCAGCACCAGGAAGGGAAAACCAAAACAAAACAAAAACTGAAACTAAACCTATTGCTGTCAAGATGATTCTCACTCAGAGTGACCCTATAGGGCAGAGCAGAACTGTCCTATGAGGTTTCCAAGGATGTAAATCTTTATGAAGCAGACTGCCATGTCTTTCTCACACAGAGCAGCTGGTGGGTTTGAACCATTGACCTTTTGGTTAACAGCTGAGTGCTTAACCACTGCGCCACCAGGGCTCCTATTAGGAAAGGAGAAAAGAAAAGAAATAGGGGAGGAGACAGAATAGAAAAAGCCCTGGACCAAAGGAAGACTGGGTGTTCCAATCACTGACCCTCCAGAATGCAGAACTGATTGAATGAAAAAAATAAAGTCTCAAACTAAGGGAAATCATTGAGAACTTACAGTGCCCCATGGATAAAGATTTTATTCTTGAGTTCCCCAAACTCAGGAAGATTGTGGAGAGAACAAGCAGGTCCCTAGAGAACTGAGCATCAGGCGTCATTGAACTTCAACAGCACGGTGTTAACCGAGCCTCAAGTTCTAAGGGAAATGGTTGCAGCATTTATTCCATGTGTCCATCAGAATACAGATATGCTCAGACACTCGAGGACTCAGTGTTCACTTCCCACACACCACTGTTAGAAAGTGATTTGAAGACACGCTGTAACAAAATAGGAGCATACACCTTTTAGGAGGAAGATTTGAAGTGGGAGCCACTGATTCCAGGCAGGGAGCTGTGAGAGGAGGCTGTTCAGTGCACCCAGAGAGCAGCATGCAGAGGGGTGAGGGGCCATCAGTACAATGCAGAGCTTGGAAGGCTGTCAGAATATGATCAAGGCACTCAGTGGAAGAAAATTAAAGGCAATCAGAAACTCCAGGATGAAAATAAAACCATATGAAAAAGGCATTTTTAAGCACGACTTGGAGTTCCTGGGTGGTGTAAATGGTTAACACCCTCCGCCAGTAACCAAAAGGTTGGAGGTTCAAGTCCACCCAGAGGTGTCTCAGAAGAAAGTCTTGGCAATCTACTTCCAAAAAGTCAGCTATTGTAAACCGCATGGACCATAGTTCGACTCTGACGCACGTGGGGTCGTCATGAGTTGAACTGCCTAGATCTGAAAGTCACGGTTGAGTGGTTTACACTTTAGTTCTCCCAAAAGTAGGTATGATGAAGACATCTATTTTACAAAGAAAAAAACTGAGGCTGAGGAGTTTGACAGGCTCACACCACTCGCAAGTGGTAGGGATGAGATGGGGACCCGAGCTGTCTGACCTTAAAGCCTACTTGGCCTTACAGCCTTACACCCAAAGATCACACACGAGTCAAGCTGAGCCCAGCATGATGTTAAGCCCCTATAAGGACATAAAAGGAGTCCAGTCTGGCCTTGGGTTGTGCTTGGCATCATGCACTGAGGTCATTGTCTTGAAGACCTTCACAATGTTTGCACAGGCCTGAGGATGGTATGGCTGGATGTGAATAGCCCTTTGGGTGGCACAGCACAGAGAGTGGTCACGGCCACCAACTTGGAAGATCTTCCTGAATCTGAAGTTACACAGCAGGATGCAAATCTGCCCAGGTGAGCCCAGGGCCACGGTGAACACGAGGCAAAGGGAAAAGTCAAGCACTGACCCTCTCCTTCTTTAAAATGTTGCTGCTTTGTTCCTCTTGGATTTTTGTATTACTTCTGATTTTTTCGAATGTTGCATTCAAATACAATTTATCTTGATAACTGAGGGTTTTGGGCCTTTTTAGATATTGTGCTTTAGGCGAGTGCCTTGCTCACTTCACCTCCTCATCACTGGAGTGGACGATGCATAAGTGGACACGCATTTGTCAGAGGCTGGGGGCAGGAGGGGGCCAGAGTGGGGGCTCGGGGTGTTACCTCAAGTGCAGAGGTGGAAGCAATAGACTTGTGATGTAACTGAATTAAAGAAGTGGGTAGAGTATGTGGTTTCTGGGAGCTGATTACTTTTTCCCAAGAAGTCAGTCCATATGTGCAACACTGACAATGAAGGAAGAGCCGAGTGGTGGGCTCATTATTCCGTGACCTGGGTAATCACAAAACAGGCCACGAGAGACACCACCCACCAGGATGGGAGTGGGTTATAAGTCCTTTCCCGTTAGGTGTTTAAGCCAATGAAGTACTACACAGGAATGCCAGAGAACAGAAACTATGTTTAACAACTTAATACATTATGAAATTGAAAATTGAAATAAGGGCAAAATTAAATGTCAGGCAGGTTTAGGGAAAAAGACAAAAACCTCGACCCTCCTGGGTAAGGGTCAAGAGACAAAGAGGTAACTCCTACATTTTCCGGACACAGAAAGGCCACGGTGTTTACAAAGGAGAACACATAAGACTCCAGGGACAGAGCATCGGCAGCCTGGAGGCTGGGAGACAGAGGAAGGTGGAGGCTTAAGCGCTGCGTGCAAGTGAGGCGGGTGTGGATCAGACTTTGGAGGGCTGAGACTTCCATGCACACCTGATGTGGGGCGGAGGTGGGATTTCAGGCAGTCCTTAGAAAAACTGCATCACTATGGAACAAGTCCTACTTTCAAGAGAAACTACAGTCCTAGATAAGCAGTGGTTGTAGGATGGTGTTTACAGGAGGGTCATTCAGCCTGATGGGTAGGGAGACCTCTAATGGAACAGCAGTGTCAGCCCACGTCTTCCTTGGGCAATAACCACCCCTCCCTCCTCAGGCTGCTCCACTGGACCCAATGAAAGTGAACATCTAGTGACCTGAGTCACCTGAGTGTCCCAACATTAGGCCCTACAGGCTGAGAGCAGAGATGTGGTGAGATGGGGGAGGGGCATCAGATGGGGGTGTCCTTTGGATGAGGCTTGCAGGTAGCGCATGACAGCAGTGTCTTAGAGTTGGGGAAATCCATGTGCTAGGCAAAAGACATCATTCATTTTTAAGAATGAGGAAATACAGGCAAAGCAAGTCCAGTAACTGCTCATGGTCACATAACTCAGTAAAGGGTTTGGTAGGAACTTGACCCCATAAGGTCTCTGTCAGGGAAAATACAGAGGTCCCCGGGTAAAAAGGGGATTTAGCAGGCACGAGGGAAAAGGGGTCCAAAACTCACATCTTACCCACTAGGAACCCTCCTCTGGGGTCCTTGAACCCTCCTCTCTCCATGGGCAAAGACCTGAGGACTCCAGAGGTCAGGGATAATTTTGTCCAGACTCCAATGGAAATGATCAAATCCAGATTATTTTAAAAGCTGAGGGTCTCTGCAGCACTTTAAATCACCCGCTGAGAAACGGGTCCTATCTGGGCCTGGTGGGGTTTCACTCTTACATCTGCACAATCGGAACCCAGGGATTAAAACTGAAAGTCTCAACTCTACTGGCAGAGAAAAGACCAATCTTATAGTAGTTTGGAGTTGTTACTCTTACTACCTTTAAAAAACCAAAAACCCGTTGCCGATTCCAACTCATAGCAACCCAAGGAGCAGCTGGTTGATTCGAACTGCTTTTTGGTGACCAGCTGCACTGCGCCACCAGGGCTCCACTGCTACATTTAGGCATCCCAAAACAAGGATTTAAAAAATCTCAATGTCTCCCTTTTTGTCCTCTTCAGACACTCCATGAGAAAAACACCCTGCTTAGACACAGGATTTAAGAAGGGTTAGGAGGATAAACAACATCATTTAATGGAGCCTCTCAGAACTGCAGAACTGTGGCTGAGAAATCCCAACTCCTTCTGTCTGTGCCTCTCATAGTTTGTTATTAGCTGCCCATTAGGCTCCACCTCGTGGACACACTATGTATAACAGAGTGAAAATTTGTTCGGTACTGTGCAATCTTCGTGATAATTGGCATGTATGATTCCTGCTGGGCAATATCCTGTTCTGATTCATAAGGATATCATTGGCTAATTTTCAGAAATAGATTCCCAGGCATTTACTCCTACTCGTAGTCTGGAACCCCCACTAAAACCTGTCCACCTGGGTGACCCTGCTATTTGAAATACTGCTGGAATAGCTTGCAGTCATCACAGCAACATGTAATCCACCACAGTACAACAAAGGGACAGATGGGTGGGGCCTCAAAGAGACTAATGCAAAATAAAAACCAAACCAATTGCTGTTGAGTCGATTCTGACTCAAAGAGATCCTAAAGGGCAGAGCAGAACTGCTCCATAGACTTTCCAAGGTAGTAAATCTTATTCTTTTATTGTTGTAGTTTAAATGAAGTTTACATTTCAAGTTACTCTCCCATTCAAAAATTTATACATACATTGTTATGTGACCCTAATTGCTCTCCTGATACTACTGACAGCACACTCCTCCTTTCTGCCCAATTCCCGATGTCCATTCAATCAGCTTCTAACCCTCTCTGCCTTCCAATTTCACTTGCAGACAGAACCTGCCCATTTAGTCTCTTGTATCTACTTGAGCTAAGAGGCACACTCACAAGTATCAATTTAGGTCCCACAGTCCAGTCCAATCCCTGTCTGAAGAGTTGGCCTCGGAAATTGGTTTAGTTCTGGGCTGACAGAGAATCCAGGGGACATGATTTCCCGGGTGCCTCCAGTTTCAGACCACTAAGTCTGCTCTTCTTATTAGAATTTGAGTTCTGCACCCCAATTTCTCCTGCTCCATCCAGGACTCTCTGTTGTGTTCCCTGTCAGGGCAGTCACTGGTGGTAGCCGGGCACTATCTAGTTCTTCTGGTCTCAGGCTGATGAAGTCTCTGGTTTATGTGGCCCTTTTTGTCTCTTGAGCTAATACTTTGTGTTTTTGGTGTTCATGCTCCTTTACTCCAGGTGCTTGGGACCAATTGATGCATCTTAGATGGCCACTTGCAAGCTTTTAAGACCCCAGATGCCACTCACCAAAGTAGGATGCAGAACATTTTCTTAAACTTTGTTATGCCAATTGACCTAGATGTCCCCTGAAAGGCATGGGCCCCAGACCCCTACCCCTGCTACTCTGTCCCTGAAAACGTTTGATTGTATTCAGGAAATTTCTTACCTTTGGTTTAGTCCATTTGTGCTGACTTCCCCTGTAGTATGTGCTGTCCTTCCCTTCACCTAATTTTTGTCTACTATCTGCTTAGTAAATAGCCCTCACCCTCCCTCCCCACTCTTGTAACCATCAAAGAATGTTTTCTTCTGTGTTTAAACCTTTTCTTGAGTTCTTATAATAGTGGTCTTATACGATACTCATCCTGCGACTAAATTCACTCAGCATAATGACCTCCAGATTCTTCCATCTTATGTTTCACAGCTTCCTGGTTCTTTATCATTGCGTAGTATTCCATTGTGTGGATCTAACATAATCTGTATCCCTTCATCCGTTGATGGGCACCTAGGTTGTTTCCACCTTTTTGCTATTATGAACAGTGCTGCAATGAACAGGGGTGTGCATATATCTATTCGTGTGATGACATTTCTTTAGGATATATTCCAAGGAGCAGAATAGCTGGATCATATGGTACTTCTATTTCTAGCTTTTTAAGGAAGCACCAAATCGATTTCCAAAGTGGTTGAACCATTTTACATTCCCACCAACACTGTATGTGTTCCACTCTTTCCACAACCTCTCCAACATTTATTATTTTGTGGTTTTTGGATTAATGCTAGACTTGTTGCAGTGATATATCTCATTGTAGTTTTGATCTGCATTTCACTAATGGCTAAGGATTGTGGGCACTTTTTCATGTGTCTGTTGACCGCCTGAATATCTTCTTTGGAGAAGTACCTGTTCATATCCTTTGCCCATTTTTAAATTGGGTTGTTTTTGTTGTTGAGGTTTTGCAGTATCTTGTAGATTTCAGACATTAGATGCTGATCGGATTTGTCATAGTCAAACATTTTTCCTACTCTGTAGGTTGTCTTTTGACTCTTTTGGTGAAGTCTTTCAATGAGCGTGTTTGATTTTTCAGAGCTCCCATTTATCTAGTCTCTCTTCTGCTGCTTTTGCATTGTTACTTATGGTTCGTATTGTGTTTATGCCATGTATTAGGGCTCCTAGCACTGTCTCCATTTTTTATTCCATGATCTTTATCATTTTCAATTTTGTATTTGTCTTTAATCAAATTTTGAGTTAGTTTTTGTGCATGATGAGAGGTATGGGTATTTTTTGTTTTTCGCAGATGGATATGCAGTTATTCAAGGCTGTGACATCTTTCTCCCACACAGCAGCTGGGGAGTTCCTACCATTGACCTTTCGGTTAGCAGCTGAGTGCTTTAACCACCGTGCCACCAGGGTTCCTTCAGAGACTAGGCCCCATAAAATACTTGTCCACAAACAAAAGGGCTTTAAAGGGTAATTGTATCACTCATATTAAACATTTGAACCATATCTTTAAAACTGAAAGTTTTCCATCTACATGCAAAAGGAAAAACTAGAGTTTAAGGGGTTTGGTTCTTTTGTTCACCACTTGATGAGCACTGCCTAATAAGGTACTATTAGGTGAACTATCAGGATATTTACACATGGTTATTAGCCAAGGAAGAAGGCCCAGTGGTGTAGTGGTTAAGCACTCTGCTGCTCACTGAAAGGTCAGTGGTTAGAACCCACCTAAAGCTACAGGAGAAAAGACCTGGAGATCCGATCCTGTAAAGATTACAGCCTAGGAAACCCTATGGTGCAGTTCTACTATGTCCTATTATGGTCACAGAGCTGGAATGGACTCAGTAGCACACAGCACTGATCAAGGACATTGAGACAGAAGTGCCCACCAGCCCTCATGAGCTCTACTGCACACATGCACAGTTTTTGCCAATATCTCTGCCTTCGCCTCCTCTATACTATGAACTGAGAGACTGATGTCCAGTATATATTAAGTGGGAAAAAGTACATTTATGTGAAGAAAACATTGTAAATAACCAAAATATGTTCACGTATGTATGTATTCTGGGAGAGGGATCTTTCTTAGAAACACTGAAAAGTTACACAGGAAAACGAAATGGTTAGGAACTGGCAATGATATTAACAGAACACAGGTAATATAGGAGGAAGTCAGCCTACCGTTTTCATAGTCTTCAGTTTTGAATCATGTGGAAGTTTTATATGTTAAAGGAATAATTCAAACTGAAAGCAAACCTTAAAATTAAATGTAAACAGAAGTAAAATAACATTAAACTGCCACTGCTCATTTGCGAGTTTGACATACTGTGGTGGCTGGCATGTTGCTGATGCAGGAATCTATACCACCGGTATTTCAAATACCAGCAGGGTCACCCATGGTGGACAGGCATCAGTGGAGCTTACCAACTTCAAGAGCCTAGGAAGAAAGACCTGGCAATCTACTTTAGAAAATCAGTAAATGAAAACTATAGATCACAACAGAACACTGATATAGTGCTGAAAGATGAGCTCCATGGGGTGGAAGGCACTACTCAAACATTACCAGTGACCATGAAGATGGTGCAGAACTGGGCAACATTTTCTTCTGTTATGTAGGTGATCAAGGAGCCCTGAAAGCACAATAGTTTAGCACTTGGCTACTAACCAAATGGTTGACAGTTCAAACCCACCCAGCAGCTCCATGGGAGAAAGCGTGCCAAACCGCTTCTGAAAAAATTACAGCCAAGAAAACCCTATGGGGCAATTCCACTAGTAACATGGAGTTGCTAAGAATTGGAATCGACTCCACAGCACACAACATAAATAAGGTCACCATGAGCTGGAGTCACCTCGATGGCAGCAAATAATAAAAAAATGATCAAATAACCATGTACAAGAGTTTGTGCTGAAGCCAATGTTTAAGCACAGTAATCTTGTGTTAATATCCTCAATGTAAATGTAAAACCAGTAAGTACAAAATCGAAGGTGAAAAACTCAGCACTTCACAAAATAAGTTGTTTAGTCAGTTCTATTAGTATTATAACATTGAAACTTTTTGAATATTATTAGGAACCAAAGTTTTTATTAAGAGGGAAAAGAGATTCAAATATAACAGAAAGTGACAAGATTTACCCATTTACATTTATTCCATGAATGTTCCTTTTTTCAGCCTAATAAATCAGCCGTGAGCAAACATTTCTGAAAACCAATAGATCTCTTGCTTAAAACCCATCTTCCTGCTGTATTTTTGCTTTCCACCTTCAAATTAGTAAGTTTCCAGTGTCCCATGACACTCAGAACTCATTAAAAAACCTCTTGCCTCACTTTACCCTTTAGGGTTGAACTCAGACTTATCCTGAGGTCTCTTTCCTATCGCAACAGGCTAAATAAAGTCTAGTTTACCTACTTAACATTGTCCGGCACCATTTCTTAAACTTGAATATATATATATATAGACACACATATATACTTACACATGTATACACATATATAACCTTAAATTTAGAATAAACTTTAATTTTTATTAATTTAAATATAATAAACGATTCAATTATTGGAAAAGTACACTTGGAGTAACTTGGGATTGTGAACCTACTTTTCAACAATAAAATTTATCAAACCTGCTGCTTCTAGATTCTGGAAGATGGAGTAAAAAAGGGAAATGTAAAACGTCTCATAAAGAAATTTATATTGATTATTTTGTTTATAATTTTACCTTGACAATAAATGGACATATTGGAGTAAGATTTTTATTAAAACTCTCGCATTTACATTTCTAATGTCTAATATGGCTATTAAAATACTTTAAATTACGTCTTTGACATGCATTACATTTCTATTAGAAGACTCAACGTCTATGTTACAAAAAATACAGAAGACAAACTAATAAAATCTTAATAAAAAAACAAATACAGTAAAACCTGAGAGCTGGAATGCGATGCAAGTGCCATTTTACCAGGTCTTGCATATTTCCACTTTTGATTGGGTGCTTACCACTTTTTTTTGCTCTCTATTAAGAATCCTACATAATAAAGAACACGTGCTTCTTTGACAAGTTTTTGACTTCCACAGGTTTCAGCTGTCACAGATTTGACTGTATCAGGATGCTGAACGTTTTAACATTTTACAAGACAAGCATGAGAATATTCTGTGTAATACATGAAAAAGACCTAGAAATAAAAAGCCAACATGGAAATATGGTTTGGATCCTAACTTCAAAAAACCCGACAACCATAATACATATTTTATGGACAACTGGAGAAATTTTCATTTGTTGTGAGAGACAATGAGGATCTGGGTTGTTCTGGTAGGAAACTGACCTTATTTGTAGGAGCATAAAGGGTGAAGTGAATGTCTGCAATTAAGTATCGGTTGTTTCATCATAATAATTCATATACATGGAAAAACTGCTTACATTTATAAAGCCTAAGCCATGAATTTTTATGATTACTGAGGTTTCAGGAATCACAACGGAATTTCCCACATTCTATATATAAAAAATGTTTCTCTCCAGGGTGATATTTTACGTATTCATCGAGGGATAAGAAGCAACTAAATGCTTTTCCACATTCCTTACATTCATAAAGTCTCTCCCACTGTGCGGTTACTTATGTTCAGCAAGCACTGAAGACTAAAGGCTTTCCCACATACTTACTGAAGGCCTCTCTCCACTGTGAACTCGTGTCTAGTGATGGTTGATGACTGACGAAAGGCTTTCTGTATTACTTACATTCAGAAGACCTCTCACCACTGTGAGTTCTTACATGTGTAGTGAGTAGTGATGACCGACTAAAGGCTTTGCTACATTCCTTACATTCATAAGGCCGCTCACCACTGTGAGTTCTCGTATGAGCAGTGAGGTGTGAGGACTGACGAAAGGTTTTGCCACATTCCGTACACTTATAAGGTCTCTCTCCACTGTGAGTTTTAATATGTGCAGTGAGGTGTGATGACTCACGAAAGGCTTTGCCACATTCCTTACATTCATAAGGCCTCTCACCACTGTGAGTTCTTATATGTGAAGTGAGGTATGAGGACCGACGAAAGGCTTTGCCACAGTCCTGACATTCGAAAGGTCTCTCTCCACTGTGAGTGCTCATATGTCTGGTGAGGTTTGAGGACAAACTAAAGGCTTTGCTACATTCCTTACACTCATAAGGTCTCTCTCCACAGTGAGTTTTCAAATGTACAGTGAGGTTTGAGGAGCGACTAAAGGCTTTGCCACATTCCTTGCATTCATAAGGCCTCTCACCACTGTGAGTTCTTATATGTACAGTGTGGCTTGAATAGTAACAGAAGGTTTTGCCACATTCCATACATTTATAAGGTCTCTCTCCACAGTGAGTTCTCATATGTTCAGTGAGGTTTAAAGAGCGACTATAGGCTTTGCCACATTCCTTACATTCATAAGGCCTCTCACCACTGTGAGTTCTTATATGTAAAGTAAGGTGTGAGGACTGACTAAAGGCTTTGCCACATTCCTTACATTCATAAGGTCTCTCTGCATTGTGAGTTTTCATATGTCTGGTGAGGTATGAGGACCGATGGAAGGCTTTGCCACATTCCTTACATTCATAAGACCTCTCACCGTGAGTTCTTATATGTGAAGCGAGGTGTGAGGACCGATGAAAGGTTTTGCCACATTGCTTACATTCATTAGGTCTCTCTGAATTGTGAGTTCTCGTATGTCTGGTGAGGTGTGAGGACCAGTGAAAGGCTTTGCCACATTCCTTACATTCATAAGGTCTCTCTCCACTGTGAGTTCTCATATGTCTGGTGAGGTTTGAGGACAAACTAAAGGCTTTGCTACATTCCTTACATTCATAAGGTCTCTCACCACTGTGAGTTCTCATATGTATAGTGAGGTATGAGGAGTAACTATAGGCTTTGCCACATTCCTTACATACATAAATCCTCTCTCCACCACGAATTCTCTTATGTATAGTGAGGTCTGAAGAATGGCAAAAATCTTTGCCACATTGCTTACATTCATAGGATTTCTCTCCAGTAAGAGTTCCCACAGCAGTGCTCAGGTAAGAGGGACTACAGGCTTCTCCACATTGCTTACACTGATAGGCACTGCATCCAGTGTGAGACTTCGTATGATGCTTAAGTGTTGAATGGTTCATCAAGGATTTTCCAGACTCAAGGCATTCAGAAGGATATGCTTCCATAGGAGTCCTTTTCAGCAAAGAAAGATTTGGAATCTGGCTGAAAATCTGATTGTCTTCATTATTTTCACAGAGGTTCTCTAACAAATGCCTTCCGTTAAAAATAGGCAGCATGCTGTTGGATACAAATTTGTTACCATTTCACCATTACCATACATATTGAACATGTATTTTTTTGCTCTGAACTGTCTCATGTTTCATAGATTAAATCATCTAGCTAGCAGAAATGCTACCTTTACATTGTTTATAAAATATGGTGCTCTAACAATTGTATTTAAGCAGAATGTTTCAAATATTAAATATCTCACTTGCATTTATGAAAACATTGTCCTGTTGAAATTCTGTGAACACACATTAGAACAGGTTTTATATACACATAACTGGATGGCACAAGTTGCTACTGTCATACATGTGTCGCTGTGTGTATATGTATAATCGTTCTTCTTGTTAAGTACTGTTGACTCCAGCTTAGTGACCCCGTGTGACCAAAAGGCTGGTGCTTCAAACCCACCCAGAGGCATTGCCAATAGTCGGAATAGACAAAACGCCAACAGGTTTGAGATGCGCGCACACACACACAGACATCCCTACTCCTTACTTATCAACTATCTCATTATATGACATTTTGCATTTGTGACCATAGAAAAAATCTACTATCCGATTATTCTGTACATTAATGAGAAGGGTATCACAGTGGCCTCAGAGAACATGGGAAGCACTACCCCCCACCCTCCGGTCCCTCCTGCTGACAGGGTCACATCTAGCTCCTGGACAGGACCGGGCTCCTCTGTGGCTACAGCCTCTAGGTAGATGCACAGGCAGTGCTCATCCAGCAGGCACCTCTTCTGGGTTCCTATCTCGTATACAACCTGAGGCCCTGCAACTCAAAATTGCTGTGGGGTGGAAAGGTAGGAAATAAAGTGCAGTGGAGAGGGTGTTTGGAGGAACAGCTTGCGAATTTAATGACACCCCAAAGTGAGGTGAACTGCGCCTGAAGACTCCACCTCAGTGGGGCTGGTTGCATAGCCAGGCTCACAGCGCCCTTGCAAAAGCCCCGAGCCTTGGTTACTTGTCAGGCCTGGAGAGAATAGGCTCTGGGATCTGGAATGCAGGGCTTGTAGGGGTGGGACCAGAGCCCCGGAGGCAGTAGTACAAAGGGATCTCTGACCCAGCACAAGAGGAAAGTGAAGTGGTTAAGCTGTGGGCCCTCAAGTCACACAGCCAGGCTTTATCCATCTTTGTCTCCTCCAAGCGTTCTTTCTCATAGAGGAATAACTCATAAATAACTCATCACAGTAATGAGTACATTAGTAAATCGTAGCTGGTATTATCTCTATGATCATATTTTCTAAATAAAAAAAAACTGGACAAATGGATGGTCTGAAAACAGAAAGAAAAAATCGTTCATTTTCACATACAATTTTCGCAAAACTATGATCTTTTGAACCTAATGATGTCAAAACGTAAGGTGCGTGTGTGTACACATGCATGCATGCATACAAACATGCAAACGTACATATATATATATATATGCAAAAAGACCCAGGAACTCTGCTGGTGCAGTGGTTAAGCACTTAGCTACTAACCGAAAGGTCGGCAGTTTGAATCCACCAGCGGCTACACGGAAGAAAGATGCGGTAATCACCTTCCTTAAAGATTACAGCCTTGGAAACCCTATGCAGCAGTTGTACACTATCCTATAGAGTCAGTATGAGTCAGAACAGACTCAACAATGGATTTCTATTTATATAGTGTGTGTACATGCATATGTATGTGTGGGTGTGTATACCTGTTGTTGTTAAGTGCTGCTGAGTTAATTCCAGTTCACAGTGACCCCATATGACAGAGTTTTCTTGGCTGTAATTATTATGGAAGCAGACTGCCAGGTGTTTCTCCCAGAGCCCGTGGATAGGTTTCAATCGCCAATCTATTGGTTAGAGACCGAGTGCTTAACCATTTGTCCCACCTGGGCTCCTTAGGTATATAAATATTTTAATGTCATTATACCTTCTTAAGATTCTCCCTGAAGCACCGCTGTCTCTTGTGTAAATGACACTCACCTCACATGTGTTTTCTGGTGGTTATCCTGACCTTCAGTGCCATGCAATTCGTGGATCTCTCCTATCATCGAGGACCAGGTGTCATTTTTCATGAATCGTACTATTATATTTTCAGTGGATAGCTTTCCTCCATCAATAAGGTTTTGAGAGGCTGACCCAATGATTTAAGGTGAGGTTCACAACATGAAACGAAAAGGAGAGAAAATACTCAGAAGGAAAAGGTAGGTGTGAACAACGAAAGCTTCTGACGCATTTTGCTGTTTTCATACTTTGGCAATGTTGAGAAAGCCATTTACTAGGAAATGCTTCCATGAAGATTGAAAGTGATGGTGACATAAATAGGGTGTAATTAGAAGAGCAAAGTAGAAAAGTATTGGACACAATGCACATGGAACATTAGAAGAGGAAATTGGGAAAGTCTCCATGAACCATATGTGTTAGGGCTGATGAAAGTCAGGAAAGGAAGCTCAGGTATCTGTGAAGCACATACTCCTAAACCAAAAAGAGAGTGTTTCTAATTGATTTTTTGAAATCTCATTCCCTCCATGCAAGCCCAGTCTTTCAAACGATTCTTGCCTCCTGGTGCCCCTGACACAGAGGTCCTGCATAAGTGCTATTTGCATTCTCCTCAGGTCTTCTTCTTTCTTCTCTGGGGGAACAAAGGGGTGTAACCAACGTGGTATTCATGGAGAAAGGCATACTATTAGGGAAGACAGGGAGGAGCAATGAACATTTCCCTGACACTGAGCCAATATTTTGGTCCTCAGGGTCTCTGTTGATTGGCAGGTGTGAATTCACTTGTAGCAAAATAATGTCAAATTTGTAATAAAGTAAGACTCTTTGCATGGTCCAAAAACATTCTCTCTGTGCACCAAAGAAACCCTAAGTCAACACTCACATTTACCACATTTAAAGAGCCTTAAGGCTTTTAACCACAATCGAAATGAGAAGTGAGTTTAATGCACAGACCTCTGTATTCATGGGAAACCAAGATATGCAAGTTCCAGAGAGAAAATGACCATACTTGTCTTATTTAACAATGTTTTCCCATTCCTCGGCCCACAGAGTGGAATAACTTTGATGGCAATGACATATCACAAAAAAATTTTAAAAAATCAAACAGTGAAGACCTATGGCTGCTAACCAAAAGGTCGGAGTTTAAATCCACCAGGCATTCCTTGGAAACCCTATGGGGCAGTTCTACTCTATCCTGTAAGTCGCTATGAGTGGGAATCGACTCGACGGTAATGGATTAGGGATTTTTTTTATCCATACCTACTGAGGCCAGGCTTCTGAAGATTTCCATCATCACATCTCTGTAGAGTTGCCTCTGAGAAAGATCCAGCAATGCCCACTCTTCCTGAGTAAAGTCCACAGCCACATCCTCAACAGCCACTGAGTCCTAAAAATTTCCACATATTCTGCTTCAGTAAGGTACCATGTACTCCAATGTGTGTGAAAGGAATGGTGAGGCTGAGAGTCCTGAGGAACTGACATTTCATGAGGATGAGACA
This sequence comes from Trichechus manatus latirostris, assembly GCF_000243295.1. Classification (NCBI taxonomy): domain Eukaryota; kingdom Metazoa; phylum Chordata; class Mammalia; order Sirenia; family Trichechidae; genus Trichechus; species Trichechus manatus. Next base: position 8,719,448 of record NW_004444056.1, on the reverse strand, counting down.
AAGGTTTTGTGTTCTATTAAGGTCTACTCTAGGGTTCAGCCATCAGCCTCATCCCATCACTATCTACATTTGCTTTCTCACAGACTGCAGCCTGTCTCAGACTTAACAAAACTTACAACACAATCAACTTCTCTCTCCACAGTATGACTGTGACAAACTGTAGTCTCATTCCTCTCTACCGTTATGTTCTAGAACAGTCAGAACAAATAGCATCAACTGGAAAAATGCTCTACAGTGAAAGCCCTATTTCCACATTCAGATCATCTTTTCCTTGTGAAAAAAAACTCACCTCCTTCACAGGACCCAGCAGAATATCTAACAAAACATGAAACACAGGTGAAAGCAGGATTAAATGTTAACGACTGGGAAACACGGCAGGACTGGTTAGTTTTTCCTTTTGCCCCTCATGAGCCCGGGGGGGCCCAGTGGCCTGCAGAAAGGGGCAACCCAACCCAAGGCCCTGAGCTTGTCATATTTTCTTAAAGAAATCCAGGTGATCAGGGGCTGACAGGACTATCTGTTGAAATTATTATTTTGAGCAACTGCAAATTTTTACACGTCTCTCACCTACTTCTCAATAAGTCTACAGGAGCACTGTCATGCACTCTATTCCTTCATGGAGACAGACAAGGGTATTGCAAAGGTAAATGGAGATCAGCTGAGAGACAGGAAACAAGAGAATCTAGAAATCATCACAATTTTCAAACTCTGAGACCCAAAGCTACTGTACAGCAATTATGAGTGACTCTCCCTTCAACACACACCCAGACACCCGGACACACAGTAATGTCATAAGATGACAAAGAGCCCAATCTTTGAAGAATCAGAATAGCATGCCCTTGTGTTTGCTGACCATGAGTAAGAGATTAAGATCCACATTTTCTAGTAAGTTCAATGATGTGCAGAGGATTTAGCTGTTACACTACTTGTGCATCCTAGAAAACAGACTTACACACCAACACTGTGGACACCCCACTCCAAGGTTTTCTCACATTTGCAGCCCTTGGAAAGTACACAAGCATGACCACTTGAACTCTGACCACTGGCATCATCTAGGCTGCAGGACTGGCCTCTGTGAGATAGTATCAACCCTTTAGCTGCTCACATGTAGTGAGGATACAAAAGGCAGCTACACTGCACTTCTGATGTTACAATTTTGCTGAACAGCTTACAACTGTAGAACAGATAGCCTACGGGGTGTAGTGAGGTGTCAAGGTCACGCCTAATCAATCCTGGTATGATAGTGTCACAGCAATCTTTCATCCAGTGCCACATTCAAAACACTCTTCCACTGCAGTGCAGCAGGTTACGATTTTAAAGCCATCAAAATCCCTAACTTCCATTCCTACAACATATTCATGATAAAATGTTGCATTCATGGAGCAACCACAATATTTGAAGGGATTTGCAAAAAGCTTGCAGCACACTAGTTCATTATTCCTCATGCCTCTCCTAAGGAAATATTGCTTCAAATGAGTTCTAGCATGGAAAGTTACAATTAATCACTTGCTCAATGTTAACCAAATGGTATGCTGCTGAGCCAGGCTCAGAAAGCAGGCCAATATGCCGAAGCCTAAATTCCTGACAACTACATTTCTGTGCATATGCCTACAGTTTTCTCGTTATTCTGGCTGTTAATCCTCAATTACATGGATGATCTAGAGCCTACAAGATAGTGGAGACAGGAGACAAAGGTAATACCCTATGCAGTTCATACAACCTGGATCTCCTTCTCCTGGCAAAGCCCAGTATCCCAGGCTGAGACTACTTCCCTTCAGGCCCTTTGTAGTAATGGTGCAGCAGAAGCCGTATCTGTCCTCCAATAACTTCACAAGGGGGAATGAGAATCAAGAACACCCCAAGGCTGATTCCTATGAGGCAGAGGTCAGACATGCCTCCTCTCTCCGCCATCTTTACCAATTCTGATACCAACCATCCCTCCCAGAGCATTCTCTACTTTTCTGAGTTTGGTAATTCATTGAAATGGCCACACAGAACTCACAGAAGATACTCATGATTATGGGGTTTATTAGGGAAATAACTGGTTACAATTCAGACTCAGGAAGGCTCAGGAAACAGTTCTTCCATCATGACAGTCTCCTCTCAGCAGTGCCCGCCAGCCTGCCTCTCTCTGGCCCCTTGTCCTCTGCCCTGGTCAGGCAAGCGTTACAAAGCTCTTTTAGTTCTTCCAGTAAGTGCCCTGAGCTACCCGTCTGCCAGAAAGCCTAGGCCTGAAGGCAGTCAGCTCTAGCTTTCTGGGTCAGCAAACCTAAGGTGGCCAGAGGCACCCTACTCTGCCTGGAAGCCTCCTGCCCGGAGGCACTCAGCTATCTCGCTCTGTGGGCTAGCAAGCCCAACATGCAATCTCTTGGTGGTCTCCTGCCAGTCTATTGATTTTGCCTCTGCTGTTGTCATTCGTCTGCTGCTGCTTCTCGCCATCTTACCGTCTTTGGTGTTACTCTTTCTGTCTCCTGAGTCTAGGAGAGTCTCATCACAGGGATCCCAGGTCTAAAGGACACGCTCCACTCCTGCTTCTGCTTCTTTGGTGGTGGTGAGATCCTCTCTTTGTACCTCTGGTATGACTCATTTTAAGCATAGCAGGATGGCAAAGCTGACCAATCCCGTCATTAAGGTTCCATATACCTTATTAGCATGGCCTACCCAATCATCTGGTTCGAGTTACAAAGATTATGGCTAGAAGGGCCATATTAAGTAATTCAGTGCACTGCACCATTACATCTGGCTCTGTCATTTATTAAAACTAGGTAATATTGACAAAGCCTATTTCACACAGGCAAAGCAGATACAGCACTGAACAAACCAGAAATATCCAGATACACATGGATTGTACTTCTTCAGGAGTGGGGAGTAAATAAACGAAATATAATGCCAAGTTCCCTGGGTGGCACATGATAGTAAGCATTTGCTAGTCAAGAGGCTGGTGGTTCAAAGCCACCCAGAGGTTCCTTGGAAGACAGGTCTGGCAATATGCTCTGACAGACCAGAGCCTTGAAAATCCTATGGAGCTCTGCACACATGGGGTCGTCATGAGTCAGAATTAACTCCAAAGCAACTGTTACAGATGAAATTGTGTCTCCAAAAAATGTGTGTCAACTTGGCTAGGCCATGATTCCTAATATTCTGTGGCTGTCCTCCATTTTGTGATCTGATGTAATTACTTGTGTGTTGTAAATTCTAACCCCTAAGATGTTAACGATAGGATTAGAGACAGTTACCTTAATGAAGCAAGATGAAATCTACAGGATTAAGTTGTATCTTCAATCTCTTTTGAGATATAAAAGAAGCGAGCTGGGGGGCGGTGGGGGGACCTCCTGCCACCAAGCAAGAACTAGGAGCGGAGCACCTCCTTTGGACCCAGGGTACCTAGACTGATAAGCCCCTAGACCAGGATAAGACTGATGACAAGGACCTTCCCCCAGAGTCCACAAAGACAGAAAGCCTTCCCCTGGAGCTTGTGCCCTCAATTCAGAACTTCTAGCCTCCAAAACTGTGAAAGAATAAACTTGTTTGTTAAAGCCACCCACTTGTATTTCTGTTATAGCAACACTACATAACAAAGGGAGCAACTAACAATATAATGTCGTGAGGTGGTAAGTTCTATGAAAAATGCAGCACGGTCAGGGAATAAAGACTAAGAGAAGCATACTTATCTTTAGAGAATTAGTGCAGGGAAAAGCAAAATAATCATTTAAGGAAACACAACCTAGTGAAACCTGGCTTGGTAAGGAAACATAAATACATTTTTAATTCTAAAAGGTTGGAAATACTCTGTGATGACTTTGCAAACACTCATATATATTTCACATGCTCATCGACTTCAACAGCTTCCACTGTAGCAGTATAGCAGTGAAAGAGTGCCACTGACCTTCATGGGTTGGAAAGGGAAGATACACTGGTTATTCACAAAATGAAAAGATCATTAGCAAAAGGTAAACTGGGGATCTGGAAGAATAAAAGCAGCATGAATAAACACTATCAAGAAAGTAAAAGAAAACAGACAATAGTAATGATACAAAACACAAATGAAGACTTTCAGGTTTTGGTCTGGTAAGACCTTGGAAGTCATCACTCCCATCTTCAAGAAAAAACCTGAACACATGAAACCAAGGGTTTGAGGTCATAGGAAAAGGACTGCCCCCAAAATTGGAGGCATATATAGGCACATACAGAAAATCATTTCAGAGTAGAAGCCCAGGAGCAGAGTGCCTACGTGTCTCTCCAGTTTTGGGGGCAATCATTTGTCCTGAGACCTCAAAAGCCTAAATGACTGAATTCCCTGAAAACAATAATCAGAGCTAAGACTTCCAAGATGCAAAGGAATTACCGAAGAGACAGATGAGAATAGACTGTTCCAGGAAAAGAAAATGCCAGAGCACAGGCCAGCAGATAGGAGTGTGCCTGGTATGGTTCAGGGAGACCCAAACCACAGCAGGACCAGAGCAGGGTGAGATGTTGGAGAGTAACAGTAGAGGAACTTGGAGTGACTGCAGCCAGTGGGCATATCGTGCTGTGGGAACGTGGTGGCTTCTGAAAAGACTATGGCTTCTCATCTGAGTGAAATGCAGAGCAATTTTACACCTTTGATCAGAGACAGAAAATGATATGACAGCTTTTAAAAATTTAAAGAACCTGTGTGCGGGGGCAAATGTAAAAGCTGGGAGGTATGTTAGAGGGTTCTGGCCATAATCAGATAAGAAATGATGACAATGGGCATATACAAAAATGTACACTAAAGAATATACGTGCTAAAAACGTCAACAATTTTCTAGCAAAAGTAGGTAAAAAACAAGGACATCCATTATGTCATTCCTATTCAATGTTATCCTAGAGGTTGTAGCCAAAAAAGAAAAAGAAAAATGGTAAACAACTATGAATGTTAACAAGAAAAGACACCCTAATCTATATTTTCAGGCTAACTGTATATTTTGAACCACCAACAATGGTACAGATGACTATAGTGCTAAGAATATTCAGATTACAAAATAAATATCAAGGTAAGGAGTATTTTAAATATTTCATTTATACATGCTAGCAACAAGCAGTTGAGATTAATTTTAAAAAGACTCATATATTTTTATTCAGGGTAAAATGTATTAAAAAGGAATATAGTTAATAACAGATCCTAATGAAAAAAATTATAAAACATTATTAAACGACACACAAATAGACTGAAATAAACAAAAAGATAGTGCACACTCTTAGACAACTGTTCTCCACAAACAGATCATTATTTCCAATGCACTTCCATAAAATTCCACCCAATTTTACATTTTTGGACCTCACAAAAATTCTTCAAAAATGAATATGTAATTGTAAATCTCCACAAATACCCAAGACATTCCAAGCCATAAGGCCTGGGCTTGTCCACATATCATACATGTAACTGTACTTACATACATTTATTTTACAAATAGAACTATATTTGAAAGAATGATATCATTATAGGAATACATAATAGACCAACAAAAACAAATAAATAAACCTCCCAGAAAAGGCCCATCAAGATCTATAGAAAGTGGACACAGCAAGCTCTGTAGGGCAGTGGGAGGAAGCACTCACAATTTAATATGTGGGGGAGAATCAACTAACTGGAGTCCCTGGGTTGTGTAAACGATTAAGTGCTCAGATACTAAGAAAAGGCTGGAGGTTTAAGGAAAGGTCTGGTGGTCTACTTCCCATATATTAGCCAATGAAAATCCTATGGAGTGCAGCTCTACTCTGCAACACATGGGGTTGCCATAAGTCAGAATCAAGTAGAAAGAGAACGTTGGGTTTTCATCAAATAATTAACTGGAATAGTCAATTCCTATGTACTCCATATGCAAAAATCAATTCCAGGAAAATCAGCTTTAATTATGAAAATGTAAAATTATAACACTTTCAGAAGTTACAAGCAAGTGATCTTATGACATCAGAACAAAGAAAAAAATCTTAAGAAAATTAAGACATAAGGGAAAAGACTGACAAATTCAACCATATTAAAATTTACAACAATTCATCAAAGGGCAGCAAAAATGAGTGAGCAGGTAAGTTACATACTAGGGGGAAAATTTCCAAAGTTTATTTAAAAAAAACCAAAATCACTCATTGCCATTGAGTCGATTCCAACTCATAGCAACCCTATAGGATACAGTAGAAATGCCCCATACGGTTTCCAAGGAGCGGATGGTGGATTCCAACTGCTAACCTTTTGGTTGGCAGCTGAGCTCTTAACCACTGTGTCACCCTAAAAAGTCACAGATATAAGTTAACAGTGGGAAATATGCACAGTCTTTTCAGTAGTGAAGTAGTGTAACGTACTTGAACTGTAAAGTAAGATATCGTTTTAGACACCGATTATAAGAGCAAAGATTACTTCATTAGATAAAACAAACAAAATAAACATTGCCGTTGAGTCGACTCCAACTCATAGTGACACTACAGGACAGACCAGAGTAGAACTGCCACATAGGGTTTCCAAGGAGTGGCTGGTAGTTTCAAACTTCTGACCTGTTGGCTACCAGTAGAGTTCTTAACCACTGTGCCACCAGGGCTCCAATAAGCAGACAAAAAATAAGATACACACACATATTTTGTGGGAGGAAAGATCTGTAAAATACGTTGGCTTTTTCAGTAAATCTGAACTTGGCTATGATAGACAACTCAGAGATTTCCGCTCACTAGAGAATGACTGTGCAAGAGCACTTAAGAGTTTGAAAAGAGAATAAGAGCTGCAATATTCACAAGAGCAAGAGTTACACGTGAACCACACGAGTCCTGTAAGCTCTACAATGGGTAAGTAAATTCTGGCCCATTCATACAATGGTAGCTTGCATACATACCAAGATGGATAGACTAAGACTTATAGACACCGGGATATATTAAACTCAGAAGCATTCTGAGGAACACAAGTCATAGAAGACATTATGGATTAAGACTTGGGTGTCACATTTAGCGATACTTCTTTAGATGTAACCAAACATCCCGAGGGATTGGTTTCCTGGGTTTCAAGGATTAGGGCCATAGTGTTGTGGGACATCTTGGTCAACTGGCATAATCTAGTTCACAAAGTTTATGTTCTATATCCTAGTTTGGTGAGAGGTGTCTAGGGTCTTAAAAGCTTGTGAATAGCCATCTAAGACACAACCATTGTTCTCTACTCCTCAGCAGCATAAGAGAGAGAAGGAAACCAAAGACTCAAAGAAGAAATTACAGGACAAACAGTTGACATGAATCACAGCCTCATTTACCGAGACCAGAAGAACTAGATGAAATAGTACTTAGCTACCACTACCGACCATTCTGATCAGTTACAATAGATAGACCCTGTTAGAATGGGAGAAAAATGTGGAACAGAATCTCAAATATGTAAAAAAAAAATAATAATAATAAACAACAAAAATAAAACAGACTTACTGGACAGGCTGAGATGATTCTCCAGTATTGTCCTGAGATACTCTTTAAACCTTGAACTGAAACAAGCCCCTGAGGTCACCTTTTAGCTAAATAATACACTGGCTCACATAATAAAGAGTTTCACTTGTGAGTACTGTGCTCCATTAAAAACTCAGCTATATGAGAACAAATCGTCAACAATGATTTTAAAGCAAAGATAAGAATGTAAGGGGCAGGGAAACTAGACTGATGGAAAGGGAACAACCAGAACAAAAATATTGAGAATGTTCACAAATTGGGAAGAATGTAACCAACATCACTGAACAACTTGTGTAGAAATCACTGAATGGGAACCCAAACTGCTGTGTAAAGCTTCATTTAAAAAAACAATATTATTTTTTAAAAAAAAGACTTAAGAGTCAAAGCAATAACAGACATAACTGTAATAATCATAAACTGCTCAGATGCAGATAGCAATAGTCTCCAGGCAGGAGGTAGATGACATCAGGGTGAGACACACTGGGAGGCCATAAAAATGACAAGGCCTATTTATTGTCAGAGATTTAGATTCCTATTAAACTACACAACAAACACTTTATGCATTGTTCTTGTTTATGACATAGTTGACAATAAAAGCTTAAAGCAATGACTTAAAATATGAAAGAAATGTAATTTTCATGTAATAATTTTACAAAGTCATGAGAAAACTCCTTCATTTTCATTTGTCTTAGTTCACAAGGGCTTAAATGTCTCAACGTTTGATATACGGATCTTAGAAATTTGTATTTATATTCACTAGAGCAAGCTTCCAAAGAGTAAAAGGCTGGACACAAACAGGTGTCCATTCGTAGCCATATGGTCAAAAACAATAAAGGTCAACTGTATACAGTATTATGGAGTTTTATAAGAAATTAGATTTAAGCTAACTACTGTTATAAAAACTGCAGGAAAACGTGGTAACGAAAAACCAAGTGAAAACTCTGCTGGCTTTTGTGTAAAAAAGTAGAAGTAACGTGTTTTACTTTTGAATTTTTACTCTTACCATCAATTAAAATAGGCATTCCTCTGTGTTTGAGAAGTTTATATCCGTTAAATTGAAAAATTGTCAGTAGAAACACAAACTGATACAGAAATTTTCTTCCCATGGAAACTGTAAACCCAAGAAGTTAAATACGCCACCTCATATGTTGAACTTACCTAGGAAAAAAGAATTTTAGATTCCCATTCAAGACTGTGGCGAGCAGTTGAAAATTACAGGGACTCACTACCAGCTCTAGGCAGAGATGGGTGGGAGGACAAAGACTCAGACTGGGGAAACATGCTTCCCACACACCAGAAAGCCTCAAAAAAAGAGCATCCCTCCAAAAAGGATGGATCTGGAGACCCCACACATGATCCAGCTGGACTCACTGTCCTCCGTCTCATTGGTGAGTTCATGAGGAGCAAGACCCACCCGGGACCCCATTAACAGTCAGGGCCTTCAGCTACCAACTCTCTCCCCGTTTTCCACCACATCACACAGTGTGACAGGGGAGCTGCAGTTATAGAACTGCACAGAAGAGGCCCCAGTGCCTCGGGGAAGCCAAGAACACTGTGTGCAGGGATGGGACAAGGATGGCTCTGGAGGATCTGGGGCTCGGGCTCCTCAGCCAGAGCTGCTCCACCTTCAGACTCTGCTCAGGAGGTTCTGTCATTCAACAAAGAGAACCAAGGCCCAGGATGGGGATGTTAATGCCCTGTAATGCATTAGAATTACAGAAGGAAGGTGGCCCCAGGCATCCAGGGCTTGAAAATCCACATATGTGTAAAGATCCAGTGACAGCAGAGCAGGGCCTCAGGATGCCTCCTATGGCTCAGTCCCTTGGTCTCATCTGCCACCTTTTTACCTCACAGAGAAACCTCAAGGTCCAGAGCACACAGTCTCCATATCTAGCCTCACCCATTGGAGTAACAGTTCCCCAGTATTCTGTAGTACGCACCATTTCCTGGCTCCAGCTTCTGGAAGTCTAAGTGAATGTGCTCCCTAAGCCCAAGAAGCCACTTCAGGAAAAGGGATGGCAGGGGAAGCAGAGCTACTAGGAAGTTTGGAGGCAAATGAATGACGTTTGGTCCACACACCAGTCAGAGCAGTAAAAATCCTTATTTCTGATTGCATGGATGTGCAAGGTTGCCTTTGGTCCCCAGCTGCCTAGGCTGGACTATCTCTCCCTGCACCACACCTGGGACCTGAAACAGAAGGAGACAATGGTGAGTAAGGAGAAAGTGACAGGTTCTTGGTCTTCACCTCTTTCCCTTGACAGGGCTTCCCCCCAAGCTCAAGGCCATGCTCCACTCTGAGGGCGTTTGCACCTAAGGCAGATCCTGCTCCAGCCTTCCAGAGCACACACTTGCCTTCTTCATGCAGCTCCACAGGCCTCTTCCTCTTCCCACAATGTCACAGAAAGAGGGGCTTCCTCATCTCAGAGCTCAAGAGGCATCCAGGCCTGCCCAGGCTGGAACACGTGAACCTGCCTTACTCCATGGTGTCAGGAGTCCAAACTTAGGTTAAGGATTCACCTATAAAGTTAAGGGTTCACCTCTGGAGAACAACTCACACGCTTTGATATCAACATTAGTGAATTTTTAGGAGAAGATATTTTTCAAGTTCAAGTCAATGAACTCATCATGCATCACTGATTTATAATTCTGTGCAGTTGAAACTCTTCTGTTGTGCTTTTTTTAAAACTTTAATTTCATTTATACCATAGTAATACGTGATCAGTATTTTTCCTGTTGATTTTGCAACTAACAGTTCTTTTTCCTCCCTGAGTTTTTAATTTTTTTTTCCTTCACTCTCTATCCATGACATCACCAGTCTTTCCAGAAATCTGGAAACATTCTCTTTCAACCTTACAATAATCGACCAACCAATAAATCAGAAAATCATTCCGTTTTCTCTAAGGAGCAGTCCCCCACATCTGTTCCCGTTTCTTTCCTTCCCTCCACCCCATCCAGCTGACACCTACTGTTTCATTTCTTGGTCTCTGTGTAGATGTTTTCTTTCTCTCTTCGCTCTCACATGATCTGTATACCAGTGGCTGTTCTTTAAGCATTACCCATTTTGTTACTAATTTCACTAACAGCATTCTCCGGTTTTAACTTACATCCTATTTCTGTAATAGTTATTTGCAACATAAACTGGGAGTTTCTTTGATATAGAGAAGCTCAAGCCCAATCCAAGATAAAAATCTACATTTTCACAAGACCCCTGGGGTATCCTCATCCAAACACTCACTGCTCTGAAGCCTGTAACTGAAGAAAAGAACATTCTATCATGGATGCCCTGTCCCAGCCTGCCCATCAGCCCTGTCCACGACACCCCACCCCTCGGCTGGCTTTAGTGGTCCAGCCAGGCCCTGCTCGCCTCTCCCAGCCTCTGGTCTGTCCGAGGCTTATCATCTAAGGTAGACGCCACCCCAGTGACCCCAGAAAAGCAAAACAAGTATGACTATCATTTTGTCTCCTCCTATAACAAGAAGTCCAGACGTTACAGTGCAGGATGTGACAGGCGCTCTGTAATCAGTGACCCAGGCTCCTCCTTCCTGCCTGCTCTGCCTCCATCACCACACCCCCGCATTCTCACTGTGGTAGCTGGTTGCTGTATGAGAAGAAGTAAGACTGCAAGATGACAGAAAACACTATTTTCTCCTTCTTAGGTTTGCACTGTTTACATGGGAAAGAATGAGAACCAATGACTTTGTCTATGTTATTGCTAAGTTGTGTGTCAAATAGCCACCCTTATTATAATGGAGAAGCCTGATGGTGCAAAGGCTAAAGTGCTCGGCTGCTAACCAGAAAGTCAGTGGTTTCCACCCACCAGCTGCTCCCCTGGAGAAAGATGTGGCAGTTTACTTACATAAAGATTTACAGCATTGGAAACCCTATGTGGCAGTTCTACTCTGTCATATAGGGTCGCTGTGAGTTGCAATTGACTCCAAGGCAGTGGGATTATGATGGAAAATGGGGACATTGATTGTTCAGAGGTAGAATTCGTGACCCTCACACGGAAAACCCGCCTTCAATTCTAGGCCAATACACCTCATGTGCAGCCACCACCCATCTGTCAGTGGAGACTTGCATGTTGCTATGATGCTGAGCAGGTTTCAGGGGAACCTCCAGTCTAAGACAAACTAGGAAGAAAGGCTTGGTGATTTACTTCCAATTTTTTTCAAATGGTCAAGGGACTTAAAAAGACATTTCTCCAACGAAGATCACCAAATGCCCAACAAGCCTATGAAAAGATGCTCAGGGTCACGTAGGCACTAGGAAATGAAAATCAAAACCACATGAGATACCACTTCACACCTACTAGGATGGCTACATCAGAAACTAGAAAAGAACAAGGATTGGTGAGGATATAGAAAAACTGGAATCCTCATGCACTGTGGCTGAGAATGTAAAATCACACAATCTCTGTGGAAAACAGTTTGGCAGTTCCTCAAAAGTTAAACAGTAAATTACCATATGACCCAGACATTCCACTACTAAATTGGCAGTTTGAACCGAATCAAAGTATGTGAAAGCACGGATTAAAAAAAATCCTTATATACCAATGTTCATTACAACATTGTTCACACTAACCAAAGAAAGGTGGTAACAACTCAAGTGTCCATCAAGAGATGAATGGATTAAAAAATAATAATAACATGGAAATTTTGTTCATGCTTCAGCATGGATGAACCCTGAAAACATTATGCTAAGTGAAATCAGTGAGACACAATAGGACAAATATATAAAATACATGAAATAAGCAGAAGAGGGAAAAGCATAGAGACTGAACTTTGTTAGTGGCTACCAGGGACTCAGGGAGGAGGGAACTGGGAGTTACAACTTAAGGGGTGCTGACTTTGTTTGGAATGATGAAAAACTTTTGGAATCTGATGGTGGAGATGGCAGCATAACACTGTTAATTATTTCATGTCACTGAACTGCACACTTAAGAATGGTGAAAATGGCAAAATTTTATTATCTATTTTAAAACAATATTTTTGTGGTTTTTTTTTTAAAGAGCCACTGACCTGTTCCTTCTAAACTCTTAGGGATCATTTTAAAGGTGCAGACCTCTAAGCAGTCTTCTATGAACTACTAAACCAATAGCACAGGGGAGTAACCAAGACACTGGATGTCTGAAATGCTGGGCACAGGTTTTATGCACACTTAAGTTCTGGAACCACCATCAGCTCAGGGCAGATCATTAGAAGAGAAAAGTCAAAATCCAGATGTTATACTATGAAGCACTTCTGTTCTGAATCAACAAGGCTTCAAAGATTCCCATAAGGAAGGGAAGGGAAACTCAGTCTAGAAAGGCAGGGGCTCTCAAGAGACTCACAATGGAAAATGCAAAAGCCATGCCAGGGCAGGTCCTGACTTCTACCTCACCCAGGCAGACCAGGTTTCTGTAGTTCATCAACATTATGCCCCTTTACAAAGTCCTTTCAGCAGGACACAAGCACACACACTCCTGGGACAAATCCTGGTATATCAATGGTAGCTAACATGAAACACACATTTCTCCAAGGGTCCACAGTGTAGTGGTGGTGAGGGGGAGGGTTCTTATTTTCACACAATATGAGGGGAGGCAAGAGGCATATCAATCAGTTTTGATTGAGATAAGAGTATGGCTAGGTCCATACAAGATAATTTTCAGCAAGTTATATATCCCTAACTTTAATCTATGATCAAAGCATAAGGACAAAAGTTTATCCGTTGGTACCAGAGACTCAGGGAAGGAGAGAATGGGGAGTTATTGCTTAAGGGGTACTGAAGATATGAGATCCACTGTGGATGTTACATTTGTGTGGGTGACCAAGAAAATATACAAATGAACAAACAATTCAACAAGTGGTTTTCTTTAACCAAGTGATAGATACTACGTTCTATCAACAAAGTTACGTATAATTTCTCAGATGAACCAGAGCAAAAATTCATTCCAAAACAGATCAAAGAGTCAATAAGAGGCTTTAAAGAAAGGTTAGGATCTAACCTTGTAATCTTAACAGAAATGATCTGTTCTCTCTTGACAGAGAAACAAAACTATGTCACAGACTCTAACTTGCCTTGGGTCAAACATCTTAATAAATGGCAGAAAGTAGGTGCTTGGGTTCTAGAACTGAACCCAAAGAATCAAAAAGGCAAGTAAAATATCCACCACTGAAAGGACATTGGCTGAGAGTTTCCTAACTGAGAAAACTTGAAACAAGTTAAAAGCCAACAACAAAGAATTAGTTTAAAGGTAATTATATTCGCACACACATATGCATATATACAATTAGCTACTATTTTTACACTATTAAAATCATGTTGTTGTCGTTAGGTGCAGTCAAGTTGATTTTGACTCCTAGCAACCCCATATGACAGAGTAGAACTGCCCCATAAGGTTTCCTATGCTGTAATCTTCAGGGAAGAGATTGCCAGGTCTTTCTCCCACAGAGCAGCTAGGTGGGTTAAATCGCCAAACTTTCGGTTAGCAGCTGAGCTCTTAACCATCCCACCACCAGGGCTCCTTATTAACATGATAGTCTAACAATATTTAAGGCCATGGGAAAAACATGTAAAACTAATTAATGAAATGATAAAATGTCTTTAAAAGAAACCTACAGTGCACACACACCAACAGTATAGTTAACCAAATTGAGAGCAATTGTCTTTAAATGATGAATTTTCTGGATGGATTTTCATTATCATTTTCTATTCATGTTTTTTCAGTATTTTAGTACAATGGACGTATTTAAATTCTACTTCTGTAGTAAAGAATTAGATCTCACCTAAAGAGAACTCTATGGCAGCTGGGTGGCACAAACAATTAAATGCTCAACTACTAGCCAGAAGGTTGTCGGTTCAAACCCACCCAGAGCCACCACAGAAGACAGGCCTGGCGATCTGCTTACAAAAGGTCACAGCCTTGAAAACCCTATGGAGCAGTTCTACTCTGCACACAAGGGGTCACCATGAGGCAGAATGGACTCAATGGCAACTAACAACAATCTCAAAGAGAGTCCTGGCCTTTGTCCTGGCTCCTGGGAGGTAACCTCTAAACCACTGGAATTTCCAGAGTGATAGGACTGCCTTTGTGATTCGTGGTGGGCCCCTTGGTCCTCACCTGATAGTTTCTACTAAAGAGGTAACACAGAGTGGAAGCTGGTGAGGCCAGAAAGACCCACCATGGGATTAGAGAGCTGGGGCTTGTGTTAATATTAGGTTAACATGAAGAGGTAAATGAGAGCCCACTGCAGGAGGAAACACAGAGCCACCCAGAGGGGGTCACCTGGAGGGACCACCTGTGTGGAAATTAGGTGGGGGTTTCCTTTGTTAACAACGTTACAGTTTAATATTCAACACCCAAAACAAAGAAATGACTGTCATTCACAGGGCCTAAAGGTAAGCATACTTGAAGGCCAAACACAGATTCACAGGAGTCCTGAAGAAGGTGAGAATCACAGAGAGCATGAATAGACCTGGGCTCAGTCTTTAATAGAGTACAAGGGGCGGAGCACACTTTATTTCCTGAGCTTAGCGACCACTGGTTAATTTACAAGAGTAATGGTTAAGAGTTCAGCTACTAACCAAAAGGTCACCAGTTCAAATCCACCTTATGCGGCAGTTCTACTCTTTAACACATAGGATTGCCATAAAACGGAATTAACTTGATGACAACTAACAAAAGAGAAAATTAAACATGAAAAAAGGATATTCATGTCTATGTATGTACATAAAAATATATGTTGGAAACGTTTCTAAATAGAAACATTCAAATTCAAAGAAAAATTGGTTAATCATGAAGCTTGAAGGGAAAAATTAAAACCAATTCCCATTGAAATCACCATGTCTACAATGCAATAAAATGTAAGCATACTGAAGATTTAGTAGTATATGTAAATTAATGAATAAGGAGCCCTGGTGGCACAGGTTAAACCCTCAGCTGCTAAAGGAAAGGTTGGTGGTTTCAACCCAAGACCTGGTGATCTTCTCCCATAAAGATTTCAGCCTAGAAAACCCTATGAGGCAGCTCTACCCTGTCCCATAGTATCACTACCAGTCAGATTCAACTGGAGGGCACCTAACAACACATTAGTGAATACAAATTAAAACTTTATCAAAGCCACTTGGAAACACTGATTGACCATTCATTAAACACGATCATGTTTTGAGTCATAAAGAAAATGTCAGCTAATTACAAATTAAGACGGTATCTTATGGTATTTAAAAATTCTACTACTGGATATTCTGTTGTCTTCAACTAGAAATAAAGCCGTGAAACAAGCTCAAAAAAAAAAGACAGAGATATTAGGTAGGCCACAGTTCTTGCACAGTGACATCAAAATGAAAGTAAACAAAAACCAGATAATGGAAGCAAAACTAAACACATCAAAAAGCAAAAGATAGTTTCTATACTTAGAATCTGATTACAGGAGAAATTTTTATAACCTATGTGACAACTGGTAAACAACCAATCTAGAGTCACTGTCACCATGAAGACTCAAAGTACTCAAAACCAGGAAATATGGTCAAAGCACACTGTTGAATGAAAGCTATCTTTACAAACCTAATATTAAAAAACAAAGAAATAAAGAAAATACCGATTGCCCTACGTTGACTGGACTTCTGACAATTCCATGTGTTACAGCACAGAACTGCTCCATAGGGTTTTCTCGGCTATAATCTTTACAAAAGCACTGACTTCTCTTCCCCAGAGCCACCGGGTGGATTTAAACCATCTTTTTCTAGGTGAGTAAAAAACAAACAAACAAAAAAACCCGTTGCCATCAAGTCGATTCTGATTCATAGCGACTCTACAGGACACAGCAAAACTGCCCCATAAGGTTTCCAAGGAGCCCCAGGTGAACTCGAACTGCCGACATTTTGGTTAGCAGCCACAGCTCTTCACCACTATAGGTTTGTGCACCTGCGCACACCGTTTGAGCCACCCAAGGACCTTCAAAAAAAACACGGGGAGGGGGATAAATAAACCGGTTGTTCAAATCTGTAAACCTAGAGAGGGAAAATGGAAACCTAAATTTCATATTAAAAATTAAGTAAATATCAACAGAACTTTAAAGAAATGATAAGCTTCAGGAATGAGAGGAAGAAACAGATCATTTGACTGAAAATGGCGAAATGACCCAAACTTTCTGACTCGCGTCCTGGGGCCGTGGGGCGCGGCCGGCGCCGCCCTGCGAGCCCAGGCGACAGGGCGGGGGACGCAGACAAGCCCCCGCGGGGCCTTTCGGGGCGCGAGGTGGGGAGGGGTCGGTGGGGGGCTCCGACAGGGAAGGGGGCGCGCGGGTCCCCGGGCCGGAGGCGGGAAGGCCGGACGGACCCGCTCGGAGCTGCTCTAACAGGAAACGGACGCGGATCCGGGACGATGGCGGGGCGGGTGCAGGGACGTGAATGTCCGCAGGGACCCCCGGACCCCGAGCGGGGAGGACGCGGAGGTGAAAGAGACGCGAAGCGCGGGTTTGAAATAGAAAGACTACACCCACTCACCCTCCTGAGACCGTCGCTCCGAGCCAGCCTCTCCGTGTCGACAGGAAATGGCGCGGGAGCCTGAGCAGCGCAAGGGCGGGGCGGGGC
>NW_004444056.1:8684431-8702344 GCF_000243295.1 Trichechus manatus latirostris | reverse complement strand
TGAACTACAAAGACGACACCCACTCACCCTCGTGAGACCGTAGCTCCCAGCCAGCCTCTCCGGGTCGACAGGAAATGGCGGGGGAGCCTGAGCACCGCAGGGGGCGGGGAGGGGCTGTGCGCGGGGCGGGGTCTGGCTGAGCAAGGGGGCGGGGCTGTGCCCAGGTGGCGTCGGGCTGTGCTGTGCCCTGGAGGGGACGGGGCAGGGGGCGGGGCACGGCTCTGCAGGGGGCAGGGCGGGGCAGGAGGCAGGGCGGGGCCCAGGGCGGCAAGGGGCGGGGCGGGGTTTTGTCTGGCGAGAGTGGAGCAAGGAGTGGGGCAGGCTCCATGGAAGCTTCTCTCCCGCCGCGCCCACATCTGGGCTCTCAGTTTCCCTCTTCCCTACCGAACCTGGTTCTCCTCTCTTTGAACTATTTCAAAGTCTTTGGGGTCCTGAGGACCAGTGCTTCTTTTGTTTAACGTTTCAAATAATTTAAGTAAAAGAGGAGAGTCTGTAGGTCACGCAATTTGGAAGCTGAGATGTTTTCCTCCTACCATGAGGTGGTTGTTTTTGTGTGCTCTGGAGTGTATTCCGACTCACAGTGAACCTATACATTAAAATTAAAAAATTAAAAAAAACAAACAAACCCGATGCCATCGAGTTCATTCCGATTCATAGTGACCCTATATGACAGTGTAGAACGATCCCATGGAGTTTCCAAGGAGCGCCTAGTGGAGTCAAACTGGCGATCTTTTGGTTAGCAGCCGAGCTCTTTGGGTTTCCTAGACTGTAAGCCAAGATGTCACTTTGCAGACTAAAGTAAACCTGACGAAAGCCATGGTATTTTCGATCGCCTCATATGCATGCGAAAGCTGGAAAATGAGTAAGGAAAACCAAAGAAATGACGTTTTTGAATTAATGGTGTTGGTGAAGAATATGAAATATATCATGGATTGCCAGAAGAACAAATCTGTCTTGGAAGAAGCACAGCCAGAACGCTCTTTAGAAGCTAAGTCGGTGAGACTTGCTCTCATGTACTTTGGACATGTTATCGGGAGGGGCCAGTTCCTGGAGAAGGATATCTTGCTTTGTAAACTAGGAGGTCAGCAAAAAAGAGGAAGACCCTCAAGGAGGTGGATTGACACAGTGGATGCAACAATGGGCTCAAACATAGCAACTATTGTGAGGATGGCACAGGACAGGGCACTGTTTCGTTCTGTTATACGTGAGGTCACTATGAGTCGGAACCGACTTGATGGCACCAAACAACAACAATAATCTTTAAGGGAGCAGATTGCCAGGTCTTCCCCCGACACCAGCCTCTGGATGGGTTTGATCCACCAGCCTTTCAGTTAGCAGCCGAACATTTAACCAGGAGCCACAAGGACTCCTTAACCAAAGTTTAGTGTGGACTTTATCCCATCTGTTAGGCTTCCTGCCCCTTGGGATCAGGGTATGTGTGTTTCCATTCTTGAATACCATTTATGATGGTTCAGGACCCCTGGTGGCACAGTGGTTAAGCACTCATCTGCTAACCAAAAGGTCGGCAGTTTGAATTCACCAGCCTCTCCTCGGAAACCCTGTGGGGCAGTTCTACTCAGTCCTATAGGGTCGCTCTTAGTTAGAATTGGAAACCCTAGTGGCATAGTGGTTAAGAGCTACGGCTGCTAACCAAAGGTCGGCAGTCTGAGTCTACCAGGTACTTCTTGGAAACTCTATGGGACAGTTCTACTCTGTATTATAGGGTTGCTATGAGTCAGCAACAAGTTTGGTATTTTCTTTTCTTTTTTTTTGAGTCAGAATCGACTCACCAAAAACGGATTTGGTTTTTGTTTTTTTGATTGTTCAAGAGTGAGCTATGGGTCTTGTGTCAACCAAAACATTTTCCTCCATTTCACAATACAGGTGCTCCAAGACTTAAGACAAGGTTACGTTCCGATGACTCCATCATAAGTCAGTTCTGATGTAAGTGAAATACCATTTTTTCTTTAGTGTTCATTATTATTGCCTTTTATTATCAGTGTCTATATAATACAATCTGTATTTGTCAGCGTCAGTGTTGGAACAAAGAAATCAGACTCCTAATGACTGTCTAGTGTAATTCATTAGAGTTGAACATTGCCCAACACTCTATCTGTTACGACTCCCTACACCCACACTGACACAGATTTCATTGTAGACCAGGCCACAGCCTGCTTTACGACAGTGTTTTGATCAGTAAATCATAACATTGAACATCTGCAGGTGAACATCTGAGAATGCTGCAACACTGTATGCCATACGTATCACTAACAATAAAATGTCCAAAAAGAAAAAAGGACGATGGTAAGTGTGGTTCATCGTCACTGGAATCCTAAGTCAGGGTCTACCTGTATTCTAAACCAATGAGACTGATCCTAACGTAGCCACTCTCACAATCTATTTTAATACGGTTCCTCAAGAAACTAGTGATGAGAATTCACAAAATAAGATTTGGGACTATCACCCCAGGCAACAGGAGGTCAGGTTTCTCATTGTCATATTTGTCCTGCACCTTTCTAAATCCATCCTCACTAGGGAGAATAAAGCAGATTTGCTTAGGGTCCTTCAATACTGAGGAACAACCCCCCAACTTGTGGGTGTGCTGCAGTAAGAAAAACCTGTTTGACCCCATCAATACTCATTTTATTCCTCCAAATACTTAATAACTGGTTAAAGATCTCGACCCTGCTGGGATGAATTCCTTTCTCTTCCCTTTCTCTTTCCCCTTGCTTTGCCCATTCTCTTATGAATCATTCCAACCTCCTGTCTTATCTGTTGTTTCAGTACTTGGAAGTAGCTCTGGGCTAGTGGCTGTAGCTCGGGCTGGAGATAATCTAAGCTTGGCGCAGGGTCAGAATCTGCCCCGGTACATTCCTTTGTAGAGACCCTGGGGACAGAGGGTAGGATCAGTCAGAATTCAAGCTCGACCCAGTATCAGGGTTCACCTGAAAACTTTCATTTAATTTCTATAAAATTTACCCATTGGTAGTGGCTCTGAGGTTACAGGCTGTAGCTCAGATCAGCCTGATCAAAGCTTGGCTGAGCATCAGGGTCAAAATCATTGGCAAGACTAAACAGAACTCCTGCCTTTGAAAACTCTCCCATGAAGTAAGAATAATGAGGACATTGTATCATCCTAAAATAGTAATTTGGGGAGATCAAGACTGAGGAAACTCTAATTTTTATGGCGTACACTAATGGAGGACTGTGCTTGATTTCCTAGTGGCTCATAGAAATGTGAAAGAAAAAGTGACCCAAGTAAATTCTGCCAGTGTCTGCTGTGCAGTACGGTCACCAGAAGTTTAGTGTGCATAGAGTTAAAAGCAGAAAACTTGCCCTTGGATGCTGTTATGACATCAAGATTGCAGGTGTCATCTTCAGCAAGGAATTCATGTTTGGCAAAAAGGTGGATACGTTTTGTAGCAGTCCTCATCATTCTGCCTTAGAACTCTCCCAGGGCCAAAAGTACAATGAAACAACGGTAGATACGTGGAGCATAGGAGTCATTGTATATACACTTGTCAGCAGATGCCTCTCTTTTCATGGACGGAACTTCAAGTAGCTGCAGGAGCAGATGCTGAATGGAAAATATCATGTTGCCTTCTGTATATTCACAGAGTGTGAAAATCTGCTCAAGAAATCTCATTCTCAATCCCAGTAAGAGATGTGTTTCAAAGCAAATCATGAAAGCTCCGTGGATGAATGTGGGCCATAAAGATTATGAACTAAAGCCTTACATGGAGCTACTCACTGACTACAAAGCCCCTGGCAACCTGAGTCAGTGGTGTCCATTGGTTACACATGGAAGAGATCTGGGCCTCATTGATGGACCAGGGCTCAAACTGCTAGCTCCATATCTCACCTAGAGGAGGAGAAGACCAGCCATGTGCACAGTGAGAGTTCTCAACCAGCACAAATCAAAGCAAGAACGTCCTTATTTGGAAACCAGCTTTGGCCAGACCTCCATCTAGAATAATAAATACAACCTAACTGTGAGAGAGTTCAGGACCTCCAGGGCTTCTGCCTCAGACTCTCCAGCCCTGCTTTTCCTGAACCGGGAATCCAATTTGGCCACAGTACAGCCCACCCAGGCCACTGGGTTGTGCTCCACAAAGAGTATCTATGAGGTGCAGCATCCCTGAAGCTCAGCAGTCTAGCATGTCTCTATGGCTTCCTCCTCAGCCCATCACATCACCACCCTGGTGGAGGGAGCCCCAGGAAGAACAAATTTTCCCCAGGATGTGTCCAATAGAAACTACGTGCATGCTGGGCACCTTGACAGGTATGTGACCAGCAGAATTTTCCCTGTGTTGTGACACCAACCTCTCCCTCTGGAATGACCCAGGACCCTCAGGGGGCCACTAGAAGGTTCCTCAAGATTCTAAGAAGAAATCTGTCTTCAGCTGTGTCAGAAGGAATCTGAAGGAACTTGAATGTAAGGACTGATGCTGACACCTCCAGAGACAAATCCGTGTTCCCTAAACTTCACCTGAGGATGAAGATAAGCTCCCAGTTCCCGCTGCTGGGCATGGCTGGCAAGTGGGGCCAGGAGGACTTCATATAGTGGAGGGCTGAGACTTGCAAACTCCCTGTGCAGTCTCTCAATGGGATTCAACCAAAGAGGATACCTGGCACCTCCATGGCCTTCAATATCATTGCCTCCAAAACAACCAAGGGACTTAACCTTAAAAGGCAGCCAGAATTCACCTGGGAGAATACAGCAGAGGCCGGCAGCCCTTGCTGCCAACCAGCCACTTTGCCACCACCTGGGCAAAAATGATCAGAATGGACGGTGTCTTTCCTCTGCGGAACTTCTTCACTTCCTTCCTTTCTCTATCTTTTCTAACTTGTCTGTAGGGGAGGGGAGATGAGTCTGTAAAAATATGCAAAGACAATCCAAATGAAAACAAACAGAAGCTATTTATTCAAAGCTTGCTATAGCAAGGGCGTCAGCCACCATTGCTTGCATTTGGCAGAGACCCCAAGGCCAGCAGGGATTGGGAAACCTTTATAGTGAAAGAACGGAAAGGCTCCAGGTGTGCTCTGGCCTTCGTCCGCACTCCATGGAGACAGTGGAGATGGATCTATGGGTTTTCCCAGGAGGGTGGCTCAGAGCTGGAACACTCAGTCCAGGGTGGTGGAGTTCCCTGTCAAGCCCTCCCCAAGTCAACGTCAGCTTCTACCTTCTCTTCCTCTCCTTCCTTCCAAGCAAACCACCAGAGGTGGCCTTCCCCTAACCTCAGGTTTCTGGGCTGGGGACCTGGGCAGCTGCGGACTGGGCAAGGTACAGCCCTGAGCAGGTTGGGCTGGTGGCTGCTCTGGGGCTGCTCACATGAGGGGGAGGGGCTCTGAACTCCCTTCTCACTCAAACCTCTGCTTTCTCTCCATCCCCAGAGCTGAGCATTTTCTTCCACAAGCTGTTGTGCAAGGGGTATTTGTTCCCCTCCTCAAGAGTCTCTGCTGTCGCCTCCCAAAGTCTTCTGGGATACAAGAGGGGCCTGGTGCATGGGTGGGGGTGGGGAGGAGACTCCGGGGCCTAATGTCTCCTCTGGCTCCCAGGGGGCAGATTGGGCTACTCCACTCCCCAGTGACAGGGACAGTGAGCATTCTCTGTTTTGGGAGAGCGTTTGTCTGAAAGCCCCCACCCCCTCCATTCCTCTCCCCACGCCTTGCCCTTCCTTGACATTGATCTGGGCACCTTGCACAGCAGTGTCTTCCTCCCACCCACACCCAGTGTGTGATATCTTGGTCCTCCTTTCCTTCCCTTCCTGACACTATTGCCCTCAGCTTGCTAACATCATCCTGCTTGGTGTGGGAGGGGGTGATGATGGGCACTTGACTTGTGGTGGCTGCCACATTTCAAACATTATTTCTTGAGAAATTGGGGTAGGGAGTCATAAATGAAAGTTGTCTCTACTCTCACCTGACCTGTGCATTTTTTATGACAGGGTTATATATTTTCATTTTTAAAATTATTGACAACTTCAGGATTTCATCAACTTCTCTTCTTCCTCCCCTTAACAGCAGATGGAGCCCTTGGGTCCCAGAAGGACTCACCAAAGTCATCTCTACCTCAGTGGAGTCTCAGGTGGGGGCTGGTCAGGAGGACCATGAAGAGGCTTGAGGAGGCCAGACACACGGAGACCCCCAGGACAGGAAGGGGTTAAAGGGCCTTGGTCCTCCGTTTCCACTAGGGCTTCCCAACCCCACCAAGAGCCTCCAACCCCCCAGGGTCCTGCTATTAGACCTCAGTCAGACAGTTATATGTTTTGTAGTTTTCTCTGCATTCTCTGCGTTACAGGCATTAATCTCTAATATTACTTCTACAGAAGTCCGTTGCCATGGTACCCAGAAAACCATGTGAAGCAGAGCTCAGAGGAGCCAAGCTCTCTGTGCCTAGGGCTCCCCTCAGCCTCACCATAACCCAGAGCTTCAGTGTGAGAGGGGTGCTTAGTAACCACCTGATCATTCCTCGTTTTACAGGTGGGGAAACTGAGGCTCAGAGAGGTGAAGGAACCTACCTAAGGTCCTACAGCTGGTGCGGGGCGGGTCGGGAGGCAAGCACAGGCCTGCCTGATAGACTGTGAGATCCAGCACAGGTCTGGTGCTCAGGGACGCACCATGGTATGGCACCAAGCTTTCTCAGCCCGAGCCAGAGAAGCAGGAGGGGCGAGATGAGTCATCGGTTCTGTCGGGTCTCAGCCTCTGAGCTGGTAGTGGAGAGAGCACTGAACTGGGAGTCTGGAGTCCCGTGTCTACTCTAAGCCAACTACTGACTGCTGAGTCCCTTTGTACAAACCTTTCTCCCTGTGGCCGCCTTTCCTCCTGTCTGCTCTAGTGCACTCTGCATCCTCCCCAAAGGCAGACAGTCCTGCTGGTCACAACTCCCTGGTTTGCCCCATCATCTGGGACGGGACTTTGACTCTGCCATCCTGGACACGCCATTCAGAAACACCACCATCGGGCTGACTGTGTTTGCCATCAAAAGATAAGTCCGGGGGAGGTGGAGGAGGAAAAGGGAGAACTAGAAAGGGTCCTAGAGTGGGCGGGAGGCTCCTTCGTGCTGCCCTTTTCTGGTTCCGATGCTGGCTCACCACGGAAGGAGGAGGCAGAGCGGCACTGCAATAGGTAGATGTGCTGGGATCTCCACAGCCCCAGGTAGGCCCATGCTCAAACAGCAACCCCTCTGCCCAAAGTCACCGGGCAGCTTCCTCTTGCAGGGAGGTGAGGCCAACAACGCTTAGGTGTTCCAGTCCGCGTGCTGGGATCTTCATCTAAGCACAGCCAATGAGGGGTGCTCCCTACCCCACCCTAACCAAGAGACAAACTGAGGCTTAGCCAGATATCAGAACCAAACCCGTTGTCCTCCCATCAATTCCTACTCATGGTGACCCCATGTGTGTCAGAGCACAAATGTGCTCCACAGCGTTTTCAATGGCTGATTTTTTGAGAGCAGATTGCCAGGCCTTTCTTAAGGCCTAATGATCTACTTCCAAAATTAGATCAAGTGCCTCTGGATGGACTCGAAAATCTCCAACCATTCAGTTAGCAGCAGTGTGTTAACAGCTACACCACCCAGGGACTTTGACCACAGCACTCTTTCTCCTAAATATGTCCATGTGCAAATCATTAACTAGAATTCAGTGTGTGTTTACAGTGTTCCTTCTCTGAAAGTTAAACGTACAATGAAGAGCAATATCTTAATTCTATGTTTGCTGAGTTTTGATAAATGCATACAACTGTTTATCAGAAATCCTTATAAAATCATAGGAAATGACCATGACCCCCAGAAAGTTCCCCCATGCCCTTCCCTGTATGTCCCTGCCCCTACTTCCTCAAAGGTAACTAACGTTCTGATTTTTCTCCACCATGAGATGGTTTTTACCTACTGGGATCATAAAGCCTGTACTCTTTTGTGTTACCCTTCTCTCGCTGAGCGTAATTATTTTGAGATTCATCATGATTTTGCTTGTATCAGTAGCGCTTACATTTTTTCTGCTGAGTAGTATTCTGTTGTGTGGAATACTACAGCTTGTTTATCCATTCCCCTTTTGATGGACACCTGGGTTTTTTCCAGTTTGGGCTATTATGAGTAAAGCCTCTATGAGTGTTGTTGGACAAATCTTTGGCATGGGCATGTGATACATTTTTTCTTGGTTGAAGATTTAGGAGTGGAATTGCTCAGCCAAAGATTACATGTGTGTTTAGTTTTATTTGGGGAAAAAAAAAACTTTTCCAAGTTGACTGTAGCATTTTACATTCTCACCAACAATACCTGGGAATTGTAGTTGCTTACGTGCTTACCAACGTTTGCTGACATTGAGTTGCCTGTAAACTTGTATACTTGGGTCTTTGTACACATGTGTGAGTAGGCCTGTGGGGTATATGCCTGGAAGTGGATTTGGGGAAGGATATGCACACTCAAGATCTAGATAGAGTTTCTCACAGTGGCCTCCAAAAGGGTTAAACCATTGACATTCCCACTAGCAGGGCAGGAGAGTCCTTCATCCCCACATCCTCAACTGCAGTGAATTTTTCACTTATTCACTGGTTCAGAACATATTTATTAAAAAGCTATTATGTGCCAGATGATGGGGAGAAGGCAGTCAACCAAACACATAAAGTCCCTGCTCTCGTGCAGCTATATTCTAGGGCAAGAAGACAGAAGAACAAGTAAACACAAATACAAAACACACCAGAGGGTGATACGGGCTTTAAAAACATAACGAAGTCTGAATAACAAGATACACAGTGACTTGTGTTGGTATTTATTTAATTATGTGTCTGTTTGCTCTTTTTTCTTTTTTATCGAGTTATAGTTTCCACATAGGGAAATACACACATCTCAGCACGAAAACTTGTTGAATTGTCACATCTGCACGCTTCTGCGTGAGCACCTGCAGAGGGAGCTATAGAGCACCTGCACCCAGGGCTTGAATCAGCAGGTCTTCTCTTGGTGAACTGATTGTGAGCAGAGGAATGAAAGCTGTAGGGGTGAACATTGCAGAGAATGACTTCAAGTCGGGGGAACAGGAAGTGCAAAGGCCCTGGAGCATGTGTAGCATGTGTCCGGATCATCAAGGAGTTGGCTGCCCAGAGCAAAGGGATGGAGGACAAGGGGAAAGAGGTCAGAGCCGACCGTGTAGGACCTGGTAGACCACTATAAGGTCTCAAATGGCTTTTTTTCTTTTTTTAAGAGACACGAAGTTGTTGGAGGGTCTAGAGCTTTAGAGTAGCATTGGATATTAACAACTTTTTGAACTTTTGCAAACCTTATGGATAAAGGAAATATCTTGTTCTTGTGAATATTTGTTCAACACCAAGCAAATTTGAATGTCCCTGCATATGCCCAGTACAACTGGGCCACATCGTCTGTAGCGAGTAGAATGGCTACCATTTTATGAGACAGTTTTGTCTAAGTCCCCTTCTTTCACTGCTGTTCACTCTATTTAACTCCCCCCCTCACTTTCCTGGTCTTAGATACGTAGTCTTCCTGAAGGTGTTCGTGGAGACTGCAGACAAGTGCTTCATGGTGGGACACAAGGTCAACTACTACATCTTCACTGACCGGCCAGCTGATGGCCTGCACGTCCTCCTGCAGGAAGGCTGGCAGGTGGTGGACCTCGAGGTCTGCAATTATCCCTGCTGGCAGGGCATGTCCATGCACCGCATGGAGCTGATCAGCAACTTCTCTGAGCAGCGCTTCCTGCGTGAGGTGGACTACCTGGTGTGTTCAGACATGGACATGAGGCTCAGTGACCACATGGATGTGGAGATCCTCTTCTCCTTGTTTGGCACTCTCCACCCTGGCTTCTATGTTGCCAGTTACGAGGCCGTCACATATGAATGCTGCCCATTGTCTCAGGCCCACATTCCGAGAGATGAAGGTGATTCCTACTACGCCGGTGGCTTTTTTGGGGGCTCAGTGATAGGGTGCACAGGCTCACCAAGGCCTGTCACCAGGCGATGATGGTGGACCACGCCAATCACATTGAGGCTGAGTGGCATGACGAGAGCCATCTGAACAAGTACCTGCTGTGCCACAAGCCCACCAAGGTGCTCTCCCCTGAGTACCTGTGGGATGAGAGGATGCTGTGCAGATCACCTTTCCTCAGGAAACTGGGATACGTGGCTGTGCCCAAGAACCACCAAGCCCTCCAGAACCGATGAGACAACACTTTCTCCATTAATTGTAAGCCTGGCAATAAATGTTAGTGGTGTTTGGATTTTTACAAGAAATTGGTCAGAGTTTGGTAAAGTGACTGCATTTCTTTTGATTTCCTCTTCTGGAGTGGCTAACACCATTCACCAAACAAACTGTTACAGAACCGTTGGAAGAATGTTAAGTGAACACCCGTATGCTTATCACCCAGATTCTACCATTAATGTTTTGCTATTTCTGCTTCATCACGTATCTTATCTCTCTCTCCATTCCTCCTTCTATCCATCAACCAACGAATTTTTTCTCTTTTTGATAATAAGTAGCAGATATCAACACATTTTACCATTAAATACTTCAGCATACATAATGTGAATTAGAGTCCGATCAATATTTGTCTGAAGTTCTTTTGGGGGTAAAATTTACAACCAGTGAATATTCACTGCACAAATCTAAAGTGTACCATTTGGTGAGTTTTGTCAAATGCATCCTCTTGTGTACCACAAACTCCACTGAAATATAAACTTCAGCACTCCAGAAAGTTCCCTTTTACCCCTTTCCAGCCAATCCCTGTTCCTGCACCCTACAATCACTGTTGCGATTTTTTTCCTATCGTTGATTAGCTTTGCCTTTTCTAGAATGTTCTATAAATCCTATTGTCCTGGTACCGTGAAACTTGCCTCCAAAAGTGGAGGGCACTGAGAGACTGAAGAAAGAGACAGACAACTCTAGGTTGGCAACAGAGGAGTTTATTAGGGAGACTTACATGTGAGTCAGGTCCTGCACAACAACAGGACCAAGCAGATCTCTGTGCACCACAGTGGGGGGGTGGGGAGAGCGGAGGTTTTTATATTGGTGGTGAACAATAGTGTCTACATGCCAGGGATGCCTCTAGACTGACATAAGGCTGCCTCAGAAAGAATTACATAAGAATGACTCAGCAAATGACAGTGAACTAGCAGAAAGCATGAATGCAGCCATGTTCAGCCCCACAAAGCCTGTTTTCCCTTCAGCCCACCCCTCAAGGCCAACTCTTACAATCTGGCAAGTTTCCCTTCTTCCAAAAGACCTATGAGGGCCTCGAGAGGGGGTGTTACACTAGTTAGGGACAGATAGCATTGCTACAGTTGGAGGGAAAGACCACACTAGCAATATAGACAAACACAGCAGAAAAGACCTAGACTCAACAACAAACCTTTCCAGCCAGAGGGAAAAGAGAATAATCAGGCAGCCACAGCAGATCAGCCATCAGGTGTGTCCAAGACTTCTATCTGTTTCTTCACATGGCCTAACAAATCAGTTGTGTTTTGGTGATAGTCTGGTATATAGGTACAACATTCATTTTTTACTCTGGCGTATGTCCTGTTAAATGACCTGTAAAATGTGTGCTCTGCTCACTGTCAATCATTTGGGGTATTCCGTACATAACACTCAATTTTTGTAATTCTTTTACGGTAGCAGCCTGGTTCATTCTTTTACACGAGAACGCCTGTGTCAAGCCAGTAACTGTCCACACATATGAGAGTGTATTTCGCTCTCTCACTGGGCTGCACAGGCCCTATATAAACTACCTGTCAGTTCATCCATGGCTGTGTTCACTTACGTATCTTCCCAAGATGGTGGGAAGATGCCTTGGACGTTGGTGTGAGCGCACAGGATAATTTTGTACAGCAAACTCCAAATCACTATACTTCACTGCTATGCCTGTCTCTTTAGCTGTTTTTCAACCAACACAGGCACTACAGTATCCACTTTTCTGGTAAATCCAGTGAGTAGCTTCCCCTTTGGGATGCACCGTTCCAACTTGTGTTATAGCGTCTGCTTCTTGGTTTCCCAGCGGGGAAAGAGGTGAATGGGCTGCTATATGAAAGACAGGTTAGCGTCTGAGGTTTGGAGGTAATCCCAGATGTCTTGCCTCAAGGATTTCCCCCTGTAAAAATGGCGTGGGTGCAGCATCTGACCTCCTCTCTCTCCACAAGGGGGAAAGAGAATCAAGATTAATGCTCCAACGAGCATTCTGGCTGTACTTCTTTCACGATAGATTTGCGTGTTTTTCCAGCAGTCTGTGATATATTCAGTATTCTTCACCAACACCATAATTCAAAGTTATCAATTCTTCCTCAGTCTTCATTATTCATTGTCCAGCTTTCATATGCCTATGAACATTACTCAGCCTGAACTGTAATCTATTACTTTCCTAATAAACCCCATAATCATGAGTATTGTCTGTGAGTTCTGTGTGGCCATTGCAATGAATTCTCAAACCCAGCAGAGAAGTAGAGAGTGCTGTGGGAGGGACAGCTGGTGTCAGATTTTGTAAAGATGGTGGAGAGAGAAAGCATATCTGACCTCTGCCTCATAGGAATCAGGCTTGGGCTATTGATACAGTGGCTGAAATGATGGAATCAAGCATTACAAGACCAAGCAGTGCTTCCTTCTGTTCTATATAGGGTCTCTATGAGTCAGAACCAAATCGAGGGCACCTAAAAATGATAACAATGGGCGAAATACTGAATGATGCAGGAAGCATCAAAAGAAGATGGAAGGAAAACACAGAGTCACTGTAGCAAAAAGAATTGGTCAATGTTCAACCATTCCAGAATTTAGCATATGATCAAGAACCAAAGGTATCAAAGGAAGAAGTCCAAGCTGCACTGAAGGGATTGGCAAAAAATAAAGCTTCAGGAATTGACAGAATGCCAATTGAGATGTTACAACAAACCGATGCAGCTCTGGAGGTGCACAGTCGTCTATGTCAAAAAATTTTGAAGATAGCTACTTGGCCAACCGGTTGGAAGAGACAGATCCATATTTGTGCCCATTCCAAAGAAAAGTGATACAACAGAATGTGTAAATAATTGAACAATATCGTTAATATCACACACAAGTAAAATTGTGCTGAAGATAATTCAAAACCAGTTGTAGCAGTACATCGAGAGGGAACTACCAGAAATTCAAGCTGGATTCAGAAGAGGACATGAAGAGAGGGTTATCATGGCTAATGTCAGGTGGATCTTGGCTGAAAGCAGACAATACCAGAAAGATGTTTACTTGTGTCTTATTGACTATGCAAAGGCATTCGATAGCGTGGATAATAAGTAATTATAGATAACATTTTGAAGAATGGGAATTCCAGAACACTTCATTGTGCTCGTGGAGAACCTGCACATAGACTAAGAGGCTGTTGTTCAAACAGAACAAGGGATACTGCATGGTTTAAAATCAGGAAAGGGGGGCATCAGGATTGTATTCTTTCACTATACTTACTCAATCTGTATGCTGAGTAAATAATCCGAGAAACTGGGCCATATGAAGAAGAAAGTGGCATCGGGATTTGTGGAAGACTGATCAACAACCTGTGATATGCAAATGACACATCCTTGCTAAGTGAAAGTGAAGAGGACTTGAAGCACTTACTGATTGTCTTAGTCATCTAGTGCTGCTCTAACAGAAATACCACAAGTGGATGGTTTTAAGAAAGAAAAATTTATTCTCTCACAGTCCAGTAAGCTACAAGTCCAAATTCAGGGTATCAGCTCCAGGAGAAATCTTTCTGTCTCTGTTGGCTCTGGAGGAAAGTCCTTGTGATGCATCAGTCTTCCTTTGGTCTGGGAGCTTCTCTGGGCAGGAACCTCAGGTTCGAAAGACACGCTCTGCTCCCAGTACTGCTTTCTTGGTGGTATGAGGTTCCCATGTGTCTCTGCTTGCTTCTCTCTTTTATATCCCAAAGAGATTGGATTAAGACACTGTCTAATCTTGTAAACCTCATCACTATAACCTCATCACAGTGAAAGAATTTACAACACATAAGGAGATCACATACAACCTCATCATAGTGATAGAGTTTACAACACATAAGGAAATCACATCCGATTACACTATCATACAAAATTGGGAATCATGACCCAGCCAAGATGACAGATATTTTTAGGGGACACAATTCAATCCATGGCACTGATGAAGATCAAAAACTACAGCCTTCAGTGTGGATTACACCTCAACATAGACAAAACACAAATCCTCACAACTGGACCAGCAATCAACATCGTGAAAAGCAGAGAAAATACTGATGCTGTCAAGGATTTCATTTTACTTTAATACACAATCAACGTCCATGGAAGCAGCAGTCAAGCAATGAAATGACGCATTGCATTGGGCAAATCTGCTGCAAAGAACCTCTTTAAAGGGTTAAAAAGCAAAGATGTCACTCTGAGGACTAAGGTACACCTAACCCAAGCCCCGATATATTCGATTGCCTCAAAGCTGGACAATGAATACGGAAGACTGAAGAACTGATGCCTTTATGACGTTGGCAAAGAATATTGAATCTACCATGGATAACCAGAAGAATGAACACATCTGTCATGGAAGAAGTACAGCCAGAGTGCTCCTTGGAAGCAAGGATGGTGAGACTTCTTATGTACTCTGGACTTGTTAACAGAAGGGATCAGTCCCTGGAGAAGGACATCATGCTTGGTAGAGTAGAGGGTCAGTGAAAAAGAGGAAGACCCTCAACGAGATGGACAAACACAGTAGTTGCAACAAGGGGCTCCAACACAGCAACGTTGTGAGGGTGTGCAGGACCCGGCAGTGTTTCATTCTTTTGTGCATAAGGTCGCTGTGGGTCGGAACTGACTCGATGGCACCTAAAACAACAACAAAGTAGAGTTAATATTGCACCACTTCATGTATAATGGGAGCCTTGGTGGCACAGTGGTTAAGAGCTCGGCTGCTAACCCAAAGGTCAGCAGTTCGAATCCACCAGTCACTCCTTGGAAACCCTATGGGACATTTCTACTCTTCCCTGCAGGGTTCTTACAAGTCAGAATCGACTAGATGGCAGTGGGTTTGGGTCATGTAAAATGTAAGAACCTTGTTACTATATAGATTCCTTACTGCCTCCCATCCTAAAGGCCATAGCTGTCATAGGTATTACATCTACATACGTTGTAAACCCCACACTACAGTGTCATAATTTTTGCTTGAAACATTCATATATGTCTTTAGAAATCAACAGTAAAAATTTACTTTTAAATTTACCAGATATTTCCCATTTCTTTCACTCTTCATTCCTCCCTGCAGATCCAGATTTTAATCTAGTATCACACTCCTTCAGCCTGAAGAACTCTTTAGCTTTTCTTGCAGTGTAGGTTTGCTGGTAGAAGATTCTCTTAGTTTTCCTTTCTCTGAAAATGTCTTTATTTTTAAAATGTCTGTATTCTGCCTTCATTCTTGAAGGACGTTTTCACTAGGTGAAGAATTCTGAGTTGACAGTTATTTCTTTCAGCTCTTTAAAGATGTCATCCCACTGTCTTCTGTCCTCCATTGCTTCTGATGAGAAGTAACAGTGTTTGCACTGGTCTTCCCCTGTATGTCATATGTTCTTTTTCCTCTGACTGCTATTAAGAGGTTTTTTTTTTTAAGCCTGTGAGCAGCCATCTAAGATACTCCATGGGTCTCACCCCTTCAGGAGCAAGAGAGAATGAAGGAAACAAGATACAAGGGAAAGATTAGTCCAAAGGGTTAATGGACCACAACTACAATGGCCTCCACCAGACTGAGTCCAGTACTACTAGATAGTGCCTGGCTACCACCACTGATTGCTCTGACAGGGATCACAACAGAGGGTCCCAGACAGAGTTGGAGAAAAATGTAGAACAAAATTTTAACTCACAAAAAAGACCAGGCTTACTGGCCTGACAAGAGACTGGAGAAACCCCAAGACTATGAGCCCTGGAAACACTTTTAGCTCAGTAATGAAGTCACTCCCGAAGTTCACCCTTCATGCAAAGACTAGACAGGCCCATAAAACAAAAGGAGACTGATGGGGCACAACAGTCCAGGGACAAGGACTAGAAGGCAGGAGGGGACAGGAAAGCTGGTAATAGGGAACCCAAGTTTGAGAAGGGACAACATTGACATGTCGTGGGGTTGTTACCTATTGTCATAAAACAATATGTGTACTGTTTAATGAGAAACTATTTGTTTTGTAAACCTTCATCTAAAGTACAATAAAAAATAAATAAAATTTAAAAAAGAGTTTATTTTTTGAACTTTGGAGTCATCAGTTTGACTCCGATTGTGCTAGGCGTAGGGGTGTTTGTGTAGTCACATATGTGTGCTTTTTGTTCTGCTTCTGGTTTGTTGAGCTTCTTGAATCTGTAAACGTATGTTTTTCACCAAATTTGGGAAGTTTCTGGCCATTATTTCTTCCAATATTATTTCTTGAGAGACATATTGACTCTTCAGACTTTCTCTCTTTACATACCTGGGCTTCTGACCCCTCCCACGTCCTCATTTACCAAAACTAGGCTGCTTCCTAAGCCCTCCCACCCCTCATTACCGACCTCAGGGTGATATTCTGACCCCGCCCACATGCTTCCTCTTCACAACTGTGCCTTCTCCTCCCCCAGCCCACCTCCTCACCTCACCCCTCCTTCCTCCTCAATTCCTAACATTGGGAATTCTACAGCCCCTCAAGGTTCCCAATTAACCAATCCTAGGCCTTCTCCTGGCCCCGCCCACCTTCTCACCGCCCATACCAAAACCTTCCCACCTCCTCACTTTCCAAGTTCAAGTAGGGTTGCTTCCTGACTCCTCCCACTTTCTCACTGGCCACACCTGGGATTTCACCTGCCCCTCCCATTTCTTCACCTCCCATACATGGAATGCTCCTGACCCCGCCCACCTCCTCACTTCCCACCCCTGTGCCTTCCCCTGACACTTTCCACCTCCTTTCTCTGCAGACCTTTGCTGTCTGTTGACCCCTCCACCTTCTCAACATCCCTGCACGGCCTCCCGATCCCTCGCACTTCCTCAACGGGCACATCTGGTCTTGCACAGGACCCTCCCACAAACTCACTCTCTACACAAGTGGCTTCTACTGACTCACTTCCCGCCTTACTCCGGACACCTCAGTGGCTTCCGCATTGCCACACGTGTGCACTCACTGACCCCTCCCACCTCATCATTACCACACCTCATGGTGGTGTCCTGCCCCCCCCACCTTCTCACTTCCCCTACTGGGTCTGATCCCTTCCATCTCCTGAGTCACCACACTAGTGCTGCCTCCGGTCCCCTAATGACTCTTGTTACCCACATCTGGGCCTTCTCGAGGTCTCTCCCAGATCCTCAGCCCCCATAGCTTGTCTGCCTCTTGGTCCCTCCAAACTCTCACTCCCCACACCAGGACTGTGTCCTCACCCTTCCCACCTCCTCTTTCCCCATCCCTAGGATTTATCCTGTAGGCAGGCACTCACACAAACACCTGTCCGCAAATTCTCACGGCAGCACTACTCTCTCCATCAGTCAAAATTTGGCTACAACCCAATGTCTGTCAACAGATCACTGGGTGAGCAAAGCATGGTCCTCTACACAATGAGATACCATCAAGCCTTAAAAAGCATTAGAAACTGACAAGTGTTACAATGTGGATGACCCTCCAACACATGAAGCTAAGTGAAAGAAGCAGGTACAAAAGGCCACATAATTCTATTTAGATAAGAAATCCAGAGCAGGTAAACCCATAGACACAGAAAACCAATCAGTGGTTGTCATTTGCTAGGGTGACGGGGCATGGGGAGGACTGCTTAATGGGAACAGGGTTTCTGTTTTTGGTGATGACAATGTTCTGAAGTAGATAGACACTGGTGATGATTGAATAGGATTGTGACAGTATATTTGTTGTTGTTGGTAAGTTGTGAAGTGCCATCCACTTGGTTCGACTCATAGCGACCCTATAGGACAGAGCAGAA
>NW_004444056.1:8625421-8684331 GCF_000243295.1 Trichechus manatus latirostris | reverse complement strand
ATAGCGACCCTATAGGACAGAGCAGAACTGCCCCATAGGGTTTCCAAGGAGCAGCTGGTGGATTTGAACTGCTGACCTTTTGGTTAGCAGCCGAGTTCTTAGGCACTACGCCACTAGGATGTACATAAAGCCACTATATTACACACATTTAAGCGTTTAAAACAAAACTTTATTAAATGAGAAATCTACCAGCTAAAATAGTATAAACTATGAAGTTAACTAGTATAAACCATAAATACTACAAGTAAACCACGGCTATAATGACTCAAATGAGAGTAGAAAGGGTCCAGTTCTGGAGCCGACGCTCCCTCACTGTGGCTGAGGAGCTGCTGTGGGAGAGGTGGGGCAACTGGTGGCCTGGAAGCTGGTTCTAGAGGTGGACCATGTTCAGAATCCAGCCCTCCAGTAGGCTCTCCTTTCAGTGACAGTGCTGGAACCATTGATGGAATAGCTGGTGCTCCATGGGGCTCCAGTGTTATTTCAGAAGGAGGATTGACATCTGGAGGTGGTCAAGGAGCCACTTCTGGACGTGGTGCAGGATAGGAATCCATCCCTCTAGTGGGCTCTCCATCTGGTGCCGTTGATGAAGCTGTGGATGGAGGGCCTGGTGTTCAATCTTGCTCCGATGTTGGTTCAGGAGCAGGATCTACCTCACCAGGTGGTACTGGAGGGGGTTCTGGACATGGCCCAGCATAGGAATCTGGATTCCCAGTAGGCTCTTCATCTGGAGTCTTTACCAGAGCTGAGGATAGAGGAACAGGGGCTGCATTGAGCTCCAGGGCTGGTGCATAAGCCTGATTGACATCAGCCGGTGATTCCAGGGCCGGTTCTGGAGGTGGCCTGGGATAAGAATCCGGCTTTCCAGCATACTCTTCTTCCAGTGCCTGGGCAGGAGCTGGATATGGATGCCCTGGGGCTACACTGATCTCCGGTGTTGCTGCAGGGGCAGGATGGACGTCAGCCAGTGGTCCTGGAGCCGGTGATGGAGGACCTGGTATTCTATCCAGCTTGGGTGTTAGTTCAGGAGCAGGATCAACTTCACCAGGTGGTACAGGAGATGGTTCTAGAGGTAGCCTAGAAAGAGAATCCAGCCCTCCAGCAGGCTCTCCGTCTGGTGTTGGTGCTGGTGACGGAAGAGTTGATCCTTTATCGAGTTCCAGTATTGGTGCTGGAGCAGGGCCACCCGGAGGTGGCCCTAGATCATCAGCTGCTTTTAGATCTGGTGCCAGCCCTGAGGTTGGAGGTGCAACAGAAGAAATGATCACCAACATGACTGCCTTTCCTTGTGCCTTCCCAACAACGGAAAACATCCTTTTGCCGGGAAAGGAAGCCCAAGCCCAAGTTTTCCACCCCAGGAAGTCTTCCCAGACTGCAGTCCACCAGAGGAGGAGCTGAGATTACTCTAAGCTCTGGCCCATCCCCACCCTCTGGGGGTCCTCCCTGTGGGGTCCACACCTTGTCCCCCTCCCAAGCTCACATGCAGGCGTGCCCAGTCCTCCTAACCCTCTGGCTCTGCCTCAGTGGGCTCCAGGTGACCCAGCTGGGCACAGAGAAGGTGGGCATGGTGCTCCAGCTCTGAGCCTGGCAGGTTCACCTGCAGGTACTCCACCAGGAGCTTCAAGCAGTGGAAGTACGGGGGTTGGTCGAAATCCTCTGAATATTCACCGAGCCATGTGTTCAGGATAAAAGAGATGGCACTGGGGATGGGTGATGAAGAGCACGTTCAGAGGCCTGGCCTTTCCCACCGCACTGCACTCCCTGGGCACCCCTGCAAGAGGCCACGTCCCTCCGTCTGACCCTGTCATCCCAAAGGCCAGCTAGACGCTGCACCATGCCCTCTGGCTATCTTGGCAGTGACAGGCCTGGTCACTAAGCAAGGGGATAGCACAGAGCCTCGGTCCCAGGGATCTCCCCATCAATGGATGGACCAACTCCCCCTCCTCAGGAAGCCTGACTTACGTCCCTTTCTGTCTCCTGACCTCATCCTCAATGGACAGTAAACCCCCGAGGGCAGGGAGGGTTCTGTCTGCGTGTTCACCTCATAGCCTGGCACACATTAGTGCTCCAGGAATATCGATGTTGAGGACACGTGGAGTCTGTCCCTTCCCCAGGCTGCACAGGCCCTGGGTTCACTCCACCGGGAGCTTGTGCATCAGCATGCTGCCTGGTTCTCTGCACGCACGGGAGGGTCTGTTCTCCCATGGTCACTGTTCTCCCAAGGGACAGGGGCCCCACATGCAGCTGAGCACCCAATGGGGGTGCATGATTCAGGAGCAGGTTTCTCCACCCACCTCCTGGTTTAGCCCCTGATAGGGGAGGGGAAAACCAGAGATTGGAGGGGAAAGTAAGGAGGAGTGGGAGGATTCCCTCAGGGGCCGCTTTGAGCCCCCAGCCTCCCTTCTGCTCCCCAGGATGCCAAGGCTGCACCACAGGTCTGCGTGACCCCTTTCCTCCAGTAGGGAGAGCACCTGAACTCATTCTTCCAGGGGATCTAGACGTGTGGGACCCAGTGTCTACCTACCCTAAATCCAGACACAGGCCCCCTACACTCTCCCACCCTTCTGTGGAGACAAGAGCCCCTCCTTCTCCACCCAAAGTCCACTCACTCTTTCAGCTCCTCCTGAGGTTCTCCGTCCCTGGCAGAATGGGGGAAGCTGAATCCATACCTACAGGAGGCATGAGGACGTCACATCTAATGCACGGTGGATACTACCTGCTTACGATGCATAGTGTTCCCGACTGACTGCCCGACTAGAATTGAGGCCCAGGCGTGCAGGGCTTCCTTTCTGCTTTGTTCATTGAACAGTGCTAAATGCCTAGAACAGTGTCTGCAACAGTAGGGGCTTCATAGATAATTGTTGAATGAATGAGCCCAACCAGCACATTCCCTGATATCTGAGTGGGCCTGGGGCCCCTCTGCCAGCCCCCAGGGTTTCCTGCTCTGCCTATACCAAGGACAAGGACCCACTAAATGGAATCTCAACCCTCTTTACAAATGGGAAATAGGTTTGCTCAAGGGCACACAGTCAGTGAGGAGTGAGGCAGACAGTTTCTTCACAGAGGACAGGAAAACAAGAAATGTGAATATCCCAGCCCCTCCAGCAGCCTTGTCTGCAGAGCAGCACTCTAAGTACACACTTTCCATGGCTAGTCCCATGTGGTCCTGACAGTAATTCTAGCAGTTTGGGCCTTTATCCTCCCACTTCTCAGAGGAGCAAATTGAGGCTCAAAGTGATGACGTGACATTCCCCAGACACAACTGGCAGGGGGTGGAGTCTCCACTGAGCTGTGGAGGGTGGGGGGCTCACCTTTGGAGCAATAGGTACAGGACCTGCTGGGTGGTGGTGAAGGTTCTGTGTGTTCCCAGGAAGACGTGGATGAAGGAGAGGTCACCCTCCAGGAACGCGGGCACCAGGTGCTCCACCAGCTACCCCAGTGAGCCTGCCTTGAAAGTCCGCACCACGCCAAGTCTCACACAGGTCCTGGTTTGAGCCACAGTCACACTAGGGTGGGACAGAGGAGGGACATGCCATCAGAGGCAGTCTCATAAACCACCAGGAAGGACGGGGTCTCAGACCTCTGTGACCTGTGGCAGGAGGTGGGACACGAGTGCCTCCAGCAGAACACAGTAGGTTAGGTGGGTGAGTGCATGAGGACACACCCAAGTGTTCCTGCAGCCCTGTTGAAAGGGCAGCAGAATGAATCAATCCAGGGCCAGCAGTAGTGAGAGCCTCAATCACTGAGGGAACCGGTATCCCTTCTGGAAGATTCTGCAGCCGAGTCAGGACACTGCTCCTGACCTGGAAGGGTCACGGTGACTTGTTCCCCAAGATAACAGGTTGTAGATAAAGATATATCATAGGCTGAGACCCTACGCTTTAGAGTAAAAGAAGCCTTCTCATCATGAGGATGTGTGAGGCAGGGAGAAGGTTGGGAAGGACAGTCCAGCTGACTGCTGTCCGGGACCCTGTGGTCGAGAGTTAAACTCTGAAACAGGAGCAACATGGTAAAAGATGCCTGGGCTGATGTGAAGTGAAAACAGTCTCAAAAACTCGTTTCTCATATTCCTACAAATATAGGAAAAGTGACTCTGCACCTGGCCAAGCTGGGGAGTGCAGTGTGAGGAGGTGGGAAGAGTGGTGGCCGATTCCTTTGGCCGATTCCTTTCCCTCCTTGAGAGGGAAAGTCCTGGTAGGGAGCTGAGGATCTCCAGGGCACAGTTTCAGCCCCAGGCCACCTCTACTCATCTGGGGGCTCTGGTTGCTTCCCCTACACACTCACCCAGAGCCTGTGCCAGCCCTTCGGGTCCCGTTTCCTGGTGTAGATGGAGTAGATGATGCTGTTCTTCTTCATGTGGATCTTCTGCAGGGAATTCTGCAGAGACAGAGCCTGGCAGTGACCCGGGAGGCATCAATGGCTCCTCTCAGACTCCTCCTTCCTTCTCTGCCCCTTCAGGCCCGTGTGCCCCCGGGCCTCAGAGGAGCTCCCAGTTCTCCATCTACACCACATGCTGGTCAGGTCGTCTTGGGTGTACGCCATCTATCCCTGTCCAAGTTCAATGACCAGAGATAGAAACAGCACCCTATGAGTGTTGCCACAGGATCTGGGAGGAGCTGGGCTGGCATGGGGTCAGCAATGGCCCAAGCAAGGCCAGCTGCTAGGACTGCAGGGTGCCTGCTCCATTCAGGGCCAGCTGGAGCTCAGAGATGGCCCAGGTCGAGTGACAACTCGGCCGGTGACCCCCCTGACCTACCCTCCCTAATGTCCTGGTGTGAAATGGGGCCCCTGGACAGAGACTTAGGTCCCAGCGTCCTATGTGTTCATGGAGGTGAAGCAGTCTCAACCTTTGCCGCCCCAGCCCCTAGTCTCCAAGGCACCAGACCTGATGGACTAGGCCCACTTACCACTCTAATCCAGGTCATTCCCAAGCCCATGAACCCAGTGATGGTGAGCAGCCATGGGGATCAAGAAGGGGGAGCCATCCGTGAGTGCTAGTCATGAAGCAGCAGCAGCAGCAGCAGCACAATTTTCATCCTCCTCCCCCTCACCTCTTCCCTCCCAAATCTCCCTAGATCATGTGGCCCTTCTTTCCCTGACCCACACCCACTTCACTCCCATTTGGATCCTGCATTGTCGAACAACTTTCTGTCTCCTCGGTTCTGTCCTCATTTCCTCCCTGCACCCCTTAGCAGGGACCCCATAAGGACAAGGGCTGGCATGTCCTGGGGGATGGTATGACCTGGGGAGGGGTGTGGGGCTGCCCAGGTGGAGTCACAGTGGTGGCCTGGTCTGGATTGCCATTCTGGGCCACCCTGTGTTACCTTCAGTTTCTTTTCAGTAAATGGCCATATCTTTCGAGTATGGCGACTGAAAACATGTCTCAGACTTCGTGAAAGTGTTCAACTCTGGGATTTCTCAAGTTTCGATATGAGGCAAGACGAGTGACAACAAGAAAACATGTTCCTAGCTCTAGTGTCTCCACTCATGGGAGCTGGGTACGGGGCTGTCTCTAAGATGCGGGGGCCTGGTTACCAGGGTTCCAAGTTCTATGTACTCCACCACCAAGGAAGTAAGGTCATATCCTGAGTCCCTTGACCTGGGACCGACCTCAGGTAACATCTCCCAGAGGTCCCTCTGGGCTGCTGAATGCTCATCTCTCCTCATGCCAGCTCCATAACTGTGCACAGTGACACCAACACCGCCCTCACAGAACCCAGGGAAGGCCTGGGTGCAGGCAGGGCACCAGCCTTGAGCAGACAGAGCTGGGTTCAGACACTGCTCATCCCTCGTAACCAGTTAGCACCCTGGACAAATCTTTGTGATTCTCAGAGCTTCCTCAGTCTCCCCACTACACAGTGGGGATCATTCTAGCCTCTTATTCCTAGGTTCGTCGGCAGGTGTATGTGAATAACACCTATAAATCCATAGGTTGGTGTCACATGAAGTGAATGCACAAACTCAGAGATGGGACAATTTCAAGCAGGGGTAGGAAGAAGCATGGAGTATACCTCCAAACAGGGCTGGGTTCTGGTGGTGTCAGCTTGGGAAGTCACTTCCCCTTCTGGCCTCATTTCCTTGTCTGCACCAGGAGGGTTTGGAATTAAATGACCATCAGATATTTCCACCCTCTGCCTGGCTTAAAACCCTCCAATAATTTCCATTATGTAGAATCTGACCCAGTGTCTCATCTCGGACTAGGGGGTGGGCAGCCTGTACAATGTCCCCCAATGATCCCTCTTTCTGGTGTCCACATCCTATGTGACCCCCTTCCCTAGTGTGGGCTGGACTCAGGGACTTGTTTCTCAAGAATGATGTCGTTATTAGGTACCACTGAGTCAACTTCAACTCATATTGAGCTCATTTGAGGCAATATCTCTTAGGACTCTCTTAGGCTCACTCTGTCTCCGTCATATCTCTCTCCCTCTGTGTCTGTCACCTCTCTCCCCCACCCCAAGAAGAAGCTGTGAGATATGACCTGCCTTATGAAGCCCACATGACAATGACCCGAGGACTCTGATCAACAGAGAGGAATGGAGGCCCCCAGTCCGACAGCTCACAAGACGGAGTCCTGCCTGTAACTCAGAGTAAGCAGGGAGTGGTTCCTTCACAGTCGAGCCTCAGTTGAGATCACATCCCTAGCCTCGTGAGAGAACTTGGGGCAGAGTCACCAGCTGAGCTGTGTTTACATTCTTGGTCCACAGAAACTGTGAGATCGTCAGTTTGTTTTCGTGAGCTGCTAAGTTTTGGGGTGATGCTGTCAAGAGCAGGAGAGAGCTCCTCTAGACCACCAGGTCCTGGGACCTGGACCTGCCCTCCTCCCCCCTCTCTCCTCTCCACTCCAGCTCACTCCAGCCACACTGGCCACTTTCCAACCCCCTCTCTGTACAAACGTCTGCTTCTGAAACTCTGCAGCTGCTGTGCCTTCTCCCTGGCACAGTGACCCCTGACTCGCGCAGGGCTGGCCCCACCTGTCATTCTGGTCACACATAAATGTCACATCAGCGAGGCCTTGGGAACCCCACCCAGTGGCCCGCAGTCCTCTCTCACTGCACCCTGCTTTATTTTCTCTATGGAATATGCTCTTTTATTTTCCATGTATTTGTTTTCATGCTTTTGTGCCTCTCCCCTCCACTATGAGCTCCTGGAGTAGGGACTACATGGGTCATTTTAAGCTCCCACCCAGGACCTAACACAGACCTTGCCCAGGGTGAGAGCTCGGGGCGTAGTTGCTGAATGAATAAATGAGAAGATCTGATTCACTTCCCACTCAGACCAGCTAGGATTGTGGGCTTGGATGGTAACATTAGGAGGTGCAACACTGAGAGAGGGGGACGGCCAGAATGACCTTGGTGTGACTGTTCCCTGTTCCAGTTGCTCCAGCTAAGCCCAGAGGGCACCACTGACAGGAGAGGCTGCCACCTTCTCGTGGTCATCACTAGCACTGCAGCCCCAGACAGGAAAACTCATCACAAAACACCCACCTGTGTTCAGGTGTCCTGGGGGCTGCAGCTCTCCTGGGCCCCAAGGGGCGAAGAAGCAGGACCTGCAGGTTCATGGGTGCTGTGGGGGACCTCAGAAGATGCCCTTGCCTCCTCTTTACCTCCACAGGCCCTGAGGTGTCCAGATCACTCATGGGGCATCCTCCCCACATTCAGGGCAAAGACCCCACTTCTTCAGGAGGAACCCAAGTCTCCACCTGGGACTGATCCTGACCCTAGACATAGCCTCATGGTCCACAGCTCTGCAATGCTCTGCTCGACCCCAAGGCCCCAGCTCCCACACCCCAGTGCTCTTGCTGGGGGAATATTCTCTACCAGGAAGTAGAAAGCATTTTCCCAAGACCTCAGAGCACAGTGGGTCATCGATAGAGAACAAAGGCCAACAGACACTTCTCCAAGCATGGGAACCCTGGGGGTCACCCACTCCAGGAACCCCAATTTACAGAGGAGGAAAGAGGCCTTCTTTCCTGGAGCCCCCTCCACTCTGGGAGGGGCTCGTCCTGGCTCCAGGGGCCCAGAGTGGTGACTGCAGGGAGAGGCCCTGTCCTCTCTGGGTTGACTTGGGGATGACTGGCCCAGGCAGATCCATGGGAGTCTCAGGGTTCCCCTCCCTTCATCCTGGCATCTCCCCATCCCCATGCTGTGGGCGGCGGTCATATGGCTTGGAGACTGGAGGCCACTGTCCCAAGACAGCGCTGCCTCCACCCTCTCTCTTCTTTCCCAGGGGTCACCTCCATGGTGTCCTTTCCTTCTCTGACCCTACCCTATGGCTCCAACTTTGAAGTTAGTGTGTGTGTGGGGTGAGGGTGAGAGGAAAACAGCCCCACAAGGGGAGGGGATGACCAGGGTTCCTCACATCTTAGGGCTCTCAATCCCATAGCAAACCCCATGAGAGGGGCTGAGCCCTGGCCTAGGAGGCTGTAACCTTCCTCATCCTCTGGACTCTGCCCACCTCTGTGTCCTGGACCGCCCCTGCCTTTCTCTTGGAATCAGTTTCCTAAGTGTGTACTGAGGGTTTGGACCAGGAACTGCCTCAGTGTTCACCCAGGGAGGATGCGGGGTCATGATCACCACACTGGGGTGGGCGTCGGTCAAAGCTGGGGTGAGAACAGCATGTGGCCCCCTTAGCATGGGCAAGGTGGGTGAATGCTGCCCGGGGCTGCAAGGCCAATGTCCACAGCCCTGTGCTAACGGGCCCTGTGTGACCTGGGGCAGCATGTGTAAGTGAGTCACCACCAGTGCCTGGCTGCACAAACTGCTCTGCTCGTGGGAGGTCGCATGTGAGCCTACTGCTAACTCCACCACCTCTGTGCCACCCACCTCCATGGGGTCTGTGTTTCTGGGCCTATGCCCCCAGGAGGGCCTCAGGGCCCTGTGCTGGGTGGCGTGGAGAGCCTCAGGATCCGGGAGACACCAACTACCCTCACCGCCCGGGTCTGCTGTCTGGAGCACCACCAGGAGCCTCGGCCCCTCTTACTCCCCACCTCCTGTGTAGGCCTCACCTCTCAGTCCCACTGAGCCCCTCTCTGGATGAGAACTAGGGCCCAAAGTGCTCTTGGGTGATGCTGTCATTGTTGCAGGCCGCCTGAAACAGCTGTGTGTCAGCATCCAGTCCAGTCCTGGGCCACAGGGAGGGCAGGGTGCTGAAAGCGTGGGTGGGGTGCTGGGTGGGGTAGGGGGCAGGAGCTGGGTCTGTGCTCCCGTGGGACCTCCTCTTCCCACTCGCATCCAGGCCCTGCCTGCTCTCACAGCTGGGAGCAAACAGTCCCTTCTCCAGGAAGTTGTCCTGGATTCCACCCCCATCCCCACTTGCAGTGAGGCAGGTCTCCCCCCTCTCTGAGCATCAACTCTCTCCATGATTCTAAGAGGAAGGGTCATGTCAGCGGGAAGGGGTCCCGATTCAACCCCACCCCCCTCAAACAGCACCAAAGCTGCACACCTCCCTTCTCTTCTGGAAGCTGGTCATTATCCCGGGGGGCAGACTCCATGTCCCTCAGAGAAGGTCCCCTGGGCCATGACCACCCCTCCCACTCCATCCCTCTCATGGTGCACTACCGAGGGGTCCCACCAGGGGGCAGAGCGCATGCACACACCTGGACTTGAATAAAGGTGGGGATCTGGGTGCGAGGGCAAGGGGACCCAGGGCAGAAACTCTGGAAACTTCTGGATCAACCCTCTCTTCTGTCACTTGGAAAGACTGAGGCCTTGGGCAGGAAGACACTGAAGGCCACTCACATGGTCCCTCATGTTTACTCCTCAGTAGATGAACATGTCCATCTTTCTCTCTTTCTGTTCCTCTCTGTCTCTCTGTTTCTCATAATTTTTGTCTGTCTCTCCCTGTGTCTCTGTCTCTGTCTCTCTCTGCCTTTCTCTTCTCTCCTTCTCTCTTTCTCTCCTTGTCTCTCCTCAGACTAAACACGCACACGCACACTTCTCCATCCATCTCCACTTTCAGAGACCACATCATGACATCATCCTTAATGTCTCCTTTTCCCTCATCCCTAACGCTCACAGCACTAAT
Organism: Trichechus manatus latirostris; assembly: GCF_000243295.1. Classification (NCBI taxonomy): domain Eukaryota; kingdom Metazoa; phylum Chordata; class Mammalia; order Sirenia; family Trichechidae; genus Trichechus; species Trichechus manatus. The sequence continues at coordinate 8,674,311 of NW_004444056.1, read as the reverse complement.
AGTCTTCTTGGCTTTGCCTCTACAGTGGATCCCAGGCCATTCCTTCTCTCCGTCTCCACTCTCCACTCTCGTCCTGGTCACCATCTACTCCTGCGCCACGGAGGACAGCAGTCTCTGGGCTCTTCCTTGTAATGCTTCTCTAGTGAGAACTCTCTATTGCTGGTATCTGGACTGTTCCACCTTTAACCCTCTGTAATCCATTCTTCACACAGCAGCCAGAAGGAGCTAAAAACTGAAATCAAGTTAAGCTCCCACCTAAAACATTCCTGGCTCCCTTTGCACCCTCACTACCATTACCAGAGAGAGGTTCCCCTCTAACCTACTGCTGAGTCTTCTTGTGTCATGAGAAAAGACATTCCCTTCTCTGGGCCTGGTTTTAGCCTCTGTAGAATGAACCAGGCTGCAGGACTGTTGTGTGGGGGTGAGAGGGCAAGTTGCTTCCACCACTTCACCTGCTTTTCTCAGATGGGTAGATCAAGGCTCCATCGAAGACTTCAACACGTGAGATGCAGTGTCTCGCCTGTGAAGAATGCAGTGAATATATTTCTTATATGGGGTTCCCTCTGCAACCTCGCCCCGGAATCCTTTTACTTTTGGACTCTAGTCCAAGGAGCCGGCCCATCAGTGATGATACTTAGCTTCCTGAAACTGTGAGTGCTTGTGCAAGAATCCTTGGATCCTTAAAAGTCGCTTCTAAAACTATATTTAAAGTTAGAAAAATTGTTCAAATCCTGACTGAAAAGAGCATGACCATAAACACATCTTTTTAAAACACAGAGATTTGTGAACTTCTTCTGGATGCTGATACTGATGGCTCCATCTCATAGGCTAACAGCTAAGGTAAAATATACACTGCTGCAAGGTGCATGATTGACAAGAGTGAATACAAATCCATATTTCTAAAATCTGCTCTTTCGTGGGCTTCTCGTGCATTTCAACCAGGACTTCTCAGGGGTGTGAGGTTTTACTTTGTCACTTGTGGGCCAAACGCTCATACAAGTTCCAGGAGCAGCCTCAGCGCTGCTGTTTTCTTTGTGTTCAGTGGAGCCAGGATGGTTTGAAGTTGTCTTCCTTGTGTGGTTTCCTGCAAGAATCTTTCACCCTCGTGTCCACTTGGTGGGGGTTGTCTGGATGAACTAGACAGAGGGATCTGTCAGTCCGCAGAGCCAGGCCCCTGGGAACCACCCAGCACTGCAGTGCCCAGGAAGTGCTACGCAGGTTTGGGGAGGAGTCACCTGCTGACCCTCTTGAGGAGTGCGACACCCCTGCCCTCTGGGCGCCTCACTAGCACCACATGTGAGATGTGACCATCAGATGTGACTGAGGGACAACCCACATTGAAACATTTATGACAGAAGTTCTAATAGTTTCTTCCCTCACCCCAGTGGACTGTCTTGGGCATCCAGGCACTAAGCCCACTGTGGAGATCCTTCCTTCACCTCCATCCAAGATACACCTGCTTTTCCTTCCTTCTGATCATGGAAAGTTCCTCTCCTAACTTTCCCTCCCTCGTCATAAAAAAATGCACAGCCCAGGTGAGAGTAGAGGCAACTTCCTTGTATGTCTCCCTACCGCAATTTCTCAAGAAATAGCAGAGAAACAAAGTAAGAAATGCAGCAGTGACCACAAGTCAAGTAACCATCGCCATTCCCTTCCAGACCAAGCAGGATGATGTTAGCAAGCTGAGGGGCAATAGTGTCAAGAAGGAAGGAAAGGAGGACCAAGAGATCACACACTGGGTGGAGGTGGGAGGAAGTCACTGCTGTGCAAGGTGCCCAGATCAATGACAAGGAAGGGCAAGGCATGGGGAGAGGAATGGAGTGGGTGGGGGCTTTCAGACAAGGGCTTTCCTAAAACAGAGAATGCTCCCTGTTCCTGTCACTAGGGAGTGAAGAAGCCCAATCAGTCCTCTGGGAGTTCGAGGAACCATTAGGCCTCGGAGTCCACTCCCTACTCCTACTCATGCATCAGGCCCCTCTTCTACCCAAGAGGACTGTGGGGAGGTGATGGCAGAGACTCTTGAGGAGGGGGACAAATACCCCTTGCATAACATTTCTGGAAGAAAATGACCAGCTTTTGGGATAGAGAGAAGGCAGAGGTTTCAGTGTGGAGGGAGTTCAGAGCCCCTCTCCTTCACATGAGCAGCCCCAGAACAGCCACCAGCACCACCTGCTCAGGGCTGTACCTTGTCCAGGCCTGAAACCTGAGGTCAGGGGAAGGCCACCTCTGGTGGTTTGCTTGGAAGGAAAGAGAGGAAGAGAAAGTAGAAGCCGTCGTTGATTTGGGGAGGGCCTGACAGGGAACTCCACCACCCTGGACTGAGTGTTCCAGCTGTAAGCCACCCTCCTGGGAAACCCCACAGATCCGCCTCCACTGTCTTCATGGAGTGGGGACGTAAGAAGGCCAGAGCAACCCTGGAGCCTTTCCATTCTTTCACTACAAAGCTTTCCCAATCCCTGTTGGCCTTGGGATCTCTGCCAAATGCAAGCAATGGTGGCTGACGCCCTTGCTATAGCAAGCTTTGAATAAATAGCTTCTGTTTGTTCTCATTTGGATTGTCTTTGCATATTTCTACACCCCCATTTCCCCTCCCACACAGACAAGCTAAAAAGATAGAGAAGGGAAGGGAGTGAAGAAGTTCCCCAGAGGAAACACACCTGTCCAGTCTGAGAAGTTTTGTCCAGGTGGAGGCAAAGTGGCTGGTTGGCAGCAAGGGCTGGCCAGCATCTGTTGTGTTCTCCCCGGTGAATCCTGGTGGCATTTAAAGCTTAAGTTCCTTGGTTGGTTTGGAGGCAATGATGTTGAAAGCCATGGAGGTGCCACGTATCCTCTTCGGTTTAACCCCATTGACAGACTGCCCAGGGAGTTTGCAAGTCTCCGCCCTCCACTATATGAAGACCTCCTGGCCCCATTTGCCAGTCATGCACAGTAGCGGGGACTGGGAGCTGATGTTCATGCTCATATGAAGTTTAAGGAACACAGCTTGGCCTCTGGAGGTTTCAGCATCAGTCCTTACATTCAAGTTCATTCAAGTTCCTTCTGGCACAGCTGAAGACAGATTTCTTCTGAGAATCTTGAGGAACCTTCCAGTGGACCCCTGCAAGTCCTGGGTCATTCCAGGGAGAGAGGTTGGGGTCACACCAAAGGGAAAATTCTGCTGGTCACACACCTGTCAAGGTGTCCAGCATGCATGCAGTTTCTATTGGACACATCCTGGGGAAAACTAGTTCTACCTGGGGCTCCCTCCACCAGGGTGGTGATGTGGTGGGCTGAGGAGGAAGCCATAGAGACATGCTGGACTTCTGGGCTTCTGGGGTACTGCACCTTATAGATACTCTTTTTGGGGCACAACCCAGAGGCCTGGGTGGGCTGCACTGGGGCCAAATTGCATTCTTGGTGAAGGAAAGGCAGGGCTGGGGAGTCTGAGGCAGAGAAGCCCTGGAGGTCTTGGACTCTCTCATAGTTAGGTTGTATTTGCTATTTTAGATGGAGCTCTGGCCAAATCTGGCCTCCAAATAAGGGCATTCTTGCTTTGATTTGTGCTAGTTGAGAACACTTGCTGTGCCCAGGGCTGGTCTTCTCCTCTAGGTGAGATAGGGATCTAGCAGAATGAACTCTGGTCCATCAGTGAGGCCCAGATCTTTTCCATGTGTAACCCATGGACATCATCGACTCAGGTTACCACGGTCCTTGTAGTCAGTGAGTAGCTCCATGTAAGGTTTTAGTTCATAGTCTTTATGGCCCACATTCATCAACGGAGGTTTCATAAATTGCTTTGAAGTACAACTCTTACTGGGATTGAGGATGAGACATTTCTTGAGCAGATTTTCACACTCCAGGAACATACATAAGGGAACATGATATTTTCCACTCAGCATCTGCTCCTGCAGCTACTTGAAGTTCCATCCATCAAAAGACAAGCATCTGCTGACAAGTGTATGTACAATGACTCCCAAGCTCCACATATCCACTGTGGTTTCATTGTATTTTTGGCCCTGGAAGAGTTCTGGGGCAGAATGATGAGGACTGCTACAAAAGGTATCCAGCTGTTTGCCAAAGGTGAATTCCTTGCTGAAGACGACATCTGCAATCTTGATGTCATAACAGCATCCAAGGGCAGGTTTTCTGCTTTTAACTCTCTATGCACACTACACTTCTGGTGGCAGTACTGCACAGCAGACACTGGCAGAATTTAGCTTGGGTCACCTTTTCTTTCACATTTCCATGAGCCACTAGGTAATCAGGCACTCTCCTCCATTAGTGTACTCCATAAAAAGTAGAGTTTTCTCAGTCTTGAGCTCTTCAAATAACTATGTTGGGATGATTCAATGTCCTCGTTATTCTTACTTCATGGGAGAGTTTCAAAAGGCAGGAGAAATTCTGTTTAGTCTTGCAAATGATCTTGACCCTGATGCTCAGCCAGGCTTCGATCAGCCTGATCTGAGCTACAGCCTCTAAACTCAGGGCCAATACCAATGGGTAAATTTTAATGACAGTACACAAAAGCTTTGAGGTGAACCCTGATATTGGGTCAAGCTTGAATTCTGACTGATCCTACCCTCTATCCCCAGGCTCCCTACAGAGGAATGTACGGGGACAGATTCTAACCCTGCGCCAAGCTTAGATTATGTCCAGCCTGAGCTACAGCCACTAGCCTCAGAGCTACTTCCAAATACTGAAACAACAGATAAGACAGGAGGTTAGAATAATTCATAAGAGAATGGGAAATCAAGGGGAAAGAGAAAGGAATTCCTCCCAGCAGGGTGGAGATCCTTAACCAGTTATTAAGAAATGGGAGGAATAAAATGAGTATCGACGGCGTCAAACAAGTTTTTCTCAGTGCAGCACCCTCACAAGTTGGGTAGTTCTTACTCAACAGTGAAGGACCCTAAACAAAGCTGTTTTATTGTCCCTAGTGAGGAGGGATTTAGAAAGGTGCAGGACAAATATGACAATGAGAAACTTGACTTCCTATTGCCTGGGGTGATAGTCCCAAATCTTATTTTGTGAATTCCTATCACTGGTTTCTTGAGGAAGCTTATTAAAATAGATTGTGAGAGTGGCTACGTGAGGATCAGTCTCACCGGTTTAGAATACAGGTAGTCCCTGACTTAGGATTCCAGTGACGATGAACCACACTTAAGACTGTCCTTTTTTTTCTGTAGTTCTTATTGTTAGTAATACTTACGACATACAGTGTTGCAGCTTGTAATGTGTTGATGCAATCATTCTCAGATGTTCATTTGCAGATGTTCAATGTTGTGATTTACTGATCAAAACACTGCCGTATACCCTGCTGTGGCCTGGTCTACAAGAAGTTTGTGTCGGTGTGGGTGTAGGGATTGGTACCAGAATGTTGGGCAATGTTCAACTCTAATTAATTACGCTAGACAGTCATTAGGAGTCTGACTTCATTGTTCTGACACTGACGCTGACAAATAAAGATCATGTTATAAAGACACTGAAAATAAAAGGCAATAATAACAAAAACTAAAAAAAAAAGGTATTCCACTTACGTTAGAACCGACTTTTGATGGAGTCATCAGAACGTAACTTTGTCTTAAGTCGTGGAGCACGTGTATTGTGAAATGGAGAATAAAGTTTTGGTTGACACAGGACCCATAGCTCACTCTGGAACAATCATAAAAAAATCAAAAACCAAACCCTTCGTTGTTGAGTCCATTCGGTCTCAAAAAAAAAAAAAAAAAAAGAAAGAAAGAAAGAAAAGAAAAAATCAAACCTTTTGCTTACACATAACGACACTATAATACAAAGTAGAACTGCCCCATAGAGTTTCCAAGGAGCGTCTGGTAGATTCACACTGCTGACCTTTTGATTAGCAGCCCTAGCTCTTAACCACTATGCCACCAGTGTTTCCATTTCTAACTCAGAGCGACCCTATAGGACCAAGTAGAACTGCCCCATAGGGTCTCCAAGGAGAGGCTGGTGGATTCAAACTTCTGACTTTTTGGTGAGCAGCTGAGCACTTAACCACTGTGCCACCAGGGCTTCTGAACAATCATAGATGGTATTAAAGAATGCAAACACTCAGTACCCTGATCCCAAGGGGGCAGCAAGCCTAATACATGGGATAAAGGCCACGCTAAACTTTGTGTAAGGAGCCCTGGTGGATCCTGGCTAAACGTTCGGCTGCTAACTGAAAGGCTGGTGGATCAAACCCATCCAGAGGCTGGTGTGGGGGAAAGACCTGGCAATCTGCTCCCTTAAAAATTTTTGGTGGTGTTGTTTGGTGCCATTGAGTTGGTTCTGACTCATAGTGACCTCATGTATAACAGAAGTAGACAGTGCCCGGTCCTGTGCCATCCTCACAATAGTTGCTATGTTTGAGCCCATTGTTGCATCCACTGTGTCAGTCCATCTCATTGAGGGTCTTTCTCTTTTTTGCTGACCTTCTACTTTACAAAGCATGATATCCGTCTCCAGGAACTGGTCCTTCCTGATAATATGTCCAAAGTAGTGAGACCAAGTCTCGCCAACTTAGCTTCTTAAGAGCATTCTGGCTGTGCTTCTTCCAAGACTGATTTGTTTGTTCTTCTGGCAATCCATGATATATTTCATATTCTTCACCAACACCATTAATTCAAAAGCATCAATTCTTCGGTCTTCCTTATTCATTGTCCAGCTTTCGCATGCATATCAGGCGATTGAAAATACCATGGCTTTCAACTGGTGTACGTTAGTCTGCAGGTGACATCTTTGCCTACGGTCTAGGAAACGCAAAGGAGCTCGGCTGCTAACCAAAAGATCGCCAGTTTGACTCCACCAGCCGCTCCTTGGAAACCCTATGGAGTCGTTCTACACTGTCCTACACTGTCCTATAGGGTCACTATGAATCGGAATCAACTCGACGGCATCGGGTTTGGTTATTTTGTTTGTTGGTTTTTGTTTCTCGGGTCGTACACTTTCGCTGAGTCGGAACAGACTGAAGGGAACACAAAAAGAACCACCGCATTGTAGGAGGAAAACATCTCAGCCTCCAATATATGTGACCTACACACTCTCCTGTTTTACTTAAATTATTTGAAACGTTAACAAAAGCAGCACTTGTCGCCAGGACCCCAAAGACTTTGAAATAGCTCACAAAGATGAGAATCAAGTTTGGTTGGAAAGACAAACTAAGAGCCCGGATGTGGGCGTGGCGGCAGGGAAGGTCTGACCGAGCCTTCCCTACTCCTTGCCCCTCTCTCAGCGTCCTGGGCCACGCCCTGCCCCTCGCCGTCCTGGGCCACGCCCTGCCCCTCGCCGTCCTGGGCCACGCCCGCCCTTGTCGTCCAGGTGCCCGCCCCGGCCAGCAGAGCCGCGCCCCGCCCCTTGTACATCCAGACTCCGCCCGCCCACAGCCCCGCCTGCCCCCTGCACAGTCCCGCCCCTCCCCTAGAAGCCCCGCCGCCCCTTGCGGGAGGTCTCTCTCTGCACAGCCCCGCCCCTCGCGTCATTTCCTGTCGACACGGAAAGGCTGTCCCGGATGGGCGATCTCACGAGGGTGAGTGGGTGTCGTTTTTCTAGTTTAGTGTCGCGCTTCGCGTCCCTTTCAGCCCCGCGTCCTCCCCGCTCGGGGTCCGGGGGTCCCTGCGGACGTTCACGTCCCCGCACCCGCCCCGCCGTCGTCCCGGATCCGCGTCCGTTTCCGGTTAGAGCAGCTCCGAGCGGGTCCGTCCGGCCTTCCCGCCTCCGGCCCGGGGACCCGCGCGCCCCCTTTCCTGTCGGAGCCCCCCACCGACCCCTCCCCACCTCGCGCCCCGAAAGGCCCCGCGGGGGCTTGTCTGCGTCCCCCGCCCTGTCCCCTGGGCTCGCAGGGCGGCGCCGGCCGCGCCCCACGGCCCCAGGACGCGAGTCAGAAAGTTTGGTTCATTCCGTCATTTTCAGTCAAGTAATCTGTTTCTTCCTCTCATTCCTGAAGCTTATCATTTTCTTAAAGTTCTGTTGATGTTTACTTAATTTTTACTATGAAATTTGGGTTTCCTTTTTCCCACCCTAGGTTTATAGATTTGAACAACCGGCTTATTTATTTAAAACCTTCCCCCTCCCGGTCGTTTTGAAGGTCCCTGGTGGCCCAAACGGTGGGCGCAGGTGTGCTGACCTATAGTGGTTAAGAGCTGTGGCTGTTACCAGAAATCTCCGCAGTTCGAGTCCACCTGGCGCTCCGTGGAAACCCCATGGGGCAGTTCTGCTGTGTCCTGTAGGGTCGCTGTGGGTCGGAATCGCCTCTAGGGCAATGGGTTTTTTTTGTTTGTTTTTTACTCACCTGGAAAAAGATGGTTTAAATCCACCCCGTGGCACTTCGCAGGAGAAGCCTGTGCTTTTGTAAAGATTATAGCCAAGAAAACCCTGTGGGGGAGTTCTGTGCTGTAACACATGGAGTTGTCAGCAGTCCTGTCAACGTAGGGAAATGGGTTTTTTCTTTCTTTCTTCCTTGGATTTTCAATATTATGTTTGTAAAGATAACGTTTATTTCAAGATCACTGCTTTGACCACATTCCTTGGTTTTGAGTACTTTGATTGTTCATGGTGACAGTGACTCTAAATTGGTTGTTTGCCAGTTGAAACACAGGTTATAAAAAGTTTTCCTGTAATCAGATTCGAAGTATATGAACAATCTTTTTCTTTTTGACTTGTTTAGTTTTGCTTCCATTATCTCATTTTTGTTTTCTTTCTTTTTGATGTCACTGTGCAAGAACTGTGGCCTACCTAATAGCTCTCTTATTTTATTTTCTGAGATTGTTTCACAGGTTTATTTCTGGTTGAAGACAACACAATATCCACTAGTAGGAGAGTTGTTAAATACAGTAAGATATCGTCTTATTTGGAATTAGCTGACTTTTTTTTAATGACTGAGTACATGATCATGTTTGATGAGTGTTCAGTCACTGTGTCCAAGTGTCTTTGATAAAGGTTTAATTTGTATTCACTAATTTGTTGTTAGGTGCCCTGGAGTCGATTCTGACTGGTAGTGATACCGTGTGACAGGGTGGATCTGCCTCATAGGGTTTTCTAGAGTGTAATCTTTATGGGAGCAGATCACCAGGTCTTGAGTTCGAACCACCAACCTTTCCTTTAGCAGCTAAGGGTTTAAGGGTGCGCCACTAGGGTTCCTTATTGCACCACCAGGGTTCCTTATTCACTAATTTACATATACTAAAGCCTCAGCATGCTTACATTTTATTGTGTTATAAACATGGTGATTTCAGTGGGAATTGTTTTTAATTTTTTCCTTCAAGCTTCATGATTAATCAGTTTTTCTTTGCATTTGTATGTTTCTATTTAGTCACGTTTGCAACCTACATTTTTATGTGCATACATAGACAAGAATACCCTATCTTGAGTTTAATTTTCCCTTTTGTTAGTTGCTATTAAGTTAATTCCGTCTTATGGCAACCCGGTGTATTACAGGGTAGAACTGCCCTGTAGGGTTTCCAAGGAGCGCCTGGTGGATTCGAACTGCTGACCTTTTGGTTAGTAGCTGAACTCCTTTTTTTTTTTTTTATTGTACTTCCAGTGAAGGCTTACAAAACAAATAGTTTCTCATGAAACAGTAGTACACATATTCTTTTATGACATTGGTTAACAACCGCACAACATGTCAACCCTCTCCCTTCTCGTGCTTTTTTTTTTTGGTGAAAATATACGTAGCCAAAGACACACCATTTTAAAAATTTCTACATGCGTAATTCAGTGACCTCGACTACGCTCTTCCAGTTGTGCTGCTATTCTCAATTTAGATGAAGTCTTACAGAACAAAATAGTTTCTCATTTAACAGTTAGTACATATGTTGCCCTATGACAATGGTTAACAACCTCACAACACATCAACACTATCCTTACGCAACCTTGGGTTCCCTATTACCAGCTTTCCTGTCCCCTTCTGCCTTCTGGCCCTTAGTAGCTGAGCTCTTAAGCATTAACCTTTTAACTTAGCCAGTAGTCTCTAAGCTCAGGAAATAAAGTTTGCTCATTCCTTTGTATTCTATTAAAGCCTGAGCCCAGGTTTGTTCATGCTCTCTCTGATTCTCCCCTTCTTTAGGACTCCTGTGAATCTGTGTTTGACCTTCAGGTATGCTTATCTTTAGGCCCTGTGAATGACAAACAGTCATCTGTTTGTTTTGGGTGTTGAATGTTAAACTGCAGCTTTGTGTAACAAAAGAAACCCCCACCTGTTTCCACACAGGTGGTCCCTCCAGGTGACCCCCTCTGGGTGGCTGTGTGTTTTCTCTTGAAGTAGGCTCTCATTTACCTCTTCATATTTGTCTAATATTAACACAAGCCCCAGCTCTCTAATCCCATGGTGGGTCTTTCTGGCATGACCAGCTTCCACTGTGTGTCACCTCTTTAGTATAAGCTATCAGATGAGGACCAAGGGGCCCACCACAAATCACAAGGCAGTCCTATCACTCTGGAAATTCCAGTGGTTTAGAGGTTCCCTCCCAGGAGCCAGGACAAAGGCCAGAACTCTCTTTGGGATTGTTAGTTGCCATTGAGTCCATTCTGCCTCATGGTGACCCCATGTGTGCAGAATAGAACTGCTCCATAGGATTTTCAAGGCTGTGACCTTTCATAAGCAGATCAGCAGGCCTGTCTTCTGTGACGCCTCTGGGTGGGTTCAGACTAACAACCTTTTGGCTAGTAGTTGAGCATTTAACTGTTTGTGCCACCCAGCTGCCATAGAGCTCTCTTTAGGTGAGATATAATTCTTTACCACAGAGTTAGAATTGAAATACGTTCATCATACTAAAATACTGAAAAACATGAAGAGAAAATGATAGTGAAAATCCGGCCAGGAAATCCATGGTTTAAGGACAGCTGCTCTCAATCTAGTTAAGTATACTGTTGGTAGGTGTGTACCTTAGGTTTCTGTAGAAGACATTTTATCATTTCATGAATTAGTTTTACATATTTTTCCCAGGGCCTTAAAGATTTTTACACTATCATGTTAATAAGAAACCCTGGTGGTGGAATGATTAAGAGCTCAGCTGCTAACCTAAAGTTTGGAAGTTTAACTCACCTAGCTGCTGTATGAGACAAAGACCTGGCAGTCTGCTTCCCTAATGACTACAGTGTAGAAAAACTTATGGTGCAGTTCTACTGTGTCAAATGGGGTCGCTAGGAGTCAGAATCGACTTGACTGCACCTATCAATAACATCGTTATGTTAATAGTAGTAAAATTAGTATCTAAATTGTGTATATGCTTATGCGTGTGCTTATATAATGACATAACTAATTTTTTGTTGTTGGTTTTTAACTTGTTCCAAGTTTTCTCAGTTAGGAAACCCTCTGCCAGTGTCTTTTCTGTGGCGTCTATTTTACTTGCCTTTTTGATTCTTTGAATTCAGTTCTAGAACCCAATCACCTGCATTGTCATTTATTAAGATGTTTGACCCAAGGCAAGTTAGAGTCTGTGACATAGTTTTGTTTCTCTCTCAGGTGAGAACCAATCCTTTCTGTTATGATCACAAGGTTAGATCCTAACCTTTCTTTAAAGCCTCTTATTGACTCTTTGTCATCGATAATGGGATGGATCGTTTCTCTGGTTTATCTATTATACGTTACTTGGTGGATAGAACATACTATTTATCACTTGGTTAAAGAAAACCACTTGTTGAATTATTTTTTCATTTCTATATATCTTTTATCATCCACAGAAATGGAAAATCTGCAGTGGATCTCGTATCTTCAGTACTCCTTAAGCAGTAACTCCCCGTTCTCTACTCCCCTGAGTCCCTGCTAGTAGCTAATAAACTTTGGTCCTTTTACTTGAATCATAGATTAAAATTAGGGACGTATAACTTCATGAAAATGATGTTACATGGACCCAGCCATAGCCTTATCTCAATTAAAACTGATTCATATGCCTCTTGCCTCCCTTCATATTGTGTGAAAATAAGAACAACCCTCCCCCCACCACCAGGGCACGATGCACCCTTGGAGAAATGAGTGTTTTATGTTAGCTACTATTGATATACAAGGATTTGTCCCCAGAAGGAGTGGGTGTGCTTGTGTCCTGCTCAGAAGGCTTTGTAAAGGGGCATAATGTGGATGAACTACAGGAACCTAGTCGGCCTGGGTGAGGTAGAAGTCAGGACCTGCCCTGGGATGGCTTTGTATTTTCCATTGTGAGTCTCTTGAGAGCACCTGCCTTTCTAGACTGAGTTTCCCTTCCCTTTTTTGTGGGAATGATGGAGACTTTGTGGATTCAGAACTGAAGAGCTTCACAGTGTGCCATCTGCACTTTGACCTTTCTCTTTCTTCAAATGGTCTGCCCTGAGTTGATGGTGGTTCCAGAACTTGAGTGTGCATAAACCCTGTGGCCAGCATTCCGCACATCCAGTGTCCTGCTTACTCCCCTATAGTTTTCATTTCGTAGCTCCTAGAAGAATGCTTAGAGGTTTGCACCTTTAAAATGATCCCTAAACGTTTAAAAGGAAGAAGGCAGTGGCTCCTTTAAAAAAAGAAAAAATATTGTGGTAAAATATATATAACTAAAGTTTCGTGTTTTTCACTATTTTTAGCTGTACAGTTTACTGTCGTTAAATATACTAACTATGTTGTGCAACCGACTCTACTATCTAATTCCAAAACTTTTTCATCATTTCAAACAGGAACTCAGCACCCCTTAAGCAATAACTCCCAATTCCCGCTTCCCGGAGTCCCTGGTAGCCATTAACAGACTTCGGTCTCTATGCTTTTGCCTCTTATTTTATGTAAGTTATATCATATATTATTTTTCCTATTGTGTCTCACCGATTTCACTTAGCATAATGTTTTCAGGGTTCATCCATGCTGAAGCATGAACGAAATTTCTCTTTCATGTGATGTGTTGTTTTGTATTATCCATTCATCTGTTGATGGCCACTTGAGTTGTTACCACCTTTTGGCTGCTGTGAACAGGGTTGTAATGCACATTGGTATGCAAGTATATTTTTGAATCCCTGCTTTCACATAGTTTGGGTTCAAACTGCCAATTTAGAGATGGAGTGTCTGGGTCATATGGTAATTCAATATTTAACTTTTTGAGGAGCTACTGAGTTATTTTCCACAGTGGTTGTGTTATTTTCTGTTCTCACCCACAGTGTGTGAGGGTTCCAGTTTCTCTACATCCTCACGAACACTTGTTGTTTTCCAGTTTCTGATGTAGCCATCCTAGTGGGTGTGAAGTGGTATCCCATGTGGTTTTGATTTTCATTTCTCTAGTGCCTAGATGACCCTAAGCGTCTTTTCATATGCTTGTTGGGCGTTTGGTTATCTTCTCTGGAGAAATGTCTAAGTCCCTTGACCATTTTTTTAAACTTTGGAAGTAAATCGCCTGGCCTTTTTTCCTAGTTTATCTTAGACTGGAAGTTCCCCTGAAACCTGTTCAGCATCACAGGAACATGCAAGTTCCCACTGACAGACCGGTGGTGGTTGTGTATGAGGTGTATTGGTCTCGAATTGAAGCCGTGTTTTCTGTGTGAGGGGCATGAATTCTACCTCTGAACTATCACTGTCCCTGTTTTCCATCATACTCCCACTGCCATGGAGTCAATTGCAAGTCAGAGTGACCCTATATGACAGAGTAGAACTGCCCCATAAGGTTTCCAAGGCTGTAGATCTTAATTGAAGTAAATTGCCACATCTTTCTCCCATGGAGTGGCTGGTGGGTGGGAACCACTGACTTTTTGATTAGCAGCCAAGTAGTTTAACCATTGCACCATCGGGCTCCTCTGCTATAATAAGGGTGGCTATTTGACACACAACGTAGCAATAACATAGACAAAGTCAGTGGGTGTCATTCCTTCTCATGTAAACAATGCAAACCTAAGAAGGAGAAAATAGGCTTTGCCTTCATCCTTCAGTCTTACTCTTTCTCATACAGCAACCAGCTGCCACAGTGAGAATGCAGGCATTTGGTGATGGAGGCAGAGTAGGCAGGAAGCAGGAGCCTGGGCCACTGATTACTTCACAGAGCGCCTTTCACATCCTGCACTGTAACCTCTGGACTTCCTGTTATAGGAGGAGATAAAATGATAGAAGTCATACTTGTTTTGGTTTTTGTGGAGTCACTGCGGTGTTCCCTACCTTAGGTGATAAGCCTCGCACAGGTCGAAGGCTGGGAGAGACGAGCAGGGCCTGGCTGGACCACTGAAGCCAGCAGTGGGGTGGGAGCCACAGACACGGCTGGTGGGCGGGCTTGGACAGGGCATCTGTGACAGAATATTCCTTCCTTTAGTTACAGGCTCCAGAGCAGTGAGTGTTTGGATGTGGATACCCCAGGGTAAATTGTGAAAATGCAGATTTTTATCTTGGTTTTTGCTTGAGATTCTCTATATCAAACAAGCTCCCAGTTTATGCTGAAAATAACTATTATAGAAATAGGATGTGAGTTAAAACCAGAAAATGCTATTAGAGAAATGAGTAATAGGCTGGATAATGCTTAGAGAGCAGCAGCTGGTATACAATACGATCATGCGAGAGAGAAAACATTTACACAGAGACCAAGAAATAAAACAGTAGGTGTCAGCTGGGTGGGGTGGAGGGTAGGAAAGAAACAGGAACAGACGCGGGGGCCGCTCCTTAGAGAAAAGTGAATGATTTTCTGATTCATTGGTTGATCAATTATTGTAAGGTTGACAGAGAATGTTTCCAGATTCCTGGAAAGACTGTTGGTGTCGTGGATAGAGAGTGAAGGAAAAAAAAAAAAAAAGTAAAAATCTCAAGGGGAAGAAAGAAAGGTTATTTACAAATCAACACGAAAAATACTGATCACATATTACCATGGTATAAGTGAAATCGAAGTTTTAAAAAAAATAAAGCATAACAAAAGAGTTTCAACTGCACATAATTAGAAATCAGTGACGCAGGATGAGTTCATTGACTTAAACTGAAAAAATACATTGTTAAAATTCACTAATGTTTATACCAAATACAAGTGTGTAGGTTCTATAGAGGTGAACCCTTCATAGGTGAATCCTCAACCTAAGTGTTGGACCTCTGACACCATGGGGGAAGCCAGATTCACGTGTTCCAGCCTGGGCAGGCCTGGATGCCTCTGGTGCTCTGGGATAAGGAGGCCTCTCCTTCTGTGACATGGTGGCCAGAGGAAGAGGCCTGTGGAGCTGCATGAAGAATGCAAGTGTGTGCTCTGGAAGGCTGGAGCAGAATCTGCCTTAAGTGTGAAGGCCCTCAGAGTGGAGCATGGCCTTGAGCCTGGAGGGAGACCCTGTCCAGGGAAAGAGCTGAAGACCAGGAACTTCTTACTTCCTCCTTACTCATCACTGTCTCCTTTTTCCATTTCAGGTCCCAGGTGTGGCGCAGGGAGAGTTAGTTCAGCCTAGGCAGCTGGGGACTAAGGGCAACCTTATACATCCCTGCAATCACGAGTAAGGATTTTAGCTGCTCTGACTGGTGTGTGGACGAAATATCATTCATGTGCCTCCAGACTTCCTAGTGGCTCTGCTTCCCCTGCCATTCCTCTTCTTGAAGTGGCTTCCTGGGCTTAGAGAGCACATTCACTTAGAATTTCAGAAGCTGAAGCCAGGAAATGGTGCGTATTACAGAGAACTGGGGTAGTGTAACTCTAGGGGGTGAGGCTGTTGTGAATTATTGGGGTAGTGTGTGTTCCAGGCCTTGAGGTTCCTCAGTGAGGTAAATAGGTGGCAGAGGAGACCATGGATCTCAGACCTAAGAGGCATCCTGCTTGCCCTGCTCCACTGTCACTGGGTCCTTCCTCTACACACGTGGATTTTCAAGCATTGGATGCCTGGGGCCACCTTCCTTCTGTGACTCTCATGCATCAAGGGGTTTTAACATCCCTGTCCTGGGCCTTGGTTCTCTGAGTTGAATGACAGAACCTCCTGACCATAGTCTGAAGACGGAGAAGCTCTGGCTGAGGAGACTGAGCCCCAGATCCTCCAGAGCCATCCTTGTTCCTCCCTGCACAGTTTTTTTGGCCTCCCCGAGGCACTGGAGCTTTTTCTGTGCAGTTGTATAATTGCAGCTCCACCTCTCACGTGGTATGATGTGGTGGAAAACTGGGAAGAGAGTTGGTAGTGAAAGACCCTGACTGTTAATGGGGTCCTGGGTGGGGCTTGATCCTCTCATGAACTCACCAGTGAAATGCGTCAAAGGACAGTGAGTCCAGCTGGATCATGTGTGGGGTCTCCAGATCCATCCTTGGAGGGATGCTCTTTGAGGCTTTCCGGTGCGTGGGAAGCATGTTTCCCCGGTTTGTGTCTTTGTCCTCCCACCCATCTCTGCCTAGAGCTGGTAGTGAGTCCCTGTAATTTTCACTTGCTCTCCACAGTCTCAGATAACCAAAACCAAACCCGTTGCCATCGATTCCAACTCACAGGGACACTGTAAGACAGAGTAGAACTGCTCCATATGGTTGCCAGGAACCTCCTGGTGGATTTGATCTGCCAGCCTTTTGGTTAGCAGCCACCATACCTCTTAACCACTACGCCACCAGGGTTTCCACTGTCTCGAATGGGAAATTAAAAGTGTTCTGTTTTGCTAGACAAGCTCAGCGTATGAGATAGTGTATTTTTAACTTTCTGGGTTTACAGTTTCCATTGGAAGAAAATTTCTAGATCAGTTTGTTTCTACTGAGAACTTTTCAATTTAATGGATATAAGCTTCTTAGATACTGAAAAATGCCTGTTTTAACTGATGTAAGAGTAAAAATTCAAAAGTAAAACACGTTATTTCTCCTACTTTGTTACCCAAAAGGTGGCTTGGAATTTACACTTGCTGTTTAATTAACACATTTCCCTGAAGTTTTTCTAGCAATAGAGAGCTTAAATCTAATTTCTTGTAAAACTCCCTAGTACTGTATACGGTTGAGCTTTGTTGTTTTGACCATACTGCCAAGAATGGACGCTTGATTGTGTCCAGTATTTCACTCTTATAAAGCTTGCTTTCGTGAATATAAATGTAAATTTCTAAGATCCAGGTATCAAGTGTTGAGACATACAAGCCCTTCTGAACTAAGACAAGGTAAATCAAAATGAAGGAGTTTTCACATGACTGTAAAATTATTATGTGAAAATTGTATTTCTTTCCTGTTTTAAGCCATTGTTTTGTTTTTATTGTCAACTGTATCAGAAACTAGGACTGCATAAACAGTTCATTGTGTAGTTTAATAAGAATCTAAATCCCTGATAATAAATAGATCTTGTCAGTTTTTATGGCCTCCCAGTGTCCCACCCTGCTATCATCTACCTCCTGCTTGGAGATGATTGCTGTCTGCATTTGAGAAGTTTATTATTATTATAGTTATTATTTCTATTATTATAACTTTGACAGCTAAGTCTTTTTTGTAATAACTTTTCATTGTTTTTTTTTAATGAAGGTTTACACAGCAATTTCAGTTCCCATTGAATAGTTTTTCTGCAGATTGTTCAGTGACATTGGTTACACTCTTAACGATTTGTGAATATTCTCAATATTTCTGTTCTGGTTTTTCCCTTTGCATCAGTCTAGTTTTCCTGCCCCCTTACGTTCTTATCTTTACTTTCAGAAAAATTGTTGACCATTGAGTCTCATATAGCTGATTTTTTTAATGGAGCATAGTACTCACAGGTGATGCTCTTTATTTTGTGAGCCAATATGTTATGTAGCTAAAAGGTGACCTTGGGCTGGTTTCGGTTCAAGGTTGAAAGAGTATCTCAGGGTAACATTCTTGGGGAATCCTCCAGTAAATCTGTTTTATTTTTGTTGTTTTGGATTTTTTTTTGATAATATGAAATTCTGTTCCACATTTTCCTCCCATTCTATCAGGGTCCATCTTTTGTAACCCTGATTAGAATGGTCGGTAGTGGTAGCTAGGTACATCTTATCTAGTTGTTCTGGTCTCAGGGTAAGTGAGGCTGTGGTTCATGTAGACTGTTTGTCTTGTGGACTAATTTCTTCTTTGAGTGTTTGGTTTCATTCTTTCTGTTTTGCTGTAGAGGAGTAGAGAACAATAGTTGTATCTTAGATGGCGGCTCACAAGCTTTTAAGACTCTAGTCACTTCTCACCAAACTAGAATGTAGAACAGAAACTATGAACTGTATTATGCCAGTTGACCGAGATGTCCCACAACAGTATGTTCCTAATCCTTCAAACCCTAGAAACCAATCCCTTGGACTGTTTAGTTACATCTAAAGAAGCATCGCTGAATGTGACACCAAAGTCTGAATCCGTAGTGTCTGTGTTGTTTAGTTTTATCTCTTTTGAGCTTTCTGTAAATTTAATTATACCTGTCTCTGAGTTCTTCTGTGACTTGTTTTCCTGAGAATGCTTTTGAGTTTAATACATCCTGGTGTATGTCGGTCTAGTCTACCCATCTTGCTATGTATGCAAGCTACCATTGTATGAATGGGCCAGAATTTACCATTTACCTACCCATTGTAGAGCTTACAGGACTTGTATGGTTCAGGCGTAACTCTTGCTCTTGTGATGCTGCTCTTCTTCTCTTTACTAACTCTTAAGTGCTCTTGCACAATCATCTAGTGAGGAGAAATCTCTGTGTTGCACATCATAGCCAAGTTCAGATTTACTAAAAGAGCCAAGGTATTTTACAAGTTTTCTCTCCCACAAAATATGCACATATATCTTCTTTTTCCATCGGCTTATTGTAGCCCTGGTGGCGCAGTGGTTAAGAGCTCTGCTGGTAACCAACAGGTCAGCAGTTCAAATCTACCAGCCGCTCCTTGAAAACCGTATGTGGCAGTTCTACTCTGTCGTATAGGGTGGCAATGAGTCAGAATCGAATCAACGGCAATGGTTTTGTTTGTTTCTTTTATCTAATGACGTAATCTTTGGTCTTATAATCAGTGTATAAAATGATATCTTTGATTTTATTGTTCAAGTTCTCTACCCTACTTCACTACTGAAAACACTGTGCATATTTCCCATTGTTAACTTCTATCTCTATGACTTTTTAGGATGATGCAGTGGTTGAGAGCTCTGCTGCTAACCAGGTCAGCAGTTCGCATCCACCAGCTGCTCCTTGGAAACTCTATGGGGGCAGTTCTACTCTGTCCTGTGGGGTTGCTGTGGGTCAGAATCGACTCGTTGGGGACTGGTTTTGTTTTGTTTTTTGTAAACTTTGGAAAATTTCCCACTAGTACATAACTTCTTCTCACTCATTTTTGCTGCCATTTGATGAATTGCTGTGAATTTTAATATAGTCTTGATCGTTTTAAGATTTTTTCTCTATTCTGATGTCATAGGATCAGTTGCTTATAATTTCTGAAAGTGTTGTAATTCTACGTTCTCATATTTAAAGTTGATCTACTTGGAATTGATTTTTGTATGTGGAGTACATAGGAATAGACTATTCTAATTAGATAATTATCTGATAAAGAACAAACATTTTTCTTTTACTTGATTCAGACTTATGGCTACACCATGTGTTTCGAAGTAGAACTTCACTCTACAGGATTTTCAGTGGCTTATTTATGGGAAGTAGACTGCCAGACTTTTCTTCCAAGGTGCCTGTATCTTTCCTTCAATCTCCAGCCTTTTGCTTAATATCTGAGCACTTAATCGTTTACACAACCCAGGGACTCCAATTAGTTGATTCTGCCCCACATATTAAATTGTGAGTGCTTTCTACCACTGTCCTGCAGAGCTTACTGTGTCAGCTTTCTATAGATATTGGTGGACCTTTTCTGGGATGTTTATTTATTTTTGTTGATCTATTATGTATTCTTACGGTGGTACCATTCTTTCTCATGTAGCTCCATTTGTAAAATAAATATGTGTGAATACAATTGTATATATGGTATATGTGGACAAGCCCACGAGTTATTCTTTAGAATATCTTGGCTGTTTATGGATATTTACAATTACGTGTACATTTTAAAATTGGTTAGAATTTTATGGAAATTCATTGGAAATAGTGATCTATTTGTGGAGAACAGTTGTCTAAGAGCGTGTACTATGTTTTTTGTGTATTTCAGTCTGTGTGCCATTTAATAGTGTTTCATAGTTTTTTCATTAGAAGCTCTTATTTAACTGTACTCCTGTTTGATACATTTTACCCTTACTAAAAATATATCTTTTTAAAATTACTCAACTGCTTGTTACTGTATATAAACGAAATATTTAAAATAATCGTTACCTTGATATTTATTTTGTAATCTGAATACTGTCACCACTATAAATCATCTGTACTATCCTTGGAAGTTCTTTCTACATAACCAGTTATTTAACCTGAAAACATAGATTGGGGTGTTTTTTCTTTTCAACATTCTTATTTCTTTACCTTTTTTCTTTTTCTTTTTTGGTATGTATTGGGTACAACCTCTACAATAACACTGACTAAGAATGGAATAATATATGTCATCAGTTTTTACCTGCTTTTACTAGAAAAGTATTGACATTTTCTGCAAGTATGTGGCCAGTTTCTTCATATCTGATTATGGCCAAAACCCTCTAACATGGCTTGCAACTTTTACATTTGCCCCCACACACAGATTCTTTAAGATCTGTCATATCATTTTTCATCTTTGATCAAAGGTGTAAAATTGCTTTGCATTTTACTCAGATGAGAAGCTGGAGTCTTTTCAGGAGTCAGCACTTTCCCCAGAACATGATACGCCCATTGGCTCCAGTCACCTCTTCAAATTCATCTGCTGTTTTCTTTCCAGCATCTCACCCTGCTCTGGTCATGCTGGGGTTTGGGTCTCCCTAAAACATACCAGGCACACTCCAACCTGCTGACCTGTGCTCTGGTGTTTCCTCCTCCTGGAACAGTCTATTCTCAGCTGTCCCTTCGGTAATTCCTTTGCATCTCTCAAGTCTTAGCTCTGATCATTGTTTTCAATGAACTCAATTAATTAGGCTATTGCGGTCTCAGGGCAGATGACTGCCCCCCAAACTGGAGGGACACATAGGAACTCTGCTCCTGTGGTTCTACTCTGGAATGATTGTATCTGCCTATGTGTTCCTCCAGTTTGGGGGGCAGTCCTTTTCCTATGACCTTAAACTCTTGGTTCAGTATGTTCAGCTGTTTCTTGCGGATGTGAGTGATGACTTCCAAGCTCTTGTCAGATCAAAACCTGAAAGTATTCATTTGTGTTTTGTATCATTACTATTGTGTTTACTTTTTTGATAGTATTTATTCATGCTGCTTTTATTCTTCCAGTGCCCCAGTGTACATGTTTACCCTTTGCTAATGACCATTTCATTTTGTGAATAAATAGTGTATCTTCCCTTTCCAACCCATGAAGGTCAGTGGCACTCTTTCACTGCTATACTCCTATACTGGAAGTTCTTAAAGTCAGTGAGTATCTGAAGTATATATGAGTGTTTGCAGAATCATCACAGAGCGCTTCCAAGTTTTTAGAATTAAAAATATATTTATTTTTCCTTACCAAGCCAGGTCTCCCTGGGTTGTGTCTCATGAAATAACTGTTTTACTTTTTCCTGCACTAACTCACTAAAGGTAAATATGCTTCTATTATCCGTCTCCTGACAATGCTGCATTTTTCATAGACCTTACCACCACATGACATTATATTGTTTTTGTTAGTTGTTCTCTTAGTTTTTTACTGCTTCTATGAAAGAAATACCACAGGTGGGTGGCTTTAACAAACAGAAATTTATTCCTTCACAGTTTAGGAGGCTAGAAGTCTGAATTCAGGGTGCCAGCTCCAGGGGATGGCTTTTTGTCTCTGTGGACTCTGGGGGAAGGTCCTTGTCATCAATCTTCCCCTGGTCCAGGAGCTTCTAAGTGAAGGGACCCTTGGTCCAAAGGACATGCTCTGCTCCTGGCTGTTGCTTGGTGGCAGGAGGTCCCCCTGCCCCCCATGCTCACATTTCTCTTTAATATCTCAAAAGAGATTGACTCAAGATACAACCTAATCTTATAGATTTCGTTCTGCTTCATTAACTGCCTCTAATTCTATTATTAACATCTTAGAGGTTAGGGTTTACAACACATAGGCAATTTTATCAGATTACAAAATGGAGGACATCCACACAATACTAGGAATCATGTCCTAGCCAAATTGACACACATCTTTTGGAGACACAATTCCATCCGTAACAGTTGCTGTGGAGTCAATTCTGACTCAGCAACCCCGTGTGTGCAGAGCTCCATAGAATTTTCAAGGCTCTGATGTGTCAGAAGAGATCGCCAGAACTGCCTTCCAAGGAACCTCTGGGTGGCATTGAACCAACAGCCTTTTGATTAGCAGTCAAGGCTTAATACTTGTGCCACCCAGGGAACTTCACATTATATTTAGTTTATTTACCCCCCCACACCCAAAGAAGTTACGATTCATGTGTATCTGGATATTTCTGGTTTGTTCAGTGCTGTATCTGCTTTCCCTATGTGAAGTTGCCTCTGTGTCCATATTACCTAAAGAGTTTAAATAAACGGCAGAGCTAGATGTACTGGTGCAGTGCAGTGAATTACTTAATATGGCCTTTCTGGCCATAGTCTTTGTAACTCCAACCAAATGATTGGGTGGGGCCATGCTAATAAGGCATATGGAACCCTAAATGAGGGGATTGGTCAGCTTTGCCATCCTTCTAGGCTTAAAATGAGGCATATCAGAGGTGCGAAGAGAGATTTTCACCAGGACCAAAGAAGTAGAAGCAGGAGTGGGGGGTGCCCTTTGGACCTGGGGTCCCTGTGACTCAGGAGACAGAGAGTTGTAGCACTGAAGACAGCAAGATGTCCAGAAGCAGCAGCAGTGGAATGGAACAGCAGAGGCAGCAGAACCAGTAGGCTGGCAGAAGACAAGAGACAGCATGGTGGTCTTCCTAGCCCACAGTGCAAGAAAGCTGAGTGCCTCCAGGCAGGAGGCTTGCGGGTGGGCTAGGGTGCCTACTGGCACTTGGTGGAGCTAAATTTGCTGGCCCAGAAAGCTAGAGCTGAGCACCTTCAGGCCTAGGCTTCCTGGAAGACTGAGGTAGTTCAGGGTACTTACTTGAAGAGCTAAAATAGCTTTGTAACACTTGCCCGAGCAGGGCAGAGGACGAGACCAGAGAGAGGCGGGTAGGCGGGCAAGCTGAGAAGAGACTTGTCATGATGGAAGAACTGTATCCTAAGCCTTCCTGAGAGTGAATTGTAACCAGTTACTTCCCTAGTAAATCCGATAATCATGAGTAGTGCCTGTGAGTTCCATGTGGCCATTGCAGTGAATTACCGAACTCAGAAGAGAAGTAGAAAATGCTTTGGGTGGGAAAGTTGGTATCGGAATTGGTAAAGATGGCAGAGAGAGGAGGCATGTCTGCCTTCTGCCTCACAGGAATCAGCCTTGGGCTGTTCTTGATTTTCACTCTACCTTGTGAAGTTATAGGTCAGACACTGCTTCTTCCACGCAATTATTACAGAGGGCCTGAAGGGAAGTATTCTTGCCTGAGACACTGGGCTTTGCCAGGAGAAGGAGATCCAGGTTGTCTGAATAGGATGTTTCCTTTGTTTCCTGTCCCCATTACCCAGCAGGCTGTAGATCATGCATGTAATTGAGGAGTAACAGCCAGAATAACAAGAAAACTGTAGGCATATGCAGAGAAATGTAGTTGTCAGGAATTTAGTCTTCGGCATGTTGACCTGCATTCTGACCGTGGGTTAGCAACATACCATTTGGTTAACACTGACTAAGTGATAAATTGTAATTTATCACATGATAACCCGTTTGAAGCAATATTTACTTAGGAGGGGCATGAGGAATAATGAACTAGCGTGCTGAAAGTTTTTTGCAAATCCATTGAAATATTTTAATTGCTCAATGAATGCAGCATTTTATCATGAATATGTTATAGAAATGGAAGTAAGGGTTTTTCTTTGCTCTAAAATACATAACGTGCACTGCAGTGGAGCAGATTTTTGAATGTGGCAGTGGATCAAAGATTGTTGTGACAGTATCATACCAGGATTCATTAGGAATGACCCGGACAGCTCATTTCACCCCGTAGCTATCTGTTCTACAGTCGTCAGCTGTTCAGTAAAATTGTAGCATCAGAAGTGCCGTGTACCTGCCTTTTGTATCATCATTACATGTAGGGAGCTAAATGGTTGATGTTATTTTACGGATGCCAGTTCTGCATCCCAGACAATGCCAGTGGTCAGGTTTAGGTGATCATGCTCGTGTACCTTCCAAGGGCTGCAAAAGTGAGAAAATTTTGGAGTGGATCGTCTGCAGGGTTTCCTAGGATGCACGAGTATTGTTACAGCTAAATTCCCTGCACATCAGTGAACTTACTAGAAAATGTGAATCTTAACCTCTTGTTCATGGTCAGCAAACACAAGGGCATGCTATTCTGATTCTTCAAAGATTAGGCTCTTTGTCATAATATTAGTGTGTTTGTGGGTATCTGGGTTTGATTTGTTGAAGGGAGGGTCACTCATAATTGCTGTACAGTAGCTTTGGGTCTCAAAGTTTGAAAATTTGATATCTAGATTCTCTTGTTTCCGGTGTCTCAGCTGATGTCCGTTTACCTTTTCAATACCCTTGCCTGTCTCCATGAAGGGACGAAGTGCATGACAGTGCACTTGTAGAGTTATTGAAAAGTAGGTGAGAGACCTGTAAAAATTTGCAGTTCCTCAAAATATTTTCTTTTTATCAGGTGGTCTTGTCGGCCCCCGATCACCTGGAGTTCTTTAAGAAAACATGAGAAGCTTCATGCCTTGGGTTGGGTTACCCCTTCGTATAGGCCACTGGAGCCCCCATGGCTGCTGAAGGGCAAAAGGAAACACTGCCAGTCTTGCAGTCTTTCCCAGTTGTTAACATTTCATCCTACTTTCACTTTGTGTTTCATGTTTTGTTAAATAGTCTGCAGGGTCCTTGCAAGGAGGTGAACTTCTTTTTATTTCACAAGGAAGAGATGATCCGAATATGGAAATAGGGTGTTCACTGTAGAGCATTTGTCCAGTTGATGCTGTGTTCTGACCATTCTAGACCATAAAGGTAGAGAGGAATGAGACTACAACTGGTTACAGTCAGACAGTGGAGAGATAAGTTCATTGTGTTGAAAGGATTAAGTCTATGAGACAGGATGCAGTCCGTGAGGAAGTCAGTGTAGACAGTGAAGGGATAAGGTGGATGGCTAACCCCTAGAGTAGACCTTAGTAGAACACAAAACTTAAATCCCCATGAAATGTCAGTTCTCCAGCACTGTTAGCTTTACCCTTCGTTTCACACACATTGGAGTACATGGTATCTGCTGAACTAGAATATGTCATAATTTTTAGGACTCAGTGGTTGTTGAGGATGTGGCTGTGGACTTTACACAGGAAGAGTGGGCATTGCTGGATCATTCTCAGAGGCAACTCTACAGAGATGTGATGATGGAAATCTTCAGAAGCCTGACCTCAGTAGGTATGGATTAAAAAAACAAACCCATTGAGGACCAAAGTCTTGGCTGAGTCAGGAAAGTGTTCATTGCTCCTCCCTGTTTCCCTTAATGGTAAGCCTTTCTCCATGATCACCACATCAGCTACACCCACTTATTCTCCTAGAGTAGCAAGAGGAAGACTTGAGGAGAGTGTAGATAGCACTTGTCCAGGACCACTGTATTGGCAGCCCAGGAGGCAAGAATCGTTTGAAGGACTGGGCCTGCATGGAAGGAATGAGATTTGAAAAAATCAATTAGAAAAAGTCTCTTTTGGGTTGAAGAGTTTGTGCTTTACAGATACCTGAGTTTGCTTTTTTGACTTTCATCAATCCTAACACACCTGGTTCATGGAGAAAGACTGTCCTCTTTTCATGTTCCACATAAATTGTGTCCAAACCTTTCTACTTTGGTCTTCTAATTACACCCTATTTATATCCCCATCACTCTCAATCTTCATGGAAGTTATGTGCTAGTAAATTGCTTTCTCAATGTTGCCAAAGTACGGAAATAGCAAAATATGTCAGAAGCTTTCTTTGCTTACAGCTACCTTTTCTATTTTCTCTCCTTTATGTTTCATGGTGTGAACCTCAACTTAAATCGTTGGGTCAGCTTCTCAAAACCTTATTGACGGAGACAAGCTATCCACTGAAAATATAATAGTACGATTCATGAAAAATGACACCTGGTCCTCGATGGTAGGAGAAATCTGTGAATTGCCTGGCACTGAAGATCAGAATAACAACCAGAAAACACATATGAGGTGAGTGTCATTTATGCGAGAGACAGCGGTGCTTCAGGAGAGTCTTCAGGAGGTATAATGACATTAAAATATTTATATGCTTAAGGACCCCATGTGGGACAAATGGTTAGGCACTCGATTGCTAACAAAAAGATTGGAAATTCGAACCTATCCAGTGGGTCTGTGGGAGAAATACCTGGCAATCTGCTTCAGTAATAATTAGAGCCAAGAAAACCCTACGGAGCAGTTCTCTGCCACATGGGATCACTATGAACTGGAATTAACTCAGCAGCACTGAAACAGTAAGTATACACACCCACACATACATATGCATGTGCACACACATGTATGTGTAGAAACCTATTACTGTCGAGTCTATTCCGACTCATAGCAACTCTGTAGGACAGAGTAGAACTGCCCCATAGGGTTTCCAAGGCTGTAATCTTGTGCCATCCAGTTATATATATATAAGAAAACAGGTCTAGTATTGTGTTCACAGAATTTTCACAGGACAAGATTTTCGTAAATGTGAGTCAGATATTTAATATTTGAAACATTTCACATAAATACAATTGTTAGCACCATGTTTTAGAAACAGTAAAAATAATGGTAGAATGTCTGCTAGATGATTTAATCTATGAAACGAGAGACTTCAGAGTAAACATGTTTGATGTGTATTGTAATGGTGTAATACTGATAAATTTGTGTCCAACAACATGCTACCTATTTTTAACAGGAGGTATATGTTAGAGAACCTCTATGAAAGTAATGAAGACAATCATTGTGGACAGACCTTCAGCCAGATTCCAAATCTTTCTGTGCTCAAAAGAACTATGGAACTATATCCTTCTGAATGTCTTGAGTGTGGAAAATCCTTGATGAATCATTCATCACTTAAGCATCATATCAAATCTCACTCTGGATGCAGTGCCTATCAGTGTAAGGAATGTGGAGAAGCCTGCGGTTGTCCTTCTTACCTCAGCACTGCAATGAGAACTCTTACTGGACAGAAATCCTATGAATGTAAAAAATGTGGCAAGGCTTTTAGTCAGTCCTCACACCTCAATTCACATATAAGAAC
Source organism: Trichechus manatus latirostris (assembly GCF_000243295.1). Taxonomy (NCBI): domain Eukaryota; kingdom Metazoa; phylum Chordata; class Mammalia; order Sirenia; family Trichechidae; genus Trichechus; species Trichechus manatus. Next base: position 8,647,163 of record NW_004444056.1, on the reverse strand, counting down.
TCATGGTGAGAGGCCTTGTGAATGTAAGGATTCTGGCAAAGCCGTTAGTGATTCAGCAAACCTCACTTCACATATACAAACTCACAGTGGTAAGAAGCCTTATGAATGTAAGGAATGTGGCAAAACCTATTGTTACTCCTCAAACTACACTATCCATATGAGATCTCACAGTGGTGAGTGGCCTTATGAATGTAAGCAATGTGGCAAAGCCTTTCTTCGGTCCTCATCCCTCACTTCACATATCAGAACCCACAGTGGTGAGAGGCTTTATGAATGTAAGGAATGTGGGAAAGCCTTTAGTCGCTCCTCACACCTCACTTCACATGTAAGAACTCACAGTGGTGAGAGGCCTGATGAATGTAAGGAATGTGGTAAAACCTTTCGTTACTCCTCAGCCTACACTATCCATATGAGAACTCACAGTGGTGAGAGGCCTTATGAATGTAAGGAATGTGGCAAAACCTTTCGTTACTCCTCAAACTACACTATCCATATGAGAACTCACAGTGGTGAGAGGCCCTATGAATGTAAGCAATGTGGCAAAGCCTTTCGTAGGTCCTCATTCCTCACTTCACATGTAAGAACTCACAGTGGTGAGAGGCCTTATGAATGTAAGGAATGTGGCAAAACCTTTCATCACTCCTCGTACCTCACTGTACATAGGCGAACTCACAGTGGTGAGAGGCCTTATGTATGTAAGGATTGTGGCAAAGCCTTTCGTAACTCCTCAGACCTCACAGTACATAGGAGAACTCACAGTGGTGAGAGGCCTTATGAATGTAAGGAATGTGGCAAAGCCTTTAGTCGGTCCTCACACCTCACTTCACATGTAAGAACTCACAGTGGTGAGAGGCCTTACGAATGTAAGGAATGTGGGAAAGCCTTTAGTCGGTCCTCACACCTCACTTCACATATAAGAACTCACAGTGGAGAGAGGCCCTATGAATGTAAGGAATGTGGGAAAGCCTTTAGTCAGTCCTCACACCTCACTTCACATGTAAGAACTCACAGTGGTGAGAAGCCTTATGAATGTAAGGACTGTGGCAAAGCAGTTAGTGACTCCGCAAACCTCACTTCATCTATAAGAACTCACAGTGGTCAGAGGCCTTATGAATGTAAGGATTGTGGCAAAGCCGTTAGTGACTCTGTAAACCTCACTTCACCTATAAGAACTCACAGTTGTGAGACGCCTTATGAATGTAAGGAATGTGGGAAAGCCTGTAGTCGCTCCTCACAGCTCACTTCACATGTAAGAACTCACAGTGATAGGAGGCTTTATGAATGTAAGGAATGTGGCAAAACCTTTCGTTACTCCTCAAACTACACTATCCATATGAGAACCCACAGTGGTGAGAGGCCTTATGAATGTAAGCAATGTGGCAAAGCCTTTCGTCGGTCCTCATCCCTCACTTCACATATCAGAACTCATGGTGAGAGGCCTTAGGAATGTAAGGAATGTGGCAAAGTCTATAGTCACTCCTCACACCTCAGTCCACATATGAGATCTCACTGTGGAGAAAGACCTTAGAAATGTATGGAATGTGGCAAAGCCCGTTGTTAATCTTCAGACCACACTAAACATGGGAACTCACAGTGGTGAGAGGCCTTATGAATGTAAGCAATGTGGCAAAGCCTTTTGTCGGTCCTCGCACGTCACTGCACATATAAGAACTCACAGTGGTGAGTGACATTATGAATGTAAGTACTACAGCAAAGCCTTTTCTCAGTTCTCACAGCTCACTAGACATATAAGAATTCACAGTGGAGAGAGGCCTTAGGTAAGGAATGTGGGAAAGCCTTTAGTTATTCTTTATCCCTCACTGAATACATAAGAAATCACCCTGGAGAGAAATATGTTGAATATATGGAATGTGGGAAATTTTGTGATTCCTCAAACCTCAGTAATCTTAAAAATTCATGGCTTAGAGATGCTTTATAAATGTAGGCAGTTTGGCCATGTAAATGAATTATGATGAAGAAACAACCAATGGTTAATTGCAGACATTCACTTCACCCTTTAAGCCCCTACAAATAAGGTCAGTTTCCTACCAGAACAACCCAGATCTTCATTGTCCCTCAAAACAAATGAAAATTTCTCCAGTTGTCCATTAATTATCTGACTGTTGGGTTTTTTGAAGTTAGGATCCAAACCATATTTCCACATTAACTTTTTATTTCTAGATCTGCTTAATCTGTCTTACACAGAACATTCTTTTGCTTGTCTTGTAAATGTTAAAACGTTCAGGATTCTGAATACAGTCTAACCTGTGACAGCCAGCACCTGTGTAAGAAACCAGTCAGAGAAGAAAAACTCAGTGGGTGTTTATGATGTAGGATTCTTAATAGAGAGCAAAAGGAAAGTGATAAGCACCCAATAAAAGGTGGAAAATACGCAAGACCTGGTAAAACAAGGCACTCCCATCGCATTCTGGCTCTCACAGGTTTTACTGTATTTGTGTTATGATTTTGTTTAATTAGTCTTAAGTATTTTTTGTAATACAGACATTGAGTCTTGCACAGTTCTAATAGAAACGTAATGCACGTAAAAAATGTAATTTAAAATATTTTAGCAGCCATATTGGACACATGAAAATGTAAATGTGAAATTTTTAATGAAAAATCTTATTTAACCCAATATGTCCATTTATTGTCAAGGTAAAAATTATAAATTAAATTAAGGAATAAGAATTTATGAGACATTTTATATTTTCTTCTTTAGTACTCCATCTTCCAGAATCCAGAAGCAGCACGTTTCATAAATGTTACTGTTGAAAAGTAGAATCACAATTCCAGGTTGCTCCAAGCATACTTTTCCAATAATTGAATCAAGTTTATTGTTATATTTAATAAAAATTAGAGTTTATTCAGTTTCTTAGTTTCACCAACCAGATAGATTGTTGATACAACCTTATTAGTGTTTTAATGCAAAAGAAGTCCCTGGATTACTTTGTACTTTCCTGTTCCAGATCTGGAATCAACCCTTTCTCCCCAAACTGCTGGTTCCTTTTAAAAACCAAGGTGTGTGAAATACATGGGCTCAGTGATAAACCAGAAACTGTTACCATTGAGTCAGTCTTGTCTCGGCCTTCCAGTGAAAATAGAAAATACGTTATTTCTTACATCGTAAATTCATGCTTATTCATAATAACAAATTTAAGGTTATATACGTATTTATATAAATAAATATGTAAATGTATAAATTATATAAGTATACATATAAGAAGTGGTGCTGGACAATGTTAAATATGCAAAATTGTGCTGGACGGTGTTAAATAGGGAAACTAGACTTTATTCAGCCTGTTGCAATAGGAAGGAGTCTTCAGGATAAGTCTGAATTCAGCCCCAAAGGGGAGGGTGAGGCAAGAGGTTTTTTATGCGTTCTGGGTGTCATGGGGCACTGGAAACTTCCTAGTTTGAAGCTGGCAACTAAAAACATGGCAGGAAGATGGGTTTCAAGCAAGAACTCTAATAGTTTTCAGAAATGTTTGCTCACAGCTGATTTATTAGGCTAAAGCAAGGAACATTCACGGGATAAAAGTAAATTATTAGCAAATGTCACTGTTATTTTATATTTGCATCTCTTAATAAAACCCTTGGTTCCTAATAATACACAAATAGTTTCAATGTCATAATACTAATAGAACTGACTAAAAACTTACTTTCTCAATTACTGAGTTTTTCGCCTTTCTTTTTCTACGTACTGGTTATACATTTACATTAAGGATATTAACACATGGTTGTCATGCTTAAAAATTGGCTTCAGCACAAACTTGTCCATGGTTATATGATCAGTTTGATACTGTTTCCTGCCATCAAGTTGGCTCCAGCTCATAGTGACCTTATTTATGTTGTTGTGTGCCATGGAGTCGATTCGAATTCTTAGCAACTCCATGTGACAGAGTAGAATTGCCCCATAGGGTTTTCTTGGCTGTAATCTTTTCAGAAGCAGACTGCCAGCTCTTTCTCCCATGGAGCTGCTGGGTGAGTTTGAACTGTGAATGAATTGGTTAGTAGCCAAGTGCTATACCATTGCACCTCCAGGGCTCCTTGACCTCCTACATAACAGGACAAAATGTTGCCCAGTTCTGCACCATCTTCATGATCATTGCTATGTTTGAGTGATGCCAACCCAGAGGGCTCATCTTTCAGCACTGTATCAGTCAGTGTTCTGTTGTGATCCATAAGATTTTCATTGACTGATTTTCTCAAGTAGATTGCCAGGTTTTTCTTCCTATGCTGTTGAAGTCTGTAAGCTCCACTAATGCTTGTCCACCATGGGTGACCCTCCTGGTATTTGAAATACTGGTAGTATAGCTTCCTGTATCAGCAACATGCCAGCCATCACAGTATGTCAGACTTGCAGATGGGCAGTGACAGTTTGATATTATGTTTATGTGTTTCTGTGTACATTTCATATTAAGGTTTGCTTTCACTTTGAATTATTTCCTTTTACCTATAAAACGTTCACATGGTTCAAAATTGAAGACTATATGAAAAGCTGTATTCAGAAGGATGACTTCCTCCTATCGTACCTGTGTTCTGTTAATATCACCACCAGTTGCTAACCATTTCCATTTTGTTTCCTGTGTAACCTTCCAGTGTTTCTCAGAAATATCCCTCCCCCCGAATACAGACATACATACGTGAGTGTATGTTGGTTATTTATCATGTTTTCACGTAAATGTACTTCTTTCCACTTAATATATACTGGACATCAGTCTGTCTTGTATCATAGTATACAGGAGACCAAAGCATAGGCATTGGCAATGGCTGTGCCCGTGTGTGATGGAGCCCAGGAGGGCTTTTGGACACTTTCCTTCTGTCTCAGAATGTCCTTGGTCAATGTTGTTGTGTGCTGTCAAGTCCATTCCAACTCAGTGACCATATTAGGATAGAGTAGAACTGCACCATAGGGTTTCCTAGGCTGTCATCTTTATGGGAAGAGATCTCCACGCATTTTCTCCTGTAGCATTAGGTGTTTTCTAACCACTGACGTTTCAGTTAGCAGCAGAGCACTTAACCACTATGCCACTAGGGCTCCTTCCTTGGCCAATAACCACGTGTAAATATCCTGTTATTTCACCTAATAGTACCTTGTTAGGCAGTGCTCATCAACTGGTGAACAAAATAACCAAACTCTTCAAAGTCTTTGTTTCTTTTTACATGTAGATGGAAAATGTTCAGTTTTAAACCTATGGTTCAGATGTTTAATATCAATGATACAATTCCTAGCCCTTTAAGGCCCGTCTATTTACGGACAAGTATTTTATGGGGCCTAGTCTCTGAAAGAACACTGGTGGTGCAATGGTTAAAGAACTCAGCTGCTAACTGAATGGTCGGCGGTTGGAACCCACCAGCTGCTGTGGGGTAGAATGCTGTCGCAGTCTGCCTCCGTAAAGATTTACAGCCTTGGAAACCCTATGGAGCAATTATGCTCTGCCCTTATTTTCACTATGACTCAGAATTGACTTAATGGCAATGGGTTTGGTTTTTGTTTTGGTTTAGTCTCTTTGAGCCCCCACCCATCTGTCCCTTTGTTGTACTGTGATGGCTTACATGTTGCTGTGATGTCTGCAATCTGTGTGACTGGTATTTCAGATACCAGCAGGGTCACCCAGGTGGACACGTTTCAGTGGGGGTTCCAGAGTAAGACAGACTAGCAAGAAATGCCTGGCAATCTACTTCTAAAATTAGCCTGTGATATCCTTATGGATCAGAATAGCATATTGCCTGACAGGAATGAAACATGCCAATGATCATGAAGATAGCACAGGACTGAGCAACTTTGCACTCTATTATACCTAGGATCTCCATGAGGTAGAGCACAATGGGCAGCTAATTACAAAGTCTTTGTGAGGCACAGACAGAAGGGGTTGGGAATTCTGAGCCACAGACCTACAGTTCTGTGTGACTCCACTAAATGGTGCTGATGATCCTCCTAACCCTTAAATCCTTCTGTGTCTAAGCAGGTGTTTTTCTCATGGAGTGTCTGGAGAGGGCACAGAGGGAGACATTGAGATTTTTTTAAATCTCTGTTTTGGGATGCCTAAATGTAACAATGGAGCCCTGGTGGCGCAGTGGTTAAGAGCTCAGCTGCTCAGCAAAAAGCAGTTTGAATCCACCAGCCGCTCCTTGGAAACCCTGTGGGGCAGTTCTACTCTGTCCTGCAGGGTTGCTATGAGTGGGAATCAGCAGCAGGTTTTTGGTTTTTTTGAATGTAGTAATAATAACCCCAAGGTAGTATCAAATTGGTCTGTTCTCTGCCACTAGAGTGAAGACTTTCAGTTTTAAACCCAGGGTTCTGTTTGTGCAGATTTAAGAGTCAAACCCCACCTTGATCTGATAGGACCCATTTCTTGGGTGATTTAAAGCAATGCAGAGACCCTCATTTTTAAATAACCTGGAGTAGATTGTTTACATTGGAGTCTGGATAAAAGGTTCCCTGACCTCTAGGGGTCGTCAGGTCTTTGCCCATGGAGAGAGGAGGGGACAAGGACCCCAGAGGTTTCCTAGTGGGTGAGATGTGAGTCCTGGACCCCTTTTCCCTCACAGTGGCTCAGTCCCCTTTTTACCGAGGGACCCATGTATTTACCCTGGCAGAAACCTTATGGGGCCAAATTCTTGCCAACCCCTTAGCTACGTGACCATGAGCAAGCTGCTGGACTTGGCTTTGCCTCTATTTCCTCAGTCATCAAAATAAATAACGTCTTTCGCCTGGCACATGGATCACCCCAACTGTAAGACACTGCTGCCTGAGGCCACCTCTCAACACTGCCCTTTGCCCCTCCCCCATATGACATCTGTGCTCTCAGCCTGTAGGGCCAAATGTTGGGACACTCAGGCCTCTAGATGTTCACTTGCACTGGGTCCAGTGGAGCAGCCTGAGGGGACAGGGTGGTTATTGTTTGGGGAAGACATGGGCTCACAGGGCTATCACGTTAAAGGGCCCCCTCCTCATCAGGGTGACCCTCCTGAAAACGCCATCCTACAACCACTGCTTACCTAGGATTGGAGTTTCTCCTGAAAGTAAGACTAGTCCCATAGTGATGCTGTTTTTGTGAGGACTGCCTGGAGTCCCATCTCTGGCCCACATCAGGTCCGCATGGAAGTCCTAGCGCCCCAACGTCTGAGCCACACCAGCCTCACACACAGCACACAAGCCTCCACCTTCCTCTGTCTCCCAGCCTACACGGTCCCGATGCTCTGTCCCAGGTTTATGATGCACTCTCCTTTGTAAACTCCGTGGCCTCTCTGTGTCTGGAAGATGTAGGAATTACGTCTTTGTCCCTTGACGCTTACCCAGGAGGGTCAAGGTTTTTGTCTTTTTCCCTAAACCTGTCTGACGTTTAATTTGCTGTTGTTTCAATTTTCAAATTCAGAATGTATTTACTTTAGTTGTTAAAAATCACTTCTGTTCTCTGGCGTTCCTCTGCAGTACTTCATTGGCTTAAACACCTGACAAGAAAGGACTTAGAACCCACTGCCACCCTGGTGGGCGGTGTCTCTCATGACCTGTTTTCTGATTACCCAGGTCAAGGAATAATCAGCCCACCACACGGCTCTTCCTTCATTGTCAGCATTGCACATATGGACTGACTTCTTAGGAAGACAGATAAGAATCTGGCTCCCTGAAACCACCCCATCTCCCCACTTCTTTAATACAGTTACATCACAAGTCTAGTGCTTCCACCTCTGCACTTGAGGTAACACCTCTGACCCCCACTTCCACCCCCACCTACCCCCAGCCTTGGACAGATGAGTGTCCACTTTTGCAGTGTGCACTCCAGTGACCAGGAGGTGAGGTGAGCAAGACTCACCTAAAGCACAATATCTAAAAGGGCTCAAAAACCTCAGTCATCAAGATAAATCGTTTTCTAATATAGCATGCTAAAAATCAGAAGTAATGCAAAAAGTCCAAGATGAACAAAGCAGCAATATTTTTAACAAGGAGAGGGTCAGTGCTTGAGTTTTCCCTTTGCCTCGTGTCCCCCGAGGCCCTGGACTCACCTGGGAACATTTACGTCCTGCTGTGTAACTTCAGATTCAGGAAGGTCTTCCAACTTGGTGGCAGGGATACCACCTCCAGGAGTGAAGCAGTGGCCATGACCACTCTGTGGTGTGCCACCCAAAGGGGCTATTCAAGTCCAGCCACACTGTCCTCAGGCGTGTGCAAACATTGTGAAGAACTTCAAGACAATGACATCCGTGTGTGATGCCAAGCGCAGCCTGAGGCCAGACTGGACTCCTTTTACGTCCTTCTAGAGGCTCAACGTCGTGCCGGGCTCAGCTTGACTCATGTGGTCTGTGGGTGTAAGGCTGTGAGGCTGTCACCTTTATGGTCAGACAGCTCGGGTCCCCATCTCACCCCCACCATTTGCGAGTGGTGTGAGTCTGTCAAACTCCTCAGCCTCAGTTTCTCTGTAAAATAGACGTCCTCATACCTACTGTTGGGAGAATTAAAGTGTAAACCATTCAGAACTGTGCCCTGCAGATCTAGGCACTTTGAGTCATGGTGACACCACGTGTGTCAGAGGAGAACTGTGCTCCATGCAGTTGGCAGTGGCTGATATGTTGGAAGTAGATTGCCACACCTTTGTTCTGAGGCACCTCTAGATGGACTTGAACCTCCAACCTTTTGGTTATTGGCCAAGTGTGTTAACCATTTGCACCACCCAGGAACTCCAAGTCATGCTTAAAGCTGCCTTTTTCATACGGTTTTATTTTCATCCTGGAGTTTCTGATTGCCTTGTTTTTTTTCTCCCACTGAGTGCCTTGATCGTATTCTCAGAACATTCCAAGCTCTGAATTGTACTGATGGCCCCTCACTCCTCTGTGTGCTGCTCTCTCTGGGTGCACTGAACACCCTCCCTTGCCTGGAATCAGTGGTTCCCACTTAATATCTGCACTTCAAATCTTCCTTCTAAAAGGTGTATGCTATTTTGTTAGAGTGTGTCTTCAAATCACTTTCTAACAGTGGTGTGTGGGAAGTGAACACTGAGTCCTCGAGTGAGCATATCTGTATTCTGATGGACACATGGAATAAATGTTGCAACCATTTCCCTTATAACTCGAGGCTCTGTTAACACTGCTGTTGAAGTTCAGTGACCCCTGATGTTCAGTTCTCTAGGGACCTGCTTGTTCTGTACAATCTTCCTGAGTTTGGGGAACTCAAAGATAAAATCTTTATCCATGGGACTCTGTAAGTTCTCAATAACCTGCCTTAGTTTGAGATTATTTTTTTTCATTCAAGCAGCTCTGCATTCTGGAGGGTCAGTGATTGGATCACCCATTCTCCCTTTGGTCTTCTCCCCTATTTTCTCCTTTCCTAATAGGAGCCCTGGTGGCACAGTGGTTAAGCACTCAGCTGCAAACTGAAAGGTCAGTGGTTCAAACCCACCTGCCGCTCTGTGTGAGAAAGATGTGGCAGTCTGCTTCCATAAAGATTTACATCCTTGCAAGCCACATGGGGAAGTTCTACTCTGTCCTATAGGGTCACTATGAGTCAGAATCATCTTGATGACAACAGGTTAAGTTTGAGTTTTTGTTTTGTTTTGGTTCTCCCTCCCTGGTGCTGCAGTTGATGAGATGTTGGACCTCCCAGACTAATCCTTGTCTCCTGCTTTTTGCCTCTCATGTTTTAGGTTTTCTTGTGCCTTTATTCCCCACACTAGGAGATTTCCTCAATTTTGCATTCCTGCACTTGTATGTTTTCGAATACATACAAGGAATGATATGTTTAATTTCCAAGAGCAGCGTCTTCCATTGTGGCTTTCGTTGTTTTCCCTTGGCATCCTGTTCTTGGTCCGGTATCAGCTAAAGGTTTTGTTTTCTGCTCTTTACTGAATGACAGTCTGTGTCCTTGGAGTCATTTTTTCCCCTGAAAATCTGGGCCATTTGTCTCGTTTTGCAGGTTTTCCTTACCCAGCTGAGGTATCTCCTATTTGAGACTAAAGTGACAAGAAGGCTGGCTTAGATGTGGAGTGAAGGGGAGCCAACCCTTATGATGAACTCTTGGTGCCAGAATGTCCCATTAGCATGCCAATGGCCACCCTCTTTTTTTGGAGTGATGGCGGGGAAGAAACTCCTGATGTTTCCCACCTGCAGTAGGCATCTGGCAGTGGGCAGCTGGGATCTGAGTCTGAGTGGGTGGGTGGGTGCCACACACCCCCAGATCAGCCACCTTCCTCACTTCCACCCTCTATCTCACTGACAGTCTCTGAGTTCGACCTCTCTGCATTCATGCTGGCCATACCACTGGGCCAATGACCACGGGGGTCCTGTGTGGTCCCCCACTTAGTACTGACCTAACAAACCATGCTCCATGGTGGACGGTGCAGGGATGGGGCAGGTGGCACATCTGCACCTCCTTATATCCCCAGCCCTCAGCCAGTCCCAATCCCAGAGCTCACCACACCCTGCATCCCAGCTGCCCTAGACTCATGACGTGCTGGAAAGAGAAGTGGGCCACTGAGTCCGAACTTCAGGTCTTTGTCAGCCAGAACCACAGCTCTGCCTCCCACCCCCAGCCATGAGCCGCCTGCCTCCGTCCAGGAATCTGATGCTGGAGGCTTTATTTCGGTTTTCAGGTTTCATCTCTCCCCAAAGGGCTCCAACCAGCTTCCCTCAAGTACAAAACGGCCCTTTCTTAAAAAAAAGAAAAATTTCCAGGGGCCCTCTGAGGCACACCAAGGATGAGGGGCTAATAATGCCTTACACATATGTCTGCAGATGTGCAGGCCCTCACTAGGGCTTGTCAGAATCCACCAGCCCCAGGGTGTCTAATGGCTGCCTCTTCCCCCCATGCTACACCTTGAGCCCAGGGCAGGCCAAGTGTTGCCTGTGGGGGCAGGGTTGGGATCCCCAGGCAAGAAGATAAAATACTTCAGAATCTAATCAGAGACCTAGAAGATCTATACAATGAAAACTACAAGACACTACAGCAAGAAACCAAATAGACCCGAATAAGTGGAAAAACTTACCTTGCATATGGATAGGAAGATTCAACATTGTGAAAATGTCAATTGCACCCAAAGTGATCTACAGATGCAATGCAATCCAGACCCAAATTCCCCATCTGGAACTTCAGGGCTGACCACGCCCTCTCATCCTTCTAGAATTCCGTGGGCAACTCGCATTTCACAGCTTCACCTTGCTCAGCCTGAGCTACAAGGGGTGATGCTCTGGGCCCCCTCTTCTCTCCATGACTGCAGGAGGCAGTAGCTCAGACCCTGTCCACTCACCACTCTTCAGTAGCACTGACCCATCCACTCACCGTGGCCTCTGTTCTGTGCTCTTGTTCCCAGCCGGGCCCTCCTCACCAGGCCCCACAGCTGCTGGTGGCCCCACCCAAGCCACCTGCCTCTCCTTCCAGGCTTCTCTCCAGGAGGGTGGACATACCCCATTCTGCCTGCACCTGTGCTGTCTGAATAGGGGAGGGAAGTGGATAGGGGCAGCCAGAGAGGGAGGGGGTAGGTGGGAGGAGGATGGGAGGTAGAGAAAGGGGATGGGGTATTGGAAGAAAGATGATGGGGCTAGAGAGAAAGTGGTCTATGGGCTGGAGAGAAGGTGTGAGTGGGGAGAAGGGAACTCGGGGTATTGAGAGGGAGGGTAAGGGGAGGGCAGAACTACTTGCCCAGGAAGTAAAGAGCCCCTTCTCTCTTTGTGTCTCTGTCTCTGTGTCTGTCTCCATGGTAAATAAGAAAAATGATTTTTTGATTTAATGACTGTCTTTGGCTGGGTTCTCTAGAGAAACAAAACCAGTAAAGTGTATAAGTATACACAGAGATTTCTCTCAGTGAAATGGCTCAGGCAGTTGTAGAGGCTGGAACATCCCAAACTCTTAAGTTAGGCTGAAGGGTTTTCCTGATTCACGTAGCTGCAGGGGCTGTGAACCCAAGATCCCTATGTCAGAAGCAGAGCTTACGTTCACAGGCTGCGAAAACCGAAGAATCGCAAGATCGGAAGGCAAGACAGCAGGTAAGCTGCTAGCTCAAGTCCCAAGAATCAGAGGCCAGAAGAACAGGATCCAGCTGCAGGATCCAGCATAGCAAAAAGCCCCCAAGCCTTACCAGAATGTCCGCTTATATTCAATGCAGGCCACATGCCCAAGGAAACTCCCTTTTAACTGAGTGGCTACTCACAACAGATCCCATTATAGAGGTGATCAGATACCAGTCTCAATAGGGAAGTGATCACCAAATTATACGACTGCCAAAACACTGAGAATCATGGCCCTGCCAAGTTGACACACAGTCTTAACCATCCCAGTGACTCTCAAACCTGGTACAACATTCATGTAAACTTCAAGGTGATACACAGAGGAGTGTGCCTCTGGGCCTGGCCTCGCCTCCCGGCCTCCTCCCCAGGGTGGAAACTCCTCTCACTGTTGTCTGAACAGTGCTTCCCAGAGACAGAGTCCTTTTAGACAGTGCAGGGAGCCTCCCCAACAAGGTCTCAGGCACTGCTGCCCTTGTTCAGCTTTTCAATCGCAGATCTCGGAGGCTTCACTCTATCCACACATGCAAGGCTTCCTTATTTTTTTAATGTTCTTTAAAAACTTTTTTTATTGCACTTTAGGTGAAGGTTTTAGAACAAATAGTTTCTCATTAACAGTACACATTGTTTTATGACATTGGTTAACAATCCCAAGACATGTCAACCCTCTCCCTTCTCAACCACTTTTTTTTTTTTTTGGTGAAAATATACATAGCAAAAGATACGCCATTTCAAAAATTTCTACATGCACAATTCAATAACAACAATTACGTTCTTCCAGTTGTGCTGCTATTCTCACTTTAGATGAAGGTTTACAGAGCAAAATAGTTTCTCATTAAACAGTACACATGTTGTCCTATGACAATTGTTAACAACCCTACTACACGTCAACACTGTCCTTAATGAACTTTGAGTTCCCTACCAGCCGCTACTTAGAAACTCCATGGGGCAGTTCTACTCTGTCCTATAGGGTCGCTATGAGTCAGAATCGACTTGATGGCAACAATTTTTGTTTTGGCTTAAAGGGTCCCCATGATTCAGAGCTGACTCCACAATAATATGTTTTGGTTTCACAGGTCTCAGAAGGAGGCTTGGTGGCTCAGTTAGACACTAGGCTACTAACTGAAGGGTTGGCAGTGTAAACCCACCAGCTGCTCATTGGGAGGAAGACATAGCAGCCTGCTTCTGTAAAGATTACAGCCTTGCCAGTTAAAAAAATGGGCAAAGGAAATGAACAGACACTTCACCAAAGAAGACATTCAAGTGGCCAACAGACACATGAGAAAATGCTGGCGATCACTAGCCATTAGAGAAATGCAAATTAAAATCACAATGCGATACCATCTCACCCCAGCATTACTGGCACAAATCAAAAACACTGGAAGTAAATATTGGAGAGACTGCGGGGAGATTAGGACTCTTATGCACTGCTGGTGGGGATGCATAATGATACAACCATTTTGGAAAATGATATGGCGTTTCCTTAGAAAAGTATAAATAGAAATACCATACGATACAGCAATCCCACTCTAGGAATATATCCTACCGAAATAAGAGCAGTCACACTAATAGACATATGCACACCCATGCTTATTGCAACATTATTCACAATAGCAATGATGGAAACAACCTAGATGTCCATCAACAGACGAATGGATAAACAAACTATGGTACATACACACAATGGAGTATTATGCAACAATAAAGAACAATGATGAATCTGTGAAGCATCTTATAACATGGATGAAACTGGAGGACATTATGCTGAGTAAAATAAGTCAATCACAAAAGGATAAATCTTGTATGAGACCTCTACTGTAAAAACTCATGAAAAATTTTTCACAGAAAAAGTAACAATCTTTGTTGGTTACAAGGGATGGGAGGGGTGGAGAAAATACTAAATAGGCAGTAGATAAGTGGTATCTTTGATGAAGGGTGAAACAGTACACAATACTGGGGAAACCAGCACAACTTGTACAAGAAAAGGTCATGGAAACGCCATAGATACATCCAAACTCCCTGAGGAACTGAATTACTCATTTTTTTTAAATAAAAATTCTTATTGTAGAAATATAAGAAATGTATGTAAAACATATATGTACATCCACACAGAAACATGTACACAAATGCTCATAGCAACATTACTCACAGCAAATGCCCAGCAACTAACAGATAAATGGAAAAACAAATGTGGTACATCCATACAATGGAATATTATTCAGCCATAGAAGGGAAAGATGTTCTGAGAATGCTACAAAATGGATAGATGTCAAAAACAGCTGACACTGAAGACTACATATTGTAAGAGTCCATTGATAGGACATCTCCAGAACAGGCAAATCCACAGAGTAGATTCGTGGTTGTCTAGAGCTGGGCATAACGGCTAAGGAGAGAATTGACATTTCTTTTTGTGGGAGGAAAATGGTCTAAATTTACAGTAGATCCTAATTATTCACGGGTGTTGTGTTTGTGAATTCACTGACTTACTAAAATTTATTTGTAAACCGAAACTAGTGTTTGTGGTGCTTTCTCTGTCATTCTAAGAGTAGCGAAAAATTTGAGTCACCTCACACACATGTTCCCACTGAGGGTCCAAGTGTCCTCAGTCAGTAGAGGCAGCATCCACTCTTTTGCACCACCTAGGGCCTTCCTCTCTGATCCCCTTTTTAATGATAAAATAAGCACACAGGAATGATGATTATGACATTCAGACAACACAGAAAGTGTTGAATCTCCAGCCCTCCTCCCAAGAGGCAGTCCTTCCTGACAGTTTCTTGTGGATGATTCCAGAACATTTTTACGAAGGTCCCGTATGCATGCACCTCCATCCTTTTTTGCTCACGGGACTATGGTGCACACATACATCTGTATCTCAGCCTTTCCATTTAATGCTCAGTCTCTGAGGCATTTCCGTGTCTGCTGACACATGAGCTCATCTTGTGAATCTTTTTGGTTACTCCTGGGGGTGCCCTCCTTGCTGACATCTGTCCCTGCCTATGGGCAGGTGGGACGTTGACAGTGACATTACAGGTTACAAATGTCTTTGTGACATTATTTGTGATAAGGGTCCCTGTGTATCTTGAGAATATCGTTGCTGATGTCATATGGATCTTGGCTAAAAGCAGAGAATACCAGAAAGATGTTTACCTTTGTTTTATTGAGTATATGCAAAGGCATTCAACTTCGTGGATCATCAATAACAGATAACATTGCAAAGAATGGGAATTCAGAACACTTCATTGTACTCATGAGGAACCTGTACATAAACCAAGAGGCAGACGTTTGAAGAGAAAGAGAGGATTGTGTTAGTCATCTAGTGCTGCTGTAACAGAAACACCACAAGTGGATGGCTTTAGCAAACAAAAGTTTATTGTCTCACAGTCTAATAGGCTAGAAGTCCAAATTCAGGTCGTAAGCTCCAGCAGAAGGCTTTCTTTATTGGCTCTAGAGGAAGGTCCTTGTCATCAATCTTCCCCTGCACTAGGAGCTTCTCTGCGCAGGAACCCTGAGTCCAAAGGACGTGCTCTGTTCCTTTCAGTGCTTTCTTGGTGGTTTGAGGCCCCCCTGTCTCTCTTCTCACATCTCTATTTTATATCTCAAAAGAGACTGGTTCAAGACACAATCCAATCTTGTTTGAGGCCCCCCTGTCTCTCTTCTTACATCTCTATTTTATATCTCAAAAGAGACTGGCTCAAGACATAATCCAATCTTGTAGATTGAATACCTCCTCATTACCATAACTTTCACCTGGCCCACCTCATTAACATCATAGAGGTAGGATTTACAACACATAGGAAAATCACATCAGATGACAAAATGGTGAACAATCACAACATACAGGGAATCATAGCCTAGCCAAATTGATACACGTATTTTTGGGGGACACAATTCAATCCATGACAGGGATATTGCGTGGTTTGAAGTCAGGAAAGTATATATCAGTGTTGTATCCTCTCACCACACTTATTCAATCTGTATCCTGAGCAAATAATCTGAGAGTCTGCAGTATATGAAGAAGAATGCCACATCAAGATTGGAGGAATAACCCCCAGAGAATGCCCCCCAGACACCCTTTTAGCTCAGTGGTGAAGTCAATTCTGAGGTTCACCATTCAGCCGGGGATTGGACAGCCCCATAAAGCAAAACAGGACTTATGAGGAACAGCAGTCCAGGGACAAGGACTAGAAGGCAGAAGGGGACAGGAAAGCTCCTGATAGAGAACCCAAGGTTGAGTAAAGAGAGTGCTGACATGTAGTGGGGCTGTTAACCATTGCCGTAGGGCAACATGTGTACTAACTGTTTAATGAGAAACTATTTTGTTCTCTAAGCCTTCATCTAAATTGAGAACAGCAGCACAACTAGAAGAACGTAATCGATGTCACTGAATTGTGCATGTAGAAATTTTTGAAATGGTGTATCTTTGGCTATGTATATTTTCACCAAAGAAAAAGTGGTCAAGAAGGGAGAGGGTTGACATGTCTTGGTGTTGTTAACCAATATCATAAAACAATATTCATACTGACTGTTTAATGAGAAACTATCTGTACTGTAAACCTTCACCTAAAGTACAATTAAAAAAAGATTGGAGGAATACTCATTAAGAAACTATGATATGCAGATAACAACCTTGCTTGCTGAAAGTAAAGAGGACTTGAAGCACTTACTGATGAAGATCAAAGACTATAGCCTTCAGTATGGATTACACCTCAATATAAAGAAAAACAAACATCCTCACAACTGGAACAATTAGCAACCTCATGATAAATGGAGAAAAGATTGAAGTTCTCAAGGATTTCATTTTACTTGGATCCACAATCAGTGCTCATGAAGCAGCAGTCAAGAAATCAAATTACATACTGCGTTGGGAAAATCTGCTGCAAAAGACCTCTTTAAAGTGTTAAAAAGCAAAGATATCACTTTGAGGACTAAGGTGTGCCTGACCCAAGCCATGGTATTTTCAATCACCTGATATGCATTCGAAAGCTGGACAATGAATAAGGAAGACTGAAGAAGAAATGATGTCTTTGAATTATGCTGACGAAGAATATTGACTATACTATGGACTTCCAGAGAAACCAATAAATTTGTCTTGGAAGAAGTATAGCCAGAATGCTCCTTAGAAGCAAGGATGGTGAGACTTTGTCTCACATACTTTGGACATGTTATCAGGAAGGATCAGTCCCTGGAGAAGGACATCGTGCTTGGTCGAATAGGGGGTCAGCAAAAAAGAGGACGACTCTCAATGAGGTGGATTGACACGGTGACTGCAACAGTGGGCTCAAAAATAGCAAGGATTATGAGGATGGTGAGCGACCGGACAGTTTTTCATTAGGTTGTACATAGGGTCGCTAAGAATCGGAACCAATTCGACAGCACCTAACAACAAAAGCAATATATCTTAGGTCATATGGGGTCGCCTGGACTGGAAGACAGCTAATAACAACATATTGTAGGGCAGCTTGTGTTTTTTCTAAATTGTGGTTTGAGTCCCATTACTGGGTCTGTGTGTTAGGACCATTAATTAAAAAAAAGCAAAAAGAAAACCATTGTCATTGAGTCCATTCTGACTCATAGCGACCCTATGGGACAAAGTAGAGCTGGCCCATAGTGTTTCCAAGGCTGTAATCTTTAACGAAGCAGACTGCTATATCTTTCTCCCAAGGCGAAGCTGGTGGGTTCGAACTGCTTACCTTTCAGTTAGCAGCCTAGTGCCTAACCACTGAGACACCAAGCCTCCTTCTGAGACCTGTTAAACAAAAACCAAACACATTAGTGTCAAGACAGTTCTGAATCATAGGGACCCATTAAGCCAAACCAAAACTGTTGTCTTCGAGTCGATTCTGACTCATAGCGACCCTTTAGGACAGAGTAGAACTGCCCCCACAGAGTTTCCAAGGAGCGACTGGTGAATTTGAACTGCAGATCTTTTGGTTAGCACTGAATTTATAATCCCTGAGCAGATTCACAGGGTATTATAAGTAGGTGAGTGCAGCCATTTTGGAGTTTGCAGTGAATGTCTGATTTTCACTGTGATTCTTTTTAAAAATTAAAAAAGAAAAAAATGTTTCTCAGCTGGAAAAGAAGCCACACACCTAATGAAGATGACACTGAATGCCAGCTGCCTCCCCAGGAGACTGAATCCAGTCCCTTCCTAGAGCGGAAGTCCTGCAGGCAGACAGACAGATGAATGACAGATCAGCACTGAGGCGGCACAGGCAGCACCATTTTTATGTAAATTATAAGTCCCAGATAGGCACCCATGTCCACCTGTCCACCCCCCGGGTACATTATTTCGCCTCTCCTGCTCTCTCTCTCTTTCTCTTGCTCCCTCCCTCTCTCTCACCCCCTTTCTTTGACACCTGCTGCCCCTTTGCTGGTCTGGGTGTTCTCCCCAGCCTTGTAGTGTGTTCCATGTCCTCATGACACCGTTCTCTTCAGGGGGTAGCAAGAAAACCAGAAACTATTCCCTTCCTTGCCCATCCCCAGAATCAGACAAAATATATATATATATATATTCTTGACTAATGTCTGATCCAGAAATATTTCCTGTCTTATTTTAAGCATCAAATTGTTTTAGTTGATTTGAAAAGGAGAAAAAAAATACAGAAAACACAAAAAAAAAGAAAAAGGGGGGCCAAAGGTATTCTTGAGCCACCTCTGAGCCACCAGGGCTCCAGGAACCCATTAGTGGGTCATAAAATCAGTGAAACGGGCCAGGCATTTGAAAAAAACAAAAATTAGACTCGGCTCCACTAGATAGTACCCTGGTGCATCACAGGTGGTGAACAGGTTTCAGGAGACTTTACCTGAAATGTGCTCGCACATGTGTGTACATGTGCATGTGTGCTCGTGCATGTCACCTTCAAGCTGTGGCTGAGTCAGTGGAGAAGGAGCCGGATGCCAGTGACCAGTGATTTTCAGGCATGACCTCATTGAAAGCTCACAGTAACCTAGTGGATGAGGGGCAGGTTCTAGAGAAGAGGGGTCCGGGCTTCACAAACGGTGCCTTCATACCCTGATCACCTCATCTTTTCTGAAGGCCACCTCACCAGCCACTCCGAGAGTCAAGGCCAGGTAGGGGTCTCAGCTTAGGTGCTTGAAACTCTAAGACTGGGCCACGGGGCAGATGTTCCAACCTCACATCTGCCTCTACCCACTTAGGACAGATGGGGTGGAAGGGCTTCCTGTCCTAGGGACTGAGACCCCGGAAACCCGGATGCCAGGTCCGGCAAAAATTGAAGCCACATCCTGTTTGCGCTACCTTCCCAGCTCCCGTCTGCAGCTCCTGGGCCTCCCTCCTTGTTCTGATGCTCAGATGCTGAGTCTAGCCATCACATGCCCATCTACTGAGAAGAGCGCTCAGCATGGTGGGCCAGGAAAAAAGGTCCTGTTCTCCTGGAAGACACTGAGTCTCCACATGTGTCGATACTTAAGGTGGCACTGATGGCAGATGGGGGAGAGGACTTGTGCAGTGGGCAGGGAGAGGGAACATGTGGCCGGACACCTGAACAACCCGGAAACATGATCACTTGCTAAGCAGAGGCCCAGAGGCCAGGCTGGACCCTGCAGGGCGAGACAACGAAGGGCTGTCCAGGGTCACCACACTAGTCCTCCTCCTGAGGGTCCTGCTCCTGGGCGGTGCCGGAAAAAATCACATTCTTTCTCTCCTGGCAATTCAACATCCTGTTTAATCCATTTGTCTCCGTCTCTCCAGCCCCAAAGACCTTGCGAGCTGTTGAGTACATATGTTCTGAGCTCAGGGCTGGTGGTGGGTGCCTGCTGTCTATGTCTAGTGTCTTCACCTTCTCCCTGGTGCTGGAAACTATGAGGGGGTGGTCTGGGTGAGCATCCGAGGTCCGCCATGGGTGGCAGGCCCAGTCATCCAGATGGAGAGTTAGTTGGGGGTATTTTTAGGCCCCCGTGGCCAGGAAGACCAGAAGCCAGAATTTTATTTTCTCACTGTTTAGGAGGCTAGATGTCTGAATTCAGGGTGGCAGCTCTAAGGGAAGGTTTTCTGTCTCTGTGGGCTCTGGAGGAAGGTTCTTGTGTATTCTGAAACTTCTGCTCCTGAGGAATCTTCATGCGACTTGGCATTTCTTGTCCCCTATCTCTGCTTGCTAGCCTGTGTTTAATCTCTTTTATATGTCAAAAGAGATTGACTCAAGATATACCCTACACTAATCCTGCCTCATTAACATAACAAAGACAACTCATTTTCAAATGGGACTACAGCCACAGACATAGAGGTTAGGAGTTAAAACACATATTTTTGGGAGACATAATTTAAAACATAAAATTGTCCCAATTCACGGATCTGGAATGGCCTTATTCCATTGATTTCAGTCTTCTGTCATTTTTTGTGGTCATGGTCTAGAGTTGTCTGTGTACAAGTGTTTCACCTTCCTGGTGACATTTCTTCCTAGGTACTTTCTTCTTTTAGATGCTCTGGTCAGTGGTCATGTTTCCTTCATTGCCTTTTCCGCTTGTCTAGAACCATGTCATCTGCAAAAAGGGATGTTTCTACTTCTTCCTTCCTGATGGGGATACCATTCAATACTTTCTAAAATTGCATTTTATCTTTTCTTATCCTATCTACCATCTATCTGTCTCTCTGTTCGTCCGTCCGTCCATCCATCCATCCATCCATCCATGATCGTCCATCTACCTTTGATTATCCATCCATCCATCCACCCACCCACCCAACCAGACACACACCCACTCACCCACACAATCAACCATGCACCCATCCACTCATTCACCTATATCTATTTATGATCTATCAATCATCTATATATCTATCCACCTATATGCACATCCATCCACACACCCACTTACACATCCATGCATCCATCGTTCTATCATCTGTCTATCTATCTACCTACCTATCTATCATCTATTTTTTTCTACCTTAATGCTCTGACTTGGATTTTCAGAATGATGTTGACTGGCTGTGGTGAGAGAGCAGCATCTCTGATTTTTCCTGATCTTAATGAAACCAATCTTTCTCATTAAGTATGATGTTATTTGTGGGCTTTTCATAAAATTCCCTTAATCCTCTTGAAGACTTTCTCTTCCACTTATATCTTGTTGAGTGCTTTTTTAAAAAATCAAATCAAAAAACGGTGTTGAATTTTGTGGGCTTCTCATAATCATAACTAGCTTTTGTCCTGTGGAAGAATTTTCCTTTCACTCCTATCTTGGTGAGTTTTTTGTGTTCATTTTCTTTTCAAATCAGGAAAGGGAGTTGAATTTTTCCAAATACGTTTTCTGCACTGTCTTAGTTATCTAGTGCTACTATAACAGAAATACCACATCTGCATGGTTTAAACAAACGGAAATTTTTTCTCTCAAGTCTAGGAGGCTAGAAGTCCAAATTCAGGGTGCCAGATCCAGGGGAAAACGTTCTCTCTCTGCCAGCTCTGGGGGAAGGTCTTTGTCCCCAGTCTTCCCTGGTTGAGGAGCTTCTCAGTGCAGGAACCCCAGGTCCAAACGGCACACTCTTCTCCTGGTTCTTGTTTCTTGGTGATATGAAGTCCCTATCTCTCTCTATTCAATTCTCTCTTTTATATCTCAAAGAGATTGACTTAAGAGACAACATACTCTTGTAAATTGAGTCTTACCTCATTAACATAACTGACAGTTATCCTACCTCATTGACATGATAGAGGTAAGATTTACAACACATAGGAAAATCATATCAGATGATAAAATGGGCAATCACACAATACTGGGAATCATGGACTAGCCA
>NW_004444056.1:8575332-8622078 GCF_000243295.1 Trichechus manatus latirostris | reverse complement strand
ATAGAGAAATATTGGGAATCCAGGTCCTGCAGTAGGTGAAGACCCCGAGAAATCCCCTCAATTGTTTCTTAACGGTTTGAATGGGATAAACTGAAATGGATCCCTTTTGGGATCTATGGTAATTCTCTTTGCTGAAATTATATGACCTAAAAATTAGACTGATATTTGGGCCAATTTTAATTTTATTATAAAAGCCTTGTAACCACCATTAGCCAAGTGCATTAACAAAAGAATACTATCCTCAAAATAGGCTTGATAAGAATTATTGTTAGCTGCTGTCTGTATGCTGAACAAACAATCCGAGAAGCTGGACTACATGAGGAAGATGGGGGCATCAAGATTGGAGGAAGACTTATCAATAACCAGCAATATGTAGATGACACAACATTGCTTGCTGAAAGTGAAGAAGATTTGAAACACTTACGGATGAAATCAAAGACCACAGCATTCAGTACGGATTACACATCAACATAAAGATAACAAAAATCCTCACAACTAGACCAATAAGCAACGTCATGATAAACGGAGAAAAGATTGAAGTTGTCAAGGAATTCGTTTTACTTGGATTCACAATCAACACCATTGGAAGCAGCAGTCAAGAAATCAAAGAACGCATTGCATTGGGCAAATCTGCTGCAAAAGACCTCTTTAAAGTGTTGAACAGCAAAGAAGCCGCCTTGAAGACTACAGTGGGCCTCACTCAAGCCATGGTGTTTTCAATCGCCTCACCTGCATGCGAAAGCTCAATGATCCCAATCCAAAATTCTACTTCTGTAGTAAGAAATTTGATCTCACCTAACAGAGGTCTATGGCTGCTGGATTGCACAGATAGCTCAGTTCTCAAATTTTGGTGGTTCAAACCCACCCAGAGTCGTCTCGGAAGACAAGGCCTAGCAATGTGCTTCTAAGAGGTCACAGCCTAGAACACCCTTTACAGCAGTTCTCCTCTGCACACATGGGGTCACCATGAGTCAGAATGGACTCAATGGCAACAAACAATAATCCCAAAGAGAGTTCTGGCCTTTGTCGTGGCTCCTGGGAGGGAACCCCTAAAGCACTGGAATTTCCAGAGTGATAACACTGCCTTTGTGATTCGTGGTGGGCCCCTTGGTCCTCATCTGATAACTTATACTAAAGAAGTGACACAGAGGGGAAGCTGGTCATGCCAGAATGACCCACCATGTGATTCGAGAGCTGGGGCTTGTGTTAACATCAAATATGAAGAGGTAAATGACAGCCCACTGCAAGAGAAAACACACAGCCACCCAGAGGGGTCAGCTGGTGAGACCACCTGTGTGGAAATTAGCTGGGAGTTTCTTTGGTGACAAAGCTTCAGTTTAACATTTGGCACCCAAAAACGAAGAAATGACTGTTACTCACAGGTCCCAGAAGGGAGCACACTCTAGGGCTGCACACTGAGCTTCCAGGAGCACCAAAGAAGGGGAGAATCACAGAGAGCGCAAACAGACCTGGGCTCAGCCTTTAATAGGATCCAGGAGGGGAGTGCACTCTATTTCATGGACTTAGCGACTACTGGCTAATTTAAAACAAGTGGCAGGATACTGGGATCTGGGGGGCACAAATTTGGCAGAAAAGGTATGGGGTCCTTATCTGGATACCCAGATGTGATGAGTAGCTGGGAAAAGGGAGATCTGGAGAAGGGAGGAACTACCTCTGGATGGTTACTGGGGATTTTGCATGTGAGTGTGAGGGTTAGTTGATTAGGAAGACCAGTGGGCCTGTTCTCTTTGAAATATGTAATGTTCAAGCATAGGCTGGAAGAAAAGGGATGCTGAGGCATTTACAAAATGGAGTTTGGTTTCTTATGACAGGGCTTTGGGCCTCATGATACCAGCCTGACTTGGGAGATGGAGATGGCAAGTGGAGGGCTGGAGTTCAGCCACATGGGCAAAAACTCAATCAATCACGCCCATGTGATGAAACCTCAAAAAACACTCTGGACGCTGAAGCTCAGTAGAGCATACTGGTTTGGCTATAATCCAGGTTATTGTCACCATCAATGCCATCGATAACATTCACTATATATATATATATATAGAAACCTGTGAGAGCCAGAAGTCTACGGGACTGAGTTTTTTTTTTCTGGGTCTTCTAAGTTTTATGGCTTTGACAGGGTGATTACTTGCACTCTCTATTAAAAATCCTACTTTGCTTGACTTCTGAGTTTTCCTTCTCTGACATGTTTCTGCCTTGCACACGTCCCTGCTTTTGCAATATATAGACACACATATGTACATATATTTATGAATATAAACTATCCCTCTTTTACTCTTCCAATTTAATAAAAAAAATACCAAGGTTCCTGGGTGGCGTATATGGTTAACTCGGTGGGCTGCTAATCGAAAGATTGAAAGTTTGAGTCTACTCAGAGGATCCTTGGAAGAAAGGCTTGGTGATCTACTCCTGAGAAATCAGTCACTGAGAACCCTATGGAGCATTGTTCTACTCCGACACACATAGGGTCACCACAAGTTGGAGTCGATTCCATGGCAACTGTTTTGTTTTTTTCGTAGGGAAAAGAAGGTCCCTGGGTGGCATAGTCTGCACTGGACGGCTATACTAAAGCTTGGTGGTTCATACCTACTTGCATAACCACGAAAGAACAGGTCTGCCGACCTGCTTCCCTTAAGATTACATCCAAGAAAACCCTGTGGAGCAGTTCTACTCTGTAATACATGCGGTCACCATGAGACAGAATCAACTCTTTGGCAACTAACAAAGGGGAAATTAAACATGAAAATAGGATATTCATGTCTATGTATGCACAGAAAAATGGGTGTTGGAAACATGACTAAATAGAAAGACACAAATTCAAAAAAAAAATTGATTAATCATTAAGCTTGAAGGGAAATATTAAAAACAATTCCCAGTGAGATCACCATGTGTATAATGCAATAAAACGTAAGCATACTGAGGATTTAGCGTATCTAAATTAGTGAATAAGAAACCCTGGTGGCCCGGGGTTAAACTCTCAGCTGTTAAAGGAAAGGTTGGCAGCTCACACCCAAGACTTGGAGATCTGCTCCCATGAAGATTACAGCCTAGGAAATCCTATGAGGAAGTTCTACTCTGTCACATGATGTTGCTATGGGTCGGAATCTACTGGAGAGCACCTAAAAACAGCAACAAATTAGTGAATACAAACTGATATTTATCAAAGACACTTAGCTACACCGATGGAACTTTCATCAAATATGACCATGTACTGAGTCATAAAGAAAATGTCAGCTAATTTCAAATAAGGCAATATTTTGCCATATTTAACAATTCTCCTTTACTGCATATTAGTGTTGTCTTCACTTAGGAAAAAAGCTGTAAAACAATCACCTCTCACCAAAAAAAGCTGATATTAGATAGGCAACTGTTCTTGCACAGGGAAATCAAAGTCACAGTAAACAAAAATCAAATAGTTGACACAAAACTAAACAAATCAAAAAGCAAAAGATTGTTTATATACTTCGAATGCGATTCCAGGAAAAGCTTTCTATAACCTATGTGACAATTGGTAAAAAACCAATTTAAAGTCATTGTCACCATGAAGAATAAAAGTAGTCAAAACCAGGAAATGTGGCCAAAACAGTGACCTTGAGGACATGTATCATTAGAGACATAATATTAATAAACGTTAGTTAAGGCTTGAATTAATGAATAAACAGATTGTTCCATTTTGTAAACCAAGGGAGTGAAAAAGGAAACTGAAATTTCCTATTAAAAATCAAGTGAACATTAATAAAACTTGAAAGAAATGATAAGCTTTAAGAATGAAAGTAGGAAACAGATTATCTGACTAAAAATAACAAAATAAACCTGTCAGGTGCAGATCCTGGGGCCATGGAAATCAGGGCCAGCACTGCCCCGAGAGCCAAGAGGAATGGGGCTGGGAGCTGTCAGAAGAAACTGAGTCAATAATAAAATTAATCTATTAGGTGAGGTTTATTGGACAGAAGATTTCAAATCCAGTAGCACGAAACAACATATGCAAAGGTACTCCACGGAGGATCAGCAGTGATTGGCTGTATAATGATGAAATGAAGAAACAAGAGAAGCTTACTTCAGATTGGTTTATCCAATTTACTACTGAAAAGCCATCAGGATTTCATTGGTGAGTGAGGGTGGCTCGATTCACAGGAAAACCAGGCATAAGTTTTGGGTAAAAACAACTCTTACCTCCTTCCTCTAGTCAACCGCGGATGACTTATTGTCAATCAACGGAATCCATTTTGATTTAACAGGGCAAATGCGAGAATCCACCTCCCAGGGGGCCTTTCCAGGACAAAGGGTGGAGAGGGGACAGTGAAGGGTTCTAAGCAGGAAATGGTAGGTGGATAGATGTACGTCCAGGTTCTCGATTCTGTTCCATTGATCAGTGTGTCTGTTGTACCAGTACCAGGCTGTTTCGACTACTGTAGCTGTATAGTAGGTTCTGAGGTCAGATAGTGCCAGTTCTCCTACTTTATTCTTCTTCATTAGTGCTTTTCTTATCCTGTGCCTCTTGCCCTTCCGTATAAAGTTAATGATTAGTTTTTCCATCCTGTTAAAGAATGATGTTACTATTTGGATCGGGATTGCATGGGATTTGTAGATTACTTTGGATAGAATTGTCATTTTCACAATGTTGTGTTTACCTACCCAGAAGCATGATATGTTTTTCCATTTATGTATGTCTCTTTTGAATTTTTACAGCAGTTTTATACTTTTCTATGTATAGGTCTTTTATGTCCCTGGTTAAATTTATTCCTAAGTAGTTTATTTTTTTGGGAGGTATCATAAATGGTATTGTTTTCTTTATTTCTTTTTTGTAGTCTCTTGTTCAGTGTATAGGAATTGAAAAGATTTTTTTTATATGTTTATCTTGTATGCTGCACTCTGCTGAATCTTTCTATTAGTTCCAGTAGTTTTCTTGTTGAAATCACAGACTAACTTTTAACTCCTAGATGTGATTTACAAGAGGCTTCTTTTGCTAACTCAGATTTAGTCTTCTTTGTAGATGGATCATATTTAAAACCTAACTTCACCAGCTCTAATTATTAAGCAAAATGGTGAAGATGGCTCCAGCTGTCCTTGAGATCCTGGGTGTACATTTGACATTCTCGCCATCTACCCCTACCTGTTTACCAATAACTTCACAACAGAGAGACAAGCCCAACCCAGAAAAGTGCTTGAAGACTCACATGATCTTCTTCATAGATACAGTACATGTTATGGATTAAATTGTATCCCTCAAAAATGTGCGTCCACTTGGATAGACCATGATTCCCAGTATTGTTTGATTGTCTACCATTTTATCATCTGATGTGATTTTCCTATGTGTTATAAATCTTACCTCTATGAAGTCATTGAGGTAGGATTATTAGCAATTATGTTAATGAGGCAAGACTCAATCTACAAGATTAAGTTATGTCTTAAGTCAATCTCTTTCGAGATAAAAAAGAGAAAATCAAGCAGAGAGAGATGGGAACCTCATAGAACCAAGAAACAAGAGCCAGGAGAAGAACGGTTCCTTTGGACCTGGGGTCCCTACACTAAGAAGCTCCTCGACTGGGGAAGATTGATTGCAAAGAACTTCCCCAAGAGGCGACAGAGAGAGAAAGCCTTCCCCTGGATGGGACAATCCGAGTTCAGGCTTCTAGCCTCCTAGACTGTGAGAGAATAAATTTTGTTTGTTAAAGCCATCCACTTATGGTTTTCTGTTATAGCAGCACTAGATAACTAAGAATTTGGTACAGAGAGAGTACAGTTCTCCTCTAACAGATACCTGAAATGTGGAAGTGATTTTGACACTTAATGGATAGATGCTGGAAGTTTTAAAGTGCCTAATAGTAAGAGCCTAGACTCTTGCCTTGAAAAGATTGTTGGTGGAATTATGGACATCAAAGACAATTCCAGTGAGGACTCAGAAGGAAGTGAGGAGAGTTGTTACACTGGAGACGGCATGGATGGAGAGAAGCAGCAGCAGAGAAACAACAGCAGCAGAACCAGGAGACCAGTGTGAGACACCACTGAAGCTGACCCTTGGAGCCAGGGAGCTGAGTGCCTTTGCACAGGAGGCTTCCTGGCAGAGTGGGGTGCCTCTAGGCACTTATCAGTGGTGCTAGGCTTGCCAACTCACAGAGCAACACATCTGAGTGGCTTCCAGCTGAAGTTTACTGGTGGAGTGGGGTGCCTCCAGGCACTTATCAGTGGAGCTAAAGAGCTTTGGCATTCTTGCCCCTGAAGGGCAAGACGTGGATGGTGAGGTCCGAGGGGCTGAGGGGCCAAGGAACCAGGGAGCAGAAGCTGAAGAAACAAGGAACCCACAAAGCAGAGCTGCCTCAGTCTCAAAGGGTATGGCCATGAAGTCTATGGTCTCAAATGGTGGAGTCGCCACTCAGAGGGACTAGGAGAATAAGGCTGCCCAAATGTCATGGAGCAGAGTTGCCGTTCCAGTGGGCCTGGAAGGCAGATCTGAAGGCCAGGGCCAAAGAGCCTCGACTCAGAATCCGTAGAGTGTGGTCAATGCCTAGAGTCTGGAGGGCAGGGCCACTGTCTAAATAATCTCAAGCAACAGAGGATTATTTTCAAGCCTTGAGAGCTAACATGATGTGTTCTGTTGACTTGCTTGGTAACTGTTACCTCCCATTTGTAATGGAAATGTCTAGCTTGTGCCTGTTCTGCCATTGTAATTTGGAAGTAGATAACTTGTGTTCTAGATTTCACAGATGAAGAGGAATTTTTGAAATTTGAAAATGGAGTTGATTTAACACTTTTCCTGTCATATGATGAGGGTGTATGTGTTTTACATGTGGCAAGGACATGAATTTTGGAGGGCCAAAGGGTGGAATGTTATGGATTGAATTTTCTGCCCCCAAACTGTGTGTCAACTTTGCTAGGCCATGATTCCCAGTATTGTGTGATTGTTCACCATTTTGTCATCTGATGTGATTTTCCTATGTGTTGTAAATCCTACCTCTATGATGTTAATGAGGTGTGATTAGCGGCAGTTATGTTTATGAGGCAAGACTCAATCTACAGGTTTAGGTTGTGTCTTAAGTCATTGTCTTTCAAGATATAAAAGAGAGAAGAGAGCAGAAAGAGAAGTGGACCTCATACCACCAACAAAGAAGAGACAGGATAATAGTGTGCCTTTTGGACTAGGGATTCCTGTGCTAGAAGCTCCTCAACTGGGGAAAATTGGTGACAAGGACCTTCCCCCAGAGCTGACAGAGAGAGAAAGCCTTCCCCTGGATCTGGAACCCTGAATTTTGAGAGAATAAATTACTTTTTGTTTAAGCCATCGACTTGTGGTATTTATGTTATAGTGGCACTAGATAAATAAGACAGTGCAGAAAATGCATTTGGCAAAATTCAACACCCTTTCCTGATTTGAAAATAAATTCAAAACAAAAAACACACCAAGAAAGGAGTGAAAGGAAAATTCTTCCATAGGATAAAGGGTAGTTATGATTATGAAAATCCCATAAAATTCAACACAATTTCCTGATTTGAAAATAAAATAAAATAAAATAAAAATCACCAAGATAGGAGTAAAAGGAAAATTCTTCCATAGGATAAAGGGTAGTTATGATTATGAGAAGCCCACAAAATTCAACACACTTTGCTGATTTGATTTTTAAAAAAACACTCAACAAAATAGGAGGGAAAGGGAAATTCTTCAAGAAGATTAAGGGAATTGTATGAAAAGCCCACAGCTAACATCATACTCAATGCAGAAAGACTGGTTTCATTAAGGTCAGATACAAGACAGCGATGCTGCCCACTCTCACCACTGCTAGTCAACATCGTTCTGAAAATCCTAGCCAGAGCAATTAAGCTAGAAAAACATAGATGATAGGTAGGTAGGTAGGTAAATAGGTACGTAGATAGATTGATAAATGTGTGGGTGGGTGGATGGGTGGATGCGTGGACGGATGGATGGATGGATGGCTGGTTGGATAGGTAGATGGATGGATGATCATAGACAGATGGATAACGATGATGGCTGGATAGATGGATGGTTATAGTCGGATGATGATGATAGATAGATGATAGATAAATCGATAGACAGACTGATAGATCCATAACCCGTTGCCGTCGAGTGGATTCCAACTCATAGAAACCCTATAGGACAGAGTAGAACTTCCCCATAGAGTTTCCAAGGAGTGCCTGGTGGATCTGAACTGCTGAACTTTTGGATAGCAGCCGTAGCACTTAACCACTATACCACCAGTGTTTTCAATAGATAGGATAAGAAAAGATAAAATACAATTTTAGAAAAGATTGAATGGTATTCCCTTTGGGAAGGAAAAAGTACAAAGATCCCTTTTTGCAGTTGACGTGGTCCTATACAAGTGGGAAAGGGAATGAAGGAAATATGACCTCTGACCAGAGCATCTAAAAGAAGAAACTACCTAGGAAGAAATGTCACCAGGAAGGTGAAAGACTTGTACACAGAAAACTCTAGACCATGAATGAAAGAAATGAAAGAAGACTGAAATAATGGAAGAAAGGCCATTCTAGATCCATGGTTTGGAACAATTTTATGGATTGAATTATGTCCCAAAAAATATGTGTTGTAAATCCTAACTTGTATGTCTGTGGTTATAGTTCCATTTGGAAATGAGTTACCTTTGTTATGTTTATGAGGCAGGATTAGTGTAGGGTATATCTTGAGTCAATCACTTTTGACATATAAAAGAGATTAAACTTAAGCTCGCAAGCAGAGATAGGGGACAAGAGATGCCAAGCCACATGAACATTACCTAGAAGCAGAAGTTCAGAAGAAACAAGGACCTTCCTCCAGAGCCCACACAGAGAGAAAGCCTTCCCTTAGAGCTGCCAGCCTGAATTCAGACATCTAGCCTCCTAAACAGTGAGAAAATAAATTTCTGGCTCCGGCCTTCCTGGCCACGAGGGCTTAAAAATACCCCCAACTGAATCTCCATCCAGGTAGCTGGGCCTGCCACCCATGGCTGACCTGGGATGCTCACCCACACCACCCCCTCATAGGCTCCAGCACCTGGGTGAAGTTGAAGGAACTAGACATAGAGAGCAGGCACCCACCACCGGCTCTGAGCTCAGAACATGTACTCAGCAGCTGGCAGAGATTTGGGGCTGGGGAGACAGAGACAAATGGAGTAGACAGGATGTTGACTTGCTAGGAGAGAAATACTGTGATTTTTCCAGCACCACCAAAGAGCAGGGCCCTCAGGAGGAGACCTTGTGTGGTGACCCTGGAGAGCTCTTCCTTATTCCGCCCTGCAGGGCCCAGCCTGCCCTCTGGGCCTCTGCCCAGCAGGTGATCAGTTGCCCCAGGTGGTCTAGGTGCCTGGCCAGCATGTTCTCTCTCCCTGCCCACTGGGCAACAAGTCCTCTCCTCCACCTGCTGGGCAATGCCACCCTCGGTATCGACCCATGTGGAGACTCAGAGTCTTCCAGGAGAACAGGACCTTTTTTCCTGGCCCACCGTGCTGAGCGTTCTTCTCAATAGATAGGCATGTGATGGCTAGGCTCAGCATCTGAGCATGAGAACAAGGAGGGAGGCTCAGGAGCTGCAGGCGGGAGCTGGGAAGGCAGCGCAAACAGGATGCGGCTTCGATTTTTGCCCAATCTGCACCTGGGTTTTCCGGTCGCAGTCCTTAGGGCCGGAAGTCCTACTCCATCTGTCCTAAGTGGGTAGAGGGAGAAATGAGGTTGGAACATCTGCCCAGTGGCCTAGTCTTGGGATTTCAGGCGCCTAAGCTGAGATCCCTGCCTAGCCTTGACTCTCGGAGTGGCTGGGGAGGTCACCTTCAGAAAAGATGAGGTGATCAGGATATGAAGGCACCTTTTGTGAAGCCCGGGCCCCTCTTCTCTAGAACCTGTCCCTCATCCACTAGGTTACTGTGAGCTTTCAGTGAGATCATGCCTGCAAAGCACTGGTTACCAGCATCAGGCTCGTTCTCTGCTGACTCAGCCGCAGCTTGAAGGTGACACGCACAAGCACACATGCACATGTACACACATGTGCGAGCACTTTTCAAAGTAGTCTACCGAAACCTGTTCACTATCTGTGATGCACCTGGGTACTATCTAGTGGAGCTGAGTCTAATTTTTTTTTTTTTTCAAATGCCTGGCCCGTTTCACTGATTTTATGACCCACTAATGGGTTCTTGGAGCCCTGGTGGCTCAGAGGTGACTCAACAATACCCTTGGCCTTAGTTGGGGTGTGTGTGTGTATGTGTATGTTTTCTGTATTTTTTTCTCCTTTTTAAATCACCTAAAACAATTTGATGCTTAAAATAAAAGACAGGAAATATTTCCGAATCAGACTTTAGTCAAGAATACATATATATTTCTCTGATCCTGGGGACGGGCAGAGAAGGGAAGAGTTTCCGGTTTTCTTGCTACTCGACTAGGAGAACGGTGTCATGAGGACATGGAACACACAGCAAGGCTTAGAACACCCTGACTATCAGAGGGGCGGTAGATGGCAAAGGGGGAGTCAGGGGGAGGGAGGGAGAGCAAGAGAAAGAGGGGAAAAAATGTACCCTGAGGGGTGGGCAGGTGGACATGAGTGCCTATCTGGGACTTATAATTTACATAAAAATGGTGCTGCCTCTGCCGCCTCAGTGCTGAGCTGTCATTCATCTGTCTGTCTGCCTGCAGGACTTCTGCTCTGGGAAGGGACTGGATTCAGTCTCCTGGGGAGGCAGCTGGCATTCAGCGTCACCTTCATTAGATGTGTGGCTTCTTTTCCAGCTGAGAAACGTTTTTTTCTTTTTTAATTTTTAAAAAGAATCACAGCCAAAATCAGACATTCACTGCAAACTCCAAAATGGCCGTGCTAACCTATATATAAAACACTGTGAATATCTGCTCCCGGATTAAAAGCTCAGTGCTAACCAAAAGATCTGCAGATCAAATTCACCAGCCGCTCCTTCGAAACTCTATCGCGCGGTTCTACTCTGTCCCATACGGTCGCTATGAGTCAGAATCGACTCGATGGCAACAGTTTTGGTTTTGGCTTAATGGGTCCCTACGAATCAGAACTGGCTTGACACTAATGTGTTTGGTTTTGGTTTAACAGGTCTCAGAAGGAGCCTTGGTGGCTCAGTGGTTGGGTAGTGGGCTGCTAACTGAAAGGTAAGCAGTTCGAACCCACCAGGTGCTCCTTGGGAGAAAGACATAACAGTCTGCTTCTTTAAAGATTACAGCCTTGGAAACACTATGGGCCAATTCTACTTTGTCCCTTAGGGTCGCTATCAGTCAGAATGGACTCGATGGCAACGGGTTTTGTTTGTTTTTTTTGATGGTCCTATCGCACAGACTCACTAATGAGACTCAAATCACAATTTATAAAAAAAAACACAGGCTGCCCTACGGTAGGTTGTTTTTAGCTGTCTTCCAGTCCAGCTGACCACATGTGACTTAAATATGTTATTTTTGTGTTAGGGTGCTGTAGAGTCAGTTCTGATTCATAGCGACCCTACCTACAACCGAATAAAAAACTGTGCAGTCATTCGCATCCCCATAATCCTCGCTATGTTTGAGCCCATTGTTGCAGCCATTCCATCGATCCATCTCGTCGAAGTCTTCCTCTTCGTAGCTGACCCTCTACTCTACCAAGCACGAAGTCCTTCTCTAGGAACTGATCCTTCCTGATAACATTTCCAAGGTCTGTGAGATGAAGTCTTGCCATCCTTGCTTCTAAGGAGCATTCTGGCTATATTTCCTACAAGACAGATTTGTTCACTTTTCTGGAAGTCCACGGTATATTCAGTACACTTTCTCAACACAATTCAAAAGCTTAATTTCTTCTTCAGTCTTCGTTATTCAGTGTCCAGCTTTCAAATACATATCAGGTGATTGAAAATTGCACGGCTTGGGTCCGGCACACCTTAGTCCTCAAAGTGATATCTTTGTTTTTTAACCCTTTAAAGGGGTCTTTTGCAGCAGATTTGCCCAATGCAGTGTGTTGTTTGATGTCTTGACTGCTGCTTCATGAGCACTGATTGTGGATCCAAGTAAAAGTAAATCCTTGACAATTTCAATCTTTTCTCCATTTATCATGAAGTTGCTTATTGGTCCAGTTGTGAGGATTTTTGTTTCCTTTATATTGAGGTGTAATCCATCCTGAAGCCTGTAGTCTTTGATCTTCATCAGTAAGTACTTCAAATCCTCTTTACTTCCAGCAAGCAAGGTTGTTCCATCTGCATATCACAGGTTTTTAATGGGTGTTCCTCCAATTTTGATGGCCCATTCTTCTTCATATACTGCAGCTTCTCAGATTATATGCTCAGCACAGAGATTGAATAAGTATGGTGAGAGGATACAACCCCGAAATACACCTTTCCTGACTTTAAACCACACTGTATCCCTGTCATGGATCGAATTGTGTCCCCAAAAAATATATGTATCAATTTGGCTAGGCTGTGATTCCCAGTATTTTGTGATTGTTTGCCATTTCGTCATCTGATGTGATTTTCCTATGCGTTGTAAATCCTACCTCTATGAAGTTAATCAGGTGGGCCAGGAAGCAGTTATATTAATAAGGCAGGACTCAATCTACAGGATTGGTTTGTGTCTTGAGCCAGTGTCTTCTGAGATATAAAAGAGAGAAGTGAGCAGAGAGACAGGGCGACGTCATACCACCAAGAAAGCAGTGCCAGGAACAGAGTGCATAGTCTGGACCCAAGGTTCCTGCACAGAGAAGCTTCTAGTGCAGGGGGAGATTGACGACAAGGACCTTCCTCCACAGCCAACAAAGACAGCCTTTCCCTGGAGCTGATGACTTGAATTTGGACCTGTAGCCTACTAGACTGTGAGAGAATAAACTTCTGTCTGTTAAAACCATCCATTTGTGGTATTTCTGTTATAGCAGCACTAGATGACTAAGACAATCCCCTCGGTCTCTTCAAACGACTGCCTCTTGGTATATGTACAGGTTCTGCACAAGCACAGTTAAGTGTTCTGAATTCTCATTCTTTGCAATGTTATCCATTATTTATGAACCACAGTCCAATGCCTTTTCATTGTCAATAAAACACAGGGAAACATCTTTCTGGTATTCTCTACTTTCAGCCAAGATCCATCTGACATCAGCAATGATATCCCTAAGATATACAGGGACCTATAACACAAAGAATATCACAAAGATATTTGTAATCTGTAGTCACTGCCAACAACCCACCTGCCCATAGGCAAGGACAGAGGTCAGCAAGTACGGCCCCCCAGGAGTAGTAACCAAAAAGAGATTCACAAGATGAGCTCATCTGTGAACAGACACAGAAAGGCCTGAGAGACTGAGCATTAAATGGAAAGGTGGAGATGCAGACGCGTGTGTGTAGCATGGTCCCGTGTGCAAAAAAGGCTGTCGGTGTATGAATATGGAATCTTGGTAAAAAAGTTCTGGAATCATCCACAAGAAACTGTCAGGAAGGTCTGTATCTCGGGAGGAGGGCTGGAGATTCAACACTTCCTGTATTGTCTGAATGTCAAAATCATCATTCCTGTGTGCTTATTTTATCATTGAAAAGAGGATTGGAGGGGAAGGCCCCAGGGAGTGCAGTAGAGTGGATGCTGCCTCTCGGGGCTGAGGACACCGCGTCCTGCACCGGGAACATGTGTGTCAGGTGACTCGAATTTTTCACTACACTTTGAATGACAGAGAAAGCAGCACAAATATTAATTTGGGGTTACAAATAAACTTTAGTAAGTCAGTGAATTCACGAACACAACTCTTGAATAATTAGGATCAACTGTAAATTTAAACCATTTTCATCTCACAGAAAGAAATGCCACCGCTCTTCTTAGCCATCATGCCCAGCTCTAGACAACCACGAATCTACTCTGTCTCTGGATTTGCCTATTCTGGATATGTCCTATCAATGGATTCATACAATATGTGGTCTTCAGTGTCAGCTGTTTTTGACATTTGTCCATTTTGTTGCATGTATCAGAACATCTTTCCTTTTTATGGCTGATTAATATTCTATTGTATGGATGTACCACATTTTGTTTTTCCATTTATCTGTTAGTTGTTGGACATTTGGGTTTTTTCTACTTTGTAGCAACTGTGAGCAATGCTGCTATGAGCATTTGTGTACATGTTTCTGTGTGGATACACATATATGTTTTATATACTTATGGTAAGTATGTTATATTTCTACAATTAAAATTTATATTTTAAAAAAATGAGGAAGGCTTGCATGTGTGGATAGAGTGAAGACTCCGAGATCCGCCATTGAAAAGCTGAACAAGGGCAGCGTTGCCCGAGCCCTTGTTGGGGAGGCTCCCCACACTGCCTGCAAGGACT
This sequence comes from Trichechus manatus latirostris, assembly GCF_000243295.1. NCBI lineage: Eukaryota > Metazoa > Chordata > Mammalia > Sirenia > Trichechidae > Trichechus > Trichechus manatus. The sequence continues at coordinate 8,607,785 of NW_004444056.1, read as the reverse complement.
CTGTCTCTCGGAGGCACACAGGAGACAGGGAACAGTGAGAAAAGTTTCCAGTCTGGGGAAGGGGGCTGGGAGGCGGGTCTATGGCCAGAGGCACACTCTTCTGTGTATCACCTTGAAGTTTACATGAATGTTGTACCAGGATCGTGAGTCATTGGGATGGTTAAGACTGTGTGTCAACTTGGCTGGGCCATTATTCTCAGTGTTTTGGCAGTTGTATAATGTTGTGATCACTTCCCTGCTGAGATTTGATATGTGATCACCCCCATGATGAGATCTGCTGTAAGTAGCCAATTAGTTAAAAGGGAGTTTCCTTAGGCGTGTGACCTGCAGCGAATATAAGCAGACATTCTGGCAAGGCTTAGGAGATTTTTGATCATACTGGATCCTGCAGTTGGCTCCTGTTCATCTGACATCCAGTTCTTGGGACTTGAGCTAGCAGCTTACCTGTGGTCTTGATGCCACAGCCTGTGAGCAACAGCCCTGCTTTCCAGCCTGTCGATCTTGGGTTCAGTAGCCCCTGAAGGTACGTGAATCAGAAGAAGCCTCCAGCCTGACCTATGGGTTTGGGACGTTCCAGCCTCTACAATCATCTGAGCCATTTCCTTGAGAGAAATCTCTCCCTCTCTACACTTTACTGGTTTTACTTCTCTAGATAACCCAGCCTAAGACAGTCATTAAATCAAAAAATGTTTTTTTTTAAATAACGATGGAGACAGAGACAGAGAGACAGAGATCCAGAGACACAAAGAAAGAGAAGGGGCTCTTTGTTTCCTGGGCAAGTAATTCTGCCCTACCCTTACCCTGCTTCTCATCATCACCCCCAGTTCTCTTCTCCCCACTCACACCTTTTCCCCAGCTCCCAGACCACTTTCTCTCTAACCCACACTATCTTTCTTCCAATACTTCATCCCCTTTCTTCACCTTCCACCCTCCTCCCACCTACCCCTCCCTCTCTGCCTGCCCCCACCCACTTCTCTCCCCCTATTCAGAAAGCACAGATGTAGGAAGAATGGGGTATTTGCACCCTCCTGGAGAGAAGCCTGGAAGGAGAGGTGGGAGGCTGGGGTGGGGCCACCAGCAGCTGTGAGGCCTGTTGAGGGGTGCCCGGCTGGGAACAAGGTCACAGCACAGAGGTCATGGCGAGTGAATGGGTCAGTGCTGCTGAGGAGTGGTGAGTGGACAAGGTCTGAGCTGCTGCCTCCTGTCTTCATTGAGAGGAGAGGGGGCCCAGAGAGTTGCCCCTGATAGCTCAGGCTGAGCAAGGTGAAGCTGTGACATGTGAGTTGTCCACGGAATTCTACAAGGCGGGGGTGTGTCGTCAGCCCTGCAATTCCAGATGGGGAACCAAGGCTTACAGTGAGTCCTGGTTCAGAGCCCTCCCTCAAGGACCTTGAGCCCTTCTGTCCCTTCCATATCTGCTCCTGGGCTCAGCCTCTGAGCCTCATGCTGCATCCTCTTTTTACTAGAACCTTCTTCCCTTCAGGCTTCAGCTAACTTGTCCATTCTCCAGGAAGGACTCCCTGCATCCCCACTTCCACTTGTTCTGGAATCTTCTGCTTATATGTCTGCCTTTCCCCTAGCTGAAAGCAAGGCCCTATCATCCTGGCCCCACTGTACCACTACCAAATGGACAGAATACAAGGAATGAATGAGCGAATGGGTAAGTGGTAGATGGAAGGATGGATGAATGGGTGGCTGGGTGGCTGGGTGAAGGTGTGGGTCAGCAGAGGGACTGATGGATGCATGAGTAGATGGAAACCTGAGTGGCGTGCCCCCTCTCAGCAGGGTGACTAGGATGGCAGGGCTGCCCTTGTTCTCAGCAATAGCTGAGAGCTTCATGTCTTCTCAGGAGGCACAAGATCAACCTGCAACAGTAACTCACAAGATAGTGTCCACATGCACTCAAGGCATGGTCTTTGTACTGAAGAGGAAGAAATTTCCCCAACTTTATCTCCACTCACTCATGTGAGTAACGAGATGTTCTACAGCATAAGGCATACTGGTCCCCAACCTTGGGGTACCTCAAAAGATTCGAGACATGGGCCACTTGCCCGAGTCTGCCTTTCCAGAGGTACCTGTGTCTCACTGCCTAGGAGGCAGTGTTCCTGGTCACTTCTGAGTGGCTTCTCCAAACTTGGCTGATGGCCCCACTCCAATGGCACCTTCACCTGCCCTCCAGGCACCAAGGAAGCATTGGGAACCTCTCTTTCCTCCGTCTCAACAAGAGACAGGGCCTGACTAAGTAAAGATAAAACAGTTAAAAATTACTCAGGGACTGCGGTTTCCAAGGCCAGGCAACTCCACGCCCACATGCTGGCCAGCAAGCCGCTCCTAGAGCCCACTGGGCCCGGGCCTGGACAAGAGAGCAGGATATGGCAGGACATGGCCACAAGAGGGCAGCAGCTACAGGCCCAGGGTAGGTGGTCAGTGAGTGGGTTGAAGGATACAGGGACCAGCTCCTCATGGGGTTCTTATGGGCACCTCCCATGGGGCTTGGGGTCTGAAGACAATGGGCAATTCAGAGAGTCTGGGCACCCCTCTGCCTAGGACCTCGCTCTCAACACCTAGTGGCTGGTCAGGACCCTCAGAGTGTCTGCCCCTCTTAACCTCCAGGCTATGTCTCAGACAAGCCCCTAAACACATAGTGATCCCAGTTCCCAAAGCCTTTTGCACATTGTCTCTTGCACCTGAAGTGCCCACGACGGGCACCAGTCTCCCTTTCTTACTGTGGCAAGCCCCGTGGAGAGGGCCCACCCTGCTCCACCTTTGTGCTGGGTCACTGACCCCGCTGCCAGACTTGTTGTGGGGAGGGTCTGGCAAGCATGTCCTGGGCCTCTGTCACAAAGACACAGGGGCTGTAAAGAGGAGGGCATCACCCCAACCACGGGGCCTTGGGATCCAGACCAGAATTTGCAGATGAGAAGACACTGATGCCAGCAGAGACAGAGGCTGGCCAGCTGGGGTGGAGGGCTCTGCCCAGCTGCAGGGGAGGAAGCACTCGGCTAGGCCCAAGTCCACCTCGATGCTTCGCCTATACTTAAACTTGCCCAGAAAGTGCAGGACACATAGGGGCCTGCTCTCCAAGAGGGGCTTGTACATTTCTCCCGGGACTCTTCTTCACTAAAGGGACGTGTTCCTTAGGATATGCACATGTTAACCTAGTTTTTATTTTTTTTAAGCGTCCCATATAATTGACATGCTGGTGAAGCACAGGCTTGTCTCAGGCTGGTTGGTTCCAGTCCTGGCTGCCACCTAACCTCATCTGTACAATGGGGACAGTGATGGGCTTACTGGGGTGCTGTGAGGTTGAGAGGTCTGCACTGAGCCCTGGGTGCTGGGACCCATCCACATCTCTGGCCTTCAGAGGCTCCTTCCAGGGCCCCCGCATAAAATGAAATTGCAAGCCCTTGGTTGAAAAACCAGGGGGAAAGTGCCCCTGAAGGTACTAAAATACAACCCATTCTCCTTTCTTCCCCAGTCTCTCAACCTGTTGTGATGTTTCTCTATTCGCTATTTAATGTCGTTCTAAGTTAAGGAAAATTAAAAATTTAAATGACAAGTGTGAATTCTAAGGTCCCTGGGTGGTACAAACTGTTTGAACTTGACTAGTAACCTAAAGCTAGGTGGTTCAAACCCACCCAGCAATGTCAAGGAAGAAAAGGCCTGGTGATCTGGTCCCACTAAGATTTCAGACAAGAAAACCCTATGGAGCAGTTCTACTCTAACTCACCGTGCTGCCGTGAGTTGGAACCGACTCAATGGCAAGCACTACCCAGCCTAAATTCAACCATTCATCTTTATATTGTGAGATGTCAGTTTTAAGTGCAAACAGAAGAGCATTTAACAAGTACACAGATTTGCCAGAGTTGCGCACTCGTATTTCGTAGCTCCTATGTGAATATATGTTTCATTCTCATCAGAACAGTGGGAAGGTGGCATAACTCCGTTATTTCACTCCCGGATACACACAGCACTCCCCACGGTACTGGTGGGCATGGAAGAACTGGAAGAACAGGAATGAGGGTTGCCCCTTTACCGACCCTTCAGCACGTGTGGTTGGCTAACACAGGGGAGGAACAAGCACAGAAAGAGCTTGATGGGTCCTGGGTCCTCCGTATTTCCTGGATCACTGCTGCCTTTTCTGCGTGGGAAGCAGAAGCAGGTACCCGGCCCACTCAGGTGTACAGGGAGCATGCTTACCTCTACTTTGCAGAGGTCCAGGGGAATCTGCACTCCTGCAGGTGTAAATGTGACGGCGGACATTCGTTTTGTGCATCTCCTCTTCTCACAGGAGATCAATTGTCCCATCTGTCTTCATTTACAAGACACATGTTCAAAGACAGAACCAACGTCCTTACCTGGGAAGCCTGCCACGGCCTTTCTGGTCGACTTCGGGCTTCTCCAGGAACAAGCCTGGTGGCCATACCAGGACAAGACGAAGCTGGGTTCCTCTCTCAGGACTCTGGTTCCTCTGGGCGCCTCGGCCTAGGGACCGGACATGGAGGAGGGCTGGGCTGTGCGAGATGGGGGTGACAGGCGCTGTCCACTGTGGCCGGTCCTCTCCTTTTCTAGGGCTTGAGCTTAACTCGCTCACTGCAGGCGTTCCCTCGGTGAACTTTATCTCCGGGTGTTTGCTTTCTGGGCGATTTTAAAAACAGTCATAAACCTGGAACAGAAAGAGCGTGCTCGTCGGCCTCCCCTCTCCCTCCCTGTCCCTTCTCCCCTGGGAAACCCAACCCAGAGATGGGGGGGCATTGGAAGCCAGCAGTGGGGGGATTTCACCCGAGATCCCCCCATGAGTTGAGGACCAAGAGTGGATTGGGGACTCCAAGCTGCCCAGAGTTGTCCAGGGCCCAGGGCCTCCCAGGTGATGGGGTACTACTCTTCCAGGGTTGGGGACCCCATGCCACCCCAGAAGTGTGCGGGGGTGGGGGTGAACTCCTCAGAAGTTCCTTTTTCTATCTTAATTATGCACACGCTAAAAACTTCAGACAGTGCACAGAGTGAAAACATAAGAACTAGAAATCTCCCTACACCTGGTCCTTCTCCCTGAAGGTCAAAGGTCAGCACCAATAACAGATCCAGCTCCCCTCTCCCTAATTGCCAGTCTTGCCAGGGGAGCCCCCTTCCACGGGTGGCACTCTATGACCAAGGACTGGTGGTGAAGGTCTGAGCCCTGCTCTCAGAAGCCTCTGCGCTCCCAGAGCCGGCCTGAAGGTGGGGTTGGGGAGTCGGTCCTGTGTCCTGAGGCTTGTCAGTCCCATCCCTGACCCCAGGCCCAGGGGCCTCCCCTTGTCTCCTCCCAGACCAGGTCTCTGCTGCCCACCCGGCCCCTCCCTGCTGCTCCTCCAACCTGTGGCTTGGCCAGGACCTCTCTCCCCTCCCACCTCTCTGATCTGTAAACCAGGTTCAGAGTCTGCAGGCTGGGTGAGAGCGGAGCTGCCAGGAGTCTCCAGCCTCCCTCAGAGCACCCAGACTCGCCTTCAACCCTAAGGTGGGAGTCTCCTGCCCGACTTGCCCCGTGTCCTTGTGTCCCCTTCTCCCTAGCCCTAGAATAACCCCCACCATTTACAGATAGGCGACTGTGGCTCCAGGAGGGAGAGGCTCCCACAGGGAAGGGGACTGGGACTGGCGATGGGGACAGGAGAAGGAATGGGGAGGGGATGATGGGAAACTGACAGGGAGTGGATAGGGACCAGGACCCAGGACAGGACAGGCCCCTCGGGTATGCTCTGCTACAGGCCGCCCTACTGCCCTGGTCCAGTCTGCCCAGGTTTTGCTGGAGGAGGTGAGCTGCCCCTCCCTGCCCCATGCTCTCTCCCTCCCCGCCCCGTGCCCTGCCCCTCCCTCAGGTATTGCAGCACCATTTGGCATAACTCAGTCAACTGTCCTCTACCAGGCCCCCAGGCAGACTCTCCCCTGATTGTGACAGTCTCTGTAGCCTGCCAGGGGACATTCTTTTTTTTTCAGAATAAAATTTTAATTACTCAAGTAATATCTCAAAACATTTGTAAACAAATTTTTAAATTCCATATAAGATTAAATTTGCCTTTGGCCACTACCTCCCACCAGATGTATCCACCATTACTAATATGGTGAATGTCTACATTGTTCTATTCATAAATGTACATAAACATGTACATATGTCCACAAGAATATACAATATTCCTTTATAAATGTGTTTTATGAATGTTTTTATCAATGTTCTCCATCTCTAATATATTGCTCTAAGACATTTTTCATTCTAATTTTAGAAAATCTCTTGGTGTTCATTCCACGTCATCACACATATCTAGCTTATTCTTTTTAATTGCTGCTTGTATTCTAAGTCATGTCTACACCACAGGCCAATTGGCCAGTCCCCAGGTTTCCCAATTTTTCTTTTTCATAACACCACAATGAACGAGGCAGGTCTTCTTGGGTACACACACATGTATTTCTCTAGAAGGGATACTGCAAAGTGAAATGGGTGGGCCCACCCACTTAAACTTGGAAAAGACACTTGCAAATTGCCCCCTAGAGTGGCTAATTCAATTTATATTCCCAACGGCAATATCTTGTTTCCTTACTCCTTGCACTATGTCTATTTCCTGATCAGAAAGCTTTTATCCAAAACTTTCTTTGGAAGACTTGAGCAATTACTTCAATACACCTGTACATCAATCTAATCCTCCACTACATCTTCCAGCCAAGTGGACTGAGTTCTAGGGAGTCTTATGACAGAAGGGAAAACTAGCATGGGTCTAGAATCACAGTTCCAGACTAAGCTCTCCCCCTCCTTCTGCTTGATAAATTTTCATTCGTGTGAGCTTTCTGCAGAATACAAATGGTCGATGGGAGTTTCCCTATGCTTCCCTTATAATTTTTTTTCTTGCACTTTAAGTGAGAGTTTACAATTCAAGTTAGTCTCTCATACAAAAAGTTATACGTATATTCTTCTGTGACCCTAATTGCTCTCACTATACTGTGACAGCACACTCCTACTTTCCACCTCTGATTTCCTGTGTCCATTCAACCAGCTCCTGACCCTATCTACCTTCTCATCTCACCTCCGGACAGGAGCTGCCCATTTAGTCTCATGTATCTACTTGAGCTAAGAGGCACACTCTTCACGAGTATCATTTTATGTTCCATAGTCCAGTCAAATCTTTGCCTGAAGAGCAATGGTTTCAGTTCTAAGGAATGGTTTCAGTTCTAGGCCGATGGACAGTTCAGGGGCCATGATTTCTGAGGTTCCTGCAGTTTCAGTCAGACCATTAATTCTGGTCTATTTACTAGAATTTGAGTTCTGCACCCCACTTTTCTCCTGCTCCATCAGAGACTCTCTTTTGTGTTTCCTGTCAGGGCGGTCATTGGTGGTAGCCAGGCACCATCTAGTTCTTCTGGTCTCAGGATGATGGAGTCTCTGGTTTATGTGTCTCTTGGACTAATACTTTCCTTGTGAACTCAGTGTTCTTCGTTCTCCTTTACTTCAGGTGGGTTTGGACCAATTGATGCATCTAAGATGGCTGCTCGCTAGCTTTTAAGACCGCAGATGCCAGTCACCAAAGTGGGATGCAGAATATTTTCTTAATAAACTTTGTTATGCCAATTGACCTAGATGTCCCCTGACCCCCACCCCTGCTACTCTGTACCTGTAAGTGTTTGGTTGTATTCAGGAAAATTCTTAGTTTTGGTTTAGCTCAGTTGTGTTGACTTCCCCTGTAGTGTGTGCTGTCCTTCCTTTCACCTAATTCTTGTCTACGATCTAGTTAGTGAATAACCTTTTCTCTAACTCCCCAACCTCTTAACCATCAAAGAATGTTTTCTTCTGTGTTTAAACCTTTTATTGCGTTCTTATAATGCTGGTCTTATATGATATTTATCCTTCTGTGACTATCCAAATTCACTCAGCATAATGCCTTCCAGATTCCTCCATGTGTTTCACAGATTCATCGTTCTTTATCATTGTATAGTATTCCACTGTGTGAATATACCATAATTTGTTTATCCATTCGTCCACTGATGGGCACCTAGGTTGTTTCTATCTTTTTGCTATCGTGAACAGTGCTGCAGTGAACATGGGTGTGCCTAATCTACTCGTGTGATGGCTCTTATTTCTCTAGGATATATTCCAAGGAGTGGGATTGCTGGATCGTATGGTATTTCTAGCTTTTTAAGGAAGCACCTGTCATGGATTGAATTGCCCCCCAAAATATCTGTCAGCTTGGCTGGGTCATGATTCCCAGTATTGTATAATTGTGTAATCTGATGTGATTTCCTTATGTATTGTAAATTCAATCACTATGATCTAATAAGATGGATTAGCGGCACTTATACTGATGAGGTATACAAGATTGGATAACATCTTAAGCCAATCTTTTTTCAGATATAAAAGAGAGAAGCGAGCAGAGACACACGGGAACCTCATACCACCAAGAAAGCAGTGCCGGGAGCAGAGAGCTTCCTTTGGACATGAGGTTCCAGTGCAGAGAAGCTCCCAGACCAAGGAAAGATTGATGACACAGACGTTCCTCTAGAGCTGATGGAGAAGCGTTCCCCTGAAGCTGAAACCCTGAATTTGGACTTGGAGCCTAGAGGACTGTAAGAGAATAAACTTCTCTTTGTTAAAGCCATTCACCGTGGTATTTCTGTTATAGCAGCACTAGGTGACTAAGATAGCACCAAATCGATTCCCAAAGTGGTAGTACCATTTTACATTCCCACCAACAGTGTATAAGTGTTCTATTCTAGTCTCTCCACAACCTCTCCAACATTTATGATTTTGTGTTTTTTGGATTAATGTCAGCCTTGCTGGGGTGAGATGGTATCTCATTGTAGTTTTGATTTGCATTTCTCTAATGGCTAATGATTATGAGCATTTCCTCATGTGTCTGTTAGCCACCTGAATGTCTTCTTTGGCAACGTATCTGTCCATATCTTTTACCCATTTATTTATTGGGTTATTTGTCTTTTTGTTGTTGAGGTTTTGCAGTATCATAGATTTTAGAGATTAGACGTTGATCAGATTTTTCATAGCCAAAGCTTTTTTCCCAGTCTGTATGTTGTCTTTTGACTCTTTTGGTGAAGTCTTTTGACAAGCATAAGTGTTTGATTTTTCAGAGGCTTCCAGTTATCGAGTTTCTCTTCTGGTGTTTGTGCATTGTTACTTACGGTTTGTATTCTGTTTATGCCATGTATTAGAGCTCCTAGCATTGTCCCTATTTTTTCTTTCATGAACTTTATCGTTTTCAATTTGGTGTTTAGGTCTTTGATCTATTCAGAGTTTTTGTGCAAGGTGTGAAGTATGGGTCTTGTTTCAGTTTTTGCAGACGGATACCTAGTTATGCCAGCACCATTTGTTAAACAGACTGTATTTTCCCTAATTAATGGACTTTGGGCCTTTCTCAAATATCAGCTGCTCATAAGTGGATGAATTTATGTCTGGACTCAATTCTTTTCCATTGGTCTATGTGTCTGTTGTATCAGTAACAGGCTGTTTTCACTACTGTCGTGGTATAATAGGTTCTAAAATCAGGAAATGTGAGGCCTCCTACTTTGTTCTTCTTGAGTAATGCTTTACTTATCCAGGGTCTCCTCCCTTTCCATAGGAAGTTGGTGATTTGTCTCTTCATCTCATTAAAAAAGGCCATTGGAATTTGGATCGGGATTGCATTGTATTTGTAGATCGCTTTGGGTACAATTGACATTTTCACAATGTTGAGCTTTCTATCCATGAGCAAGGTATGTTTTTCCACTTATGCAGGTCTCTTTTGGTTTCTTGCAGTAGTGGCTTGCAGTTTTCATTGTATAGGTCTTTCACTTCTCTGGTTAGTTTTATTCCTAAGTATTTTATCTTCTTGGAGGCTATTGAAGTAAATGGTATTGATTTGGTGATTTCCTCTTCGAAGTTCTATTTGTTGGTGTAGAGGAATCCAACTGATTTATGTTTATCTTGTATCCTGAAACTTTGCTGAAATCTCCTGTTAGTTCCAGTAGTTTTCTTGTGAATTCTTTGGGGTTTTCTGTGTATAAGATCATATCATCTGAAACTAGAGATACTTTGACTTCTTCTCTACCAATTTGGATGTCCTTTCTTTTCCTAGCCTAATTGCTCTGGCTAGGACCTCCAGCATAATGTTGAATAAGACATCCTTGTCTGGTTCCCATTCTCAAGGGGAACGCTTTCAGACTGTCTCCATTTAGGATGATGTTGGCTGTTGGCTTTGTATAACCAGGGAACATTCTGATTTGAGATTTCTTTTGATTCTTGTGGTAGGTTTGGAGTTGAAGAGAGGGTGGCTTAACCCCATTACGGATGAGGAAACCGAGAGCCAGGAGGCTGAGCAACCAGAGTTCTCCACCTCATTCCTACCTCGAGGCAACTGAGGTCACAGGCACCCCAAGGACAAGGGGAGGGAAGCGGCCTGGGAAGGAGAGAACATCTGAGAATTGAATCTCATCCACATCGAGAGGCCTGCGGCCACGTCAGAGACATCTCTGGAGCCCAGAGCCCGACCTCTTCCATCTAAGTCCCTCCAGCTGATGCCAGTGGCACTGCTTGAGATGAAGTCCCCACGTTCTGGCCTGGAGACCCCAACCCTGCCCCCCACAGACCCCTCCTGGCCTGGGCTCAAGGCACAGCATGGGGGGAAGAGGGAGCACCTAGACACCCTGGAGCCAGCAGCATCTGACAAGCCTTAGTGAGGGTCTGCGTGTCTGCACAGACATGTGTAAGGCATTAGCCCCTCATCCTTGGTGTGCCTCGGAGGGTGCTGGGAATTTCTTTTTTTAAAGAAGTGGTTTTTGTGCTTGAGGGAAGCTGGCTGGAGGCCTTAAGGGAAAGATCAAACCTGAGAACAGAAACAAAGCCTCCAGCATCAGAGTCCTGGACTGAGAGCAGAGGCAGGCGGCTCCCAGCTGGGAGTAGGAACAAGAGCCATGGTTCTGGCTGACAGGGACCTGAAGTAGGGACTCAGAGGCCCTTCTCACTTTCCAGCTCGTCATGAGTCTAGGAGAGCTGGGGTGCAGGGTGTGATGAGCTCTGTGATTGGGACTGGCTGAGGGTCAGGGCTATGAGGTGCAGAAATGCCTCTTGCCCCCTTCCTGTGCAGTCCACCATGGAGCATGGCCTGTTAGGTACCGTTGTAAGTGGGGGACCGCTCAAGGTACCCGTGGTCATTGGGCCCTGGGGTATGGCCAGCATGGTGAGGGAGACAGGCGGGACAATCAGCTATGGTCTCACAGTGAGCCCGTCCTGGAGGTATGGGGCCATGGGGGCTTGGAGATAGGGTGAGAAACCTGAAAGGGGGTCCTCAGTGTGTGTGTTCATGGTGGAGGGAAGGACATCATGAAGACACTGAGGAGTACGAGGGCACACAGGTTACAGCGTCTGGTGTATGAAGGGTGGGATGGCTGTGAGACAAGGCTGGAGAACCCCCATGAGAGGCTGAGGGGCCAGGACCACATGGGGCATGTGTGGGGAGCCCCTGGGGGTGCTAAGCTGGGGAAACAGGATGATAAAGATGACCTGCCACTGTGCACACAGTGGGTCATGGGGTCAGAGTACAGCAGGCAGCCAGTGGGCCATGCAGTTATCTGGGAGAGTTGAGGGACCTGGGCAGAAGAGGGAGGTGGAGATGCCACAGCCTGGGGGTGGCCAGATCTGGGAGAGGGGGAGATTCCCTGCTCTATGGGCCAGGGCCTGGTTGGGCAGAGATGTCATCTGATGAGGACCCTGGGGAGTGAGGCTTTTGGGAGCTCAGATGCAGGGGAGGCCTCAGTGCTGGGCCTGGGGACACTCCAATGAAGACATCCAGTTGGACACCAGGGGCTAGAGCCTGGGAGAGAGGCCAAGGCTGCACCAGGGTCCTCTCAGGGAGGGGAAAGAGTGACTGATGGGGCACTTAGGGCCCACCTGTGTCAGACTCAGGGGGTTGGAGGGAGCCAGTTTCCAGGAACCAGTGGTGGGTGGGGGTGGGCAGGGATAATGACAAGGAGGGCTTGCTCACTTTTGCTAAGTGTGGGTGGGTGGCTGAGCTTGTCCAGTGCTTCTGTTTGTGTGTCCATGTGCTTCTATCTGTGTATGTGTGTCCACGTGCTTCTGTGTGTGTTTCTATGTCCTTCCATCTCAGTATGTGTATGTGTCCATGTGCTTCTATCTGGGTGTGTGTCCATGTGCTTCTGTCTGGGTGTGTGTGTGTCTATGTGCTTCTGTGTATGTGTACCCATACACTTTTATCTGTGTATGTCCATGTGCTTCTGTGTGTGTGTCCATGTGATTCTGTGTGTGTCCATGTGCTTCTATCAGGGGGTGTGTGTCTATGTGCCTCTGTGTATGTGCATCATGTGCCTCTGTGTATGTGTGTCCATGTGCTTGTGTGTCCATGTACTTTTGTGTGTCCATGCGCTGTTGTGCCTGAGTGTGTGTGGGTCCATGTGCTTATACTGTGTGCTCATGTGTCTCCATGTGTGCACATTATTGAAGTGTATGTCTGTATATAACATGTGGAAAAGTGCATGTGTGTGTAACTGTGCACGCATCTCACATGTAGGTTTTGGGATGTGTCTGGGTATTCTCATCTGAGGACTCACTTGCACATGTGTGTGAGTGTGGGAGATATGCGTGTCATATGTACCTACTTATAAAGGAAAGAAAGGTCCCAGGTCATTCAAGGGACACAGTGACATGAAAGATAGATGGCAAGCCCTGCAGTCAGAACGAGAGGCAGAAATGGAAGTTAAAAACAGAAACACTAGAAGGATACTCCCACAGCTTCTGCATCTCCCCTTTGGTTTCCAGGTCAGATGTCAGAGCACGTGCACCTGCCTCCTCTTCTTGCCTGAGGGCCCATGAACTTGGAACATACGGGGAAAGGAATAGAGTGTTGCCCTTTGAGTCGGTTAGGGAAGGCTCCACCAGCAGCAGAGGGACCAGTCCATTTCTGGGAGTGAGAAATGGGATAAAGAGGCCACAGATGAAGGCAGTGAGGAGCCCCCGAAAGGAATATCTGTGGAGGGGGCTGCAGTGGGGAACTGCCCACCCAGCAGAATCCAGACGGGGTCAAACTCAGAGACTGCAGGTGAGATAGAGGGTGAAAGTGAGAAAGGTGGCTGACCTGGGGGGGGTGGCACTCGCCCACCCACTCACACAGACTCAGATCCCAGCTGCCCACAACCAGATGGCTACTACAGGTAGGAGACATCAGGAGGTTCTTCCACCCATCATCCCCAAAAAAGAGAGAAGGTAGCCATTGGTGTATTAGTGGCACATTCTGGCACCAAGAGTCCCTCACAAGTGTTGGCTCCCCATCACTGCACATCCAAGTCAGCCTTCCTGTCACTTCATTCTCAAATATGAGGTACCTCAGCTGGGTGAGGAAAGTCTGCAAAACAAGACAAATGGCCCAGATACTCAGGGAAAAAATGAGTCCAACGACACAGACTGTCATTCCATAAAGAGAAGGAAACAAAACAAAACCTCTGATATCAGACCAAGAACAGGATGCCAAGGAAAAAGCATGAAAGCCACTACAATGCAAGAAGCTTCTCTTGGAAATTAAACATATCATTCCTGCAAGGAAACATACAAGTGCTGGAAGACAAAATTCAGGAAATCTCCTGCATGGAATAAAAGCACAAGAAAACCTAAAACATGAGAAAAAAACAGGAGACAAGGATTAGTCCGGGAGGTCCAACATCTGATCAACTGCAGCACCAGGAAGGGAGAACTGAAACAAAACAAAAACTGAAACGAAATCTGTTGCTGTCAAGATGATTCTCATTCATAGGGACCCTATAGGACAGAGTAGAACTGCCCCATGTGGTTTTCAAGGATGTAAATCTTTATGGAAGCAGACTGCCACATCTTTCTCACACAGAGCAGCAAGTGGGTTTGAACCACTGACTTTTTGGCTAGTAGCTGAGTGCTTAACCACTGTGCCACCAGGGCTGCTATTAGAAAAGGAGAACAGAAAATAGGGGAGAAGACAGAATAGAAAATGTCCTGGACCAAAGGGAAACTGGGTGTTCCAATCAGTGACCTTCCAGAATGCAGAGCTGGTTGAATGAGAAAAATAACGTCTCAAACTAAGGCAGGTCCTTGAGAACTTATAGAGCCCCATGGATAAAGATTTTATCCTTGAGTCCTCCAAACTGAGGAAGATTGTGGAGAGAAGCAGGTCTCTAGAGAACTATCAGACGTCACTGAACTTCAACGGCACAGTATTAACAGAGCCTCAAGTTCTAAGGGAAACAGTTCAGTATTTATTCTGTGTGTCGATCAGAATACAGATATGCTCAGACACTCGAGGACTCAGTGTTCACTTCCCACACATCACTGTTAAAAACTGATTTGAAGACACCCTCTAACAAAATAGGGGCATACACCTTTTAGAAGGAAAATCTGAAGTGCAGATATTAAGTGGCAGCCACCGATCCCAGGCTGGGAACTGTGAGGGGAGGCTCTTCAGTACACCCAGAGAGCAGCACATGGAGGGATGAGGGTCCATCAGTACAATTCAGAGCTTGGAAGCCTGTGAGAACACGATCAAGGCACTCAGTGGAAGGAAAAAAAGGCAATCAGAAACTCCAGGATGAAAATAAAATCATATGAAGAAGGCAGTTTTAAGCATGACTTGGAGTTCCTGGGTGGTGCAAAGGGTTAACACACTAGGCCAATAACCAAAAGGGTGGGGTTCAAGTCCACCCAAAGATGCCTCAGGAGAAAGCCTTGGCAATCTACTTCCAAAAAATCAGCCATTGCAAAAGGGGGTTTGACTCTTACATCTGCATAATCAGAACCCTGGGTTTAAAACTGAAATTCTCAACTCTAGTGGCAGAGAAGAGACCAATATTCTAGTACTTTGGGGTTATTACTACTTTTTAAAAACCAAAAGCCCGTTGCCAATTCCTACTTATAGCAACCCTACAGAACAGAGTACAACTGCCCCACAGGGTTTACAAGGAGTGCCTGGTGGATTCGAACTGCTTTTTGGTAAGCAGCTGAGCTCTTAAGCACTGTGCCATCAGAGCTCCATTGCCACATTTAGGCATCCCAATACAGAGATTTAAAAAATCTCAATGTCTCCCTCTTTCTGCCCTCTCCAGATACTCCATGAGAAAAACACCTACTTAGACACAGAAGAATTTAAGAAGGGTCAAGAAGATCATCATTTAATGGAGCCACTCAGAACTGCAGATCTGTGGCTGAGAAATCCTAACCCTTTCTATCTGTGCCTCTCACAGAGACTTTATTAGCTGCCCATTAGGCTACACCTCATGGAGACCCTATGTATAACAGAGTGAAAATTTGCTCAGTCCTGTACCATCTTCATGATCACTGGCATGTTTGATTCCTGTCAGGCAATATCCTGTTCTGATCTATAAGGATATCATTAGCTAATTTTCAGAAACAGATCACCAGGCATTTCTTCCTAGTCTATCTTAGTCTGGAACCCCTGCTGAAAGCTGTCCACCTGGTGACCCTGCTGGTATTTGAAATACCGGTGGCATAGCTTCCAGCCATCACAGCAACATGTAACCCACCACAGTACAACAAAGGAACAGATGGGTGGGGTTCAAAGAGACTAAACCAAGAGAAAAACCAAACACATTGTCATTGAGTCAGTTCTGACTCCTAACGACCCTAAGGGGCACAGCAGAACTGCTCCATAGGGTTTCCAACACTGTAAATCTGTATGAAAGCAGACTGCAACATCTTTCTCCCGCACAGCAGGTGAGTTCCAACCACCAAACTTTCGGTTCACAGCTGAGTGCTTTACCCCCTGCACTACCAGGGTTTCTTCAGAGACTAGGCCCTATAAAATATTTGTCCATAAGTAGAAGGGACTTAAAGGGCTAGGAATTGTATCATTGATATTAAAAATTTGAACCATATGTTTAAAACTGAACATTTTCCATCTACATGCCAAAAGAAAAACTAAAAATTTAAGGGGTTTGGTTCTTTTCTTCACCACTTAATGAGCACTGCCTAACAAGGTACTATTAGGTGAACTATGAGAATATTTAAACATGGTTATTGACGAAGAAGGAGCCCCAGTGGCATAATGGCTAAGCGCTCTGCTGCTAACTGAAAGATGAGTGGTTAGAAACCACCTAACGCTACAGGAGAAAAGACCTGGAAATCTGTTCCCATAGATTACAGCCTAGGAAACCCTATGGTGCAGTTCTTCTCTATCCTATATGGCCACTGAGTTGGAATGGACTTGACAGCACACAACATGGACCAAGGACACTGAGACAGAAGTAAAGTGCCCACCCGCCCTCCAGAGCTCTACGGCACACGTGCACAGCCTTTGCCAATGCCTATGCCTTGGCCTCCTCTATACTATGAACTGAGATAGATTGATGTCCAGTATATAGTTAAGTTAGGAAAAGTAAATTTATGTGAAGAAAACATGATAAATAACCAACATACATTAGTGTGTGTATTTTTGTATTCTGTGGGATATTTTGAGAAACACTGAAAGGTTACACAGGAAACAAAATGGAAATGGTTACCAATGGGTAGTGATATTAAGAGAACACAAGTATTATAGGACGAAGTCAGCCTTCTGAATACAACCTTTAATATAGTCTTCAGTTTTGAGCCATGTGAAAGTTTTATGTTAAAAGGAATAATACAAAATGAAAGCAAACCTTAAAATTAAATGTACAGAGAAACAAGTAAATGTAATAACACATCAAACTGTCATTGCTCATCTGCGAGGTTGACGTACTGTGGTGGCTGGCATGTTGCTGAGGCAGGAAGCTATACCACCAGTATTTCAAATACCAGCATGGTCACCTATGCTGGACAGACATTAGTGGATCTTACAGACTTCAACAGCCCAGGAAGAAAGACCTGGCAATCTACTTTAGAAAATTAGTCAGTGAAAACCGTATGGATCACAACAGAACACTGATATAGTGTTGGAAGATGAGACCCCTGGGTTGGAAAGGACTACTCAAACATACCAATGATCATGAAGATGGTGAAGAACTGGGCAACATTTTCTTCTGTTATGCAGGAGGTCAAGGAGCCCTGGAGGTGCAATGGTTTAGCACTTGACTACTAAACAAATGGTTGACAGTTCAAAGCCACCCAGCAGCTCCATGGAAGAAAGACCTGGCAATCTGCTTCTGTAAAGATTACAGCCAGGAAAACACTATGGGGCAATTCTACTCTGTCACATCGAGTCACTATGAATTGAAATCGACTCCACAGCACACAGCAACATAAATAAGGTGAACATGAGCTGGAGGCAACTCAATGGCAGAAAACAATATGAAACTGATCAAATAACCATGCACAAGAGAGTTTGTGCTCAAGCCAATGTTTAAGCACGGTAATCTTGTGTTAATAGCTTAATGTAAATGTATAACCAGTAAGTACAAAAACAAAGGTGAAAAAACTCAGTACTTTACAAAATAAGTTTTTTACTCAGTAGTACTATTAATATTATGACATTGAAACTATTTGATTATTAGGAACCAAGGTTTTTATTAAAAGAGAAAAAAGCTGCACATATAACAGAAAGTGACAATATTTGCCCATTTATATTTATCCTATGAATGTTCCTTGCTTCAGCCTAATAAATCAGCCTTGAGCAAACATTTCTGAAAACCATTAGAATTCTTACTTAAAACCCATCTTCCTGCCGTATTTTTGCTTGTCAACTTCAAATTAGTAAGTTTCCAGTGCCCCATGACACCCAGAACTCATAAAAAACCTCATGCCTCAACTTACCCTTTGGAGTTGAACTCAGACTTATGCTGAAGTCTCTTTCCTATTGTAACAGACTGAATAAAGTCTAGTTTGCCTACTTAACATTGTCTGGCACCATTTTGTGTATTTAACATTGTCTGCACCATCTCTTATACATATATATGTGTGTGTGCATATGCTTGTGTGTGTCTATATATATGTGTGTGTGTATATACATATATCTATATATAAAACCTTAAATTTGTATTAGGAATAAGAGTATGAATTTATGATGTAAGCAATTATGTATTTTACATGCTCACTGAAAGGCCAAGACAAAATTGACTCAATGTTAACAGGTTTTGGATTATCACCGAGCCCATGTGTTGCACACACCTTGGTTTTTAAAAGGAACCAGACATTTGGGGAGAAAGGATTGATTCCAGATCTGGAACAGGAATGTAAAAAGGGATCCAGGGACTTCTTTTGCATTCAAACACTAAGAAGCTTCTGTCAACAATATATGTGGTTGGTGCAACTAAGAAACTAAATAAATTTTAATTTTCATTAATTTAAATATAACAATATTCTTGCTTAAATTCTTTGACAAGTGCTTGGAGTAACCTGGAATTGTGAATCTACTTTTCAAAAGTAAAATTTTTGAAATGTGCTGCTTCCAGCTTCTGGAAGATGGAATACAAAAAAACGAAACGTAAAATGTCTCATGAATAAATTTATATCGATTACTTTACTTAATTTCATTTATAATACTTACCTTGACAATAAATGGACATATTGGTTTAAATAAGATTTTTCATTAAAAATTCACGTTTACATTTTTAAATGTCTAATATGGCTACTAAAATATCTTAAATTACATCTTTGATGTGCATTACATTTCTATTAGAACTGTGCAAGACCCAATGTCTACCTTACAAAAAATACAGAAGACAAACTAATTAAACAAAATCATAATAAAACAAATAGAGTAAAACCTGTGAGAGCCAGAACACGATGGGAGTGCCTTGTTTTACCAGGTCTTGCATGTTTTCCACCTTTGACTGGGTGCTTACCACTTTTGCTCTCTATTAAGAATCCTACATCATAAACACCCAGTGAGTTTTTCTTCTCTGACAGGTTTCTGACTTACACAGGTTCCGACTGTCACAGCTTTGACTTTATAGGAATGCTGAACATTTTAACATTTTACGAGAAAAGCAGGAGAATGTTCAGTGTAAGACAGATTAAACAGATCTAGAAATAAAAAGGCAACGTGGAAATAGTTTGGATCCTAACTTCAAAAAACTCAACAATCATAATTTATGGACAACTGGAGAAATTTAGATTTTTTGTGAGGGACAATGAAGATCTGGATTGTTCTCGTAGGAAACTGACCTTATTTGTAGGAGCTTAAAGGGTGAAGTGAGTGTCGGCAATTAACCATTGGTTGTTTCATAATAATTCACATACATGGACAAACTCCCTACATTTATATAGGCTCTCTAAACCATGATTTTTTATAGGATTCGTGAGGTTTGAGGAATCACAACAGAATTTCCTACATTCCTTATATTCAAAATGTTTCTCTCCAGGGTGATTTCTTATGAATTCAGTGAGGGATGATGAATAACTAAATGCTTTCCCACATTCCTTACATTCATAAAGTCTCTCCCACTTTGTGGTTATTCATGTTCACTAAGCACTGAAGACTGACTAAAGGCTTTCCCCTCAACCTCGTAGTATCTCCTCCAAGTAGCAGCAAGTTTCTCAGCAGGAGAAAGGACCAGTTGCAGCAGGTGCGCTGCTTCTGGGATTTCTGCAACGGTTTGTCAGCTAGAGAGGGAGTGCAGTGTCTTTCAGCAGTAGCTGCAGGAAAGTGGGAAGAGCTGAGTTTTGGAGAGACAGTGAACTGACCCTTACCTCCGCAGTGGAGAGAAGAGGGCTACATGTCCCTGAGAAAAAAGATTTCAAGGATTCCCCTGCCTGGACCTCAACATGCAGAGCAGAATAAGGTTCTCTCTTCAGGGACAAGTTTCCAAACGGCTGGCTTGTGCAGCCGCTGCAATACCATCAACCCTCTTTGGAGGTGGCCCAGCCCATTCCTCCACCCCCACCCTCATCTCCACTCGGGGAGAGCCCTGACTATCGTCAAGCCCTAACCTGCTCTGCCACACCCCTTGCTCCAGCCTGACCATCCCTCCTCCCTACCTCCTCTTTACCACTGTCTACTGGATTCAACAATCCATTTCCAGTAATCAACTACATCTGTGGGCTGAAATGCTGGTCACCCTTACAGCTGACTCCAATGAACACCTCTCAACCAACAATTTTCATTCCTAAAACGCACGAGGCAGGTCTACTACTGGGTGTCTTGTATAAACTCAATGACGGTCCTACTGAGATGGGGTTTTGGGGACATGGCTGTCTTGAGCCAGCCCAAAAGATAGACAAGCAAGACACCCGGCATGCATTGAATGTGTGTATGTTTGTGTGCATGTGTTTTTGTGTGAGTGTATTTGTGCGTGGGTGACTGGGTGAGCGTGTGGGCTCCACAACATGAGGAACACCTGCTATGTGAATGGGACCTGGCATTTTTCTGTGTTGGGGGGGGGGATGTTTTCCTGCATGCACACTCCTCGACACACGTGTGTCTGTGCCTCTATGAGTACCTCCAGTGGGAGATTTTAGCCTGGCAGTCAAATTACTAAGATATTAAGGGTTGCATGTGTGGAAATGATTTCCGGCTTAAGACGCCTGGTAAAGGAGGAGCAAATTCGTTCTCCATTCCTCCGTTTTCCTGAATGGTCCTTTCCTGTCAGGCTTTCTGGAGAGCTGTGAATTCTGACGGGAGCCATTCAGAAATACATCCTCCATGCTTTGAGACAAATCTCAAGGAAGTCGGCAAGTAGGAGTTCTTTTTAGTTTTTCATTGTGGTGAAGAGAATTTTCAACAAAGTGCTCGGCTGCTGGCATGGACAGGACTCCTTCCCCGCATGGTTGGTGGTGCCACGGGGAGCCCTCGAGCCAACAGAACTGCCCTGGGTATGTGCCTCTACCCTTTCACACCTCCCTCTCATTTTATTTGTCCTTGTAAGGATGATGAAGGTGATTAGAAATCCATTTTTACACCTGACTATATTTGCACAAATTCTGACTGTACAAGCCCTGTGGAGAAATGTTGCTTATTTCTTGGTGAGACCTTGGGACTTCAGATGACACCAGATAGCAGGACACGCAAAGAACATGTTGTTGTCCTATTGCCGTCTTCATGGCACGAGGGACATCCTCAAAGTTCTGCAAGGTGGACAGGGTCAAAATGATTTTTCATAATGCTTAATGACTCCCATTTATCCTGTGGTTTTCTAAAGAATATGAATTTCATCCTTGTATTGAGGACAGATCTCCATTTAGTGATGGAGACTTAGTGGATACTTTTGGAATGATGGGGGCTGCAATGCAGTATGAGTTTATAAGCTTGAATAGGATGCTACAATATTACTGGATTTCATAGAGTGACCAAGTACCCTTCACATTCTTCTTCTTGCTACCTCTGAAACCCTTCCGTAGGCAAAGGTTATTGCCAAAGTTGATTGACACCAGAGCTGGAATGTCCCTGATTGCATCGTTCAGGTGGTGGACTTCCTGCTGCTGGTGATCTCTTGCCCACCCCCCCCCCCCCATCCGTGGCTTTCAACTTGTGAAACACAACTGCATTGGAGGGTAGTGCAGTCTCTATTTCCCTGATCTTGAATTCAGGCTTTGGTCAGTCTCATGCTTGGAGGATTTCCCACTCGGCTACGGTCATTTGCTTGCTGATTGTTTCTTCTAGGTTGTCCTCCTCCGATACTGCAATGTTGACGGTGGCGTCTCTTTCGGACATGCCAGGGCTTGCCCGCACCTCTTTGCCTTCCATCCAAGAACCTCTTGCTCCACCACCCAGTGGAACACTCCCACTCTGTCTGACCAACTCTCTCTGGTGGATGTAAAACAGGACTTCAGCTTGTTCTGTCCAGAAAAAAGTCGCATCACATGCTAATTTCTTAGCATTACCCATTTTATACCACTTGCAGTTGCCAGCCTTGATGTAAGACAGGTAATGCCCTGCGTGTCAAGTCAACCCAGCACGGACCAGCCCTACAGAGTCCATAAACAGCCGTATGACCATTAAGATTGTGTGTCAACTTTGCTGGTTCACGATTTTCAGTGGTTTGGCATATATGATGTAGTCTGGCATGATAAGATTTGATATGTGATCACCTCCATGATGAGTTCTGCTGTAAGTAGCCAATCACTCGAAACGGAGTTCCTATAGGGGTGTAGACTGCATCCAATATAGGTAGACTTTCTGGCAAGGCTTGTGGGCCTCTACTCACTCTGGATCCTGCAGCTGGCTCATCTGACATCCAGTTCTGAGGATTTGAGCTAGCAGCTTACTTGAGCTCTTGCCTGCTGATCTTGGGATTCATTGGTCTCCACAGCCTATGAGCCAAGAAAAGCCTCCAGTCTGATATATGAACTTGGGTCTTTCCAGCCTGTACAACAGCATGAGCCATTTTCTTGATACAAATCTCTCTCTCTCTCTGTATACATATATGTATATACACACTTCACTGGTTTTGCTTCTCTAGAGAACCCAGCCTAAGAAAAGGTGGTCCTCCATCTTTCTGAGACATGCATCTGCTCACTTCAAGGTTATCCACATAGTGCATGTGCTTAGCAGTATTGTCACATGTCAAGTCTGAGAACCATTTCAGTACAAGGATAAGGACCTCAGGGGAAGTGTGCAAAGTCAACATCTTGGAAGCAGGCACCTTCTTCTGATAACTAATCTGCCAACAATTTTCACTCATACAACACCTGAAACAGGTCTGCTCCTGGGTGCCTTGCATGAATCCACCGACACTTGCAACGACTTGGGGTTTAGGGGACATAGCAGTCTTGAGCCATCCATAAGCAAGACATTTGGCATGTGTTGACTGTATGTGTGTGGGTTTGCATGTATGTGTTTTGGTGTCTGGATGTGTTTGTGTGTTTGTGTGTGAGGGTGAGTGGGTGTGTGTGAGAGAGTGTGTTTGTCTCTGTGTGTAGGTGTTTCCCACATGCACACACCTCAGCATGCATGTGTGTGTGAGTATATATTCCTCCATGAGCACCTCCAGTGGGAGACTTTAGCCAGATGGTCAGATTACTAAGATATTAAAGGTTGGATCTGTTGGAATGATTTCTGGCACTCAGACAGCCTGCCAAAGAGAAGCAAAACTTTTGTCCACTTTTCAATCTTCCTTTATGGTCCTTTCCTGTGAGACCGTCTGGAGAGCTGTGAATTCTGATGGAAGTTGTTCAGGAATAAATCCACCTTGCTTTGAGAGAAATATCAAGGAAGTCAGCAAGTGGGGGTTCTTTGTGGTTTTCCATTGCAGTGAATTTTCCATGTAGTGCGCAGGTGCTGACATGCACAGGACTCTTTATCCACATGCCCAGACCTGACATGCAAGGACACAAGCCAAAAGGTCTGTCCTTGGTATGTGCTTCTACCCTTCCACACCTTCCTCTCATTTTATTCTTCATTGTGAGGATGATGAAGGTGATTAGAAATGCATTTATATACCTCTGTGTACATGCCCAAATTCTGACTGTACATGACCTGCTGGGAATTTTGCTCACTTCTCTGCATTAAAGACCAGAAAATCCAAGTAAAAAAGACACAAACATCATTCCTGGAACCTTATGCATCAAGGGATAAAGAGCTAGATTAAATGTTGATTGGAAGAATAAATTGTAGGAAAAGAGAATAAGGAGAAATACAGAGTACAGGTATTTCCTGATAAAAAGTATTAAGGGAATTTGTAAAAACCAAACCAAACTTAAAAGAAATATTAAAGGGAATCCATTGGTTAGAGAACCAACAACATCAGACAACAATCGGAGTCTAGGACACAGGACAGCATCAGCCAGATATCAAACTGGATGAAAAACTCTCAATAATTAAAACAAAGATAAAAGACTTCACAGATGGGAACAGACATCAATTTGTAATTGATGAAGTCAAAACAGTAAAAGAGGGACTAAATGGTGTAGGTATAGTACTTTTGAATAGAGAGGAAATCAAGGTGATATCAAGGAATAAACAGCTGATTTAAACTTAGGAAGACGAGGGTAAATTTCAAGGTAACCACAAAAAAAGTTAACTAACCTACTCATCAAAATAAAATAGAAAAAAATCATTAAGACTCAGTAAACACAAAATCTATAATAAAGAAAGAAAATTCTCAAACAAAAGAAACTGAGTGCAGGAAAGTAAGAGGAACAAACAAAATGTCAGCACCAAAAGAGATAAATGAAACAAAACACCACAACAAAATGACAGCAATAAACTCATATGTATCGATAATCGCGCTGAATATAAATGGGTTAAATGCACCCGTCAAAAGACAAGGAGTGGCAGAATGGATTTAAATATAAAAGACCCATCAATATTCTGTCTACCCTTGAGAGTATGGCACCCAGAAACCTTTTAGCTCAGTACTGAAGTCACTCTTGTGGTTCACCTTTCAGCCAAACATTCAAGCCCATAAAGCTAAAGACACAAAGGGAAAGAGTAGTCCAAAGGACTAATGGACCACAATTACCATGGCCTCCACTAGACTGAGTCAAGTACAACTAGATGGTGCCTGGCTACCACCACTGACTGCTCTGACAGGGATCACAATAGAGGGGCCTGGACAGAGCTGGAGAAGAATGTAGAACAAAATTTTAACTCGTAAAAAAGACCAGACTTACAGGCCTGACAGACTGGAGAAACCCCAAGAGTATGGCTCCAGGACACACTTTTAGCTCAGTAGTGAATTCACTCCTGCGGTTCACCCTTCATCCAAAGATTAGACAGCCCCATAAAACAAAATGAGACTAAAGGGGCACACCAACCCAGGGGCAAGGACTAGAAGACAGGAGGGGACAGGAAAGCCGGTAATAGGGAACCCAAGGCTGAGAAGGGAGAGTGTTGACATGTTGTGGGGTTGTCAACCAATGTCATAAAAAAGTGTACTATTTAATGAGAAGCTAGTTTGTTCTGTAAACCTTCATCTAGTAGAATTAAAAAAAATATTTGCAAAGAAAAGAAAACCGACAAACCGTTGACCAAACTGACAAAAGAAAAGCACTAGAGGAAGCAAATAACCCGAATATGAAATGAGATGGGAGACATTACAAAATAACCAACTGAAATAAAAAGGATCATAACAGAATTCTGTGAAAAATTGTACTCCAACAAATTTGAGAACCTAAAGGAAATGGACAAATTTCTAGAAACACACTACCTACCTAAATGAACACAAACAGAAAATCTGAACAGAACCATAACAAGAGATGAAATTAAGAGATTGTAGAGGTAATGAAACACCCACTCCCCACCCATCCAATAAAATAAAGCCCTGGCAGGGAAGGCTTCACTAGAGAGTTCTACCAAACATTCAGAGAAGAGCTCACACCAGTACTACTGAAACTATTTCAGAGCATAGAAAAGGAAGTAAATACTCCTGAATTCATTCTATGAAGCTAGCATAACCCTGATACCAAAGTCAGGCAAAGACATCACAAAAAAAAGTTACAGACTAAAGTCTCTCATGTATATAGGTGCAAAAAATCTCAACAAATTTTTAGCCAATATAATTAGCAACATATAAAAAAAATACATCATGGTTACGTGGGATTCATACCAGGTATGCATGGATGGTTCAACATTAGAAAATCAATCAACATAATCCACCCCAAAAATAGAACAAAAGAAAAGAAACACATGATCATCTCAATTGACGTAGAAAAGTCATTTGATAAAGTCCAACACCCATTCCTGACAAAAACTCTCAATAAAATAGGAATAGAAGAGAAATTCTTCAATATAATAAAGGGCATCTGTACAAAACCAATACTCAATATCATTCTCAATGGAGAGAGGCTGAAAGCATTCCCCCTGAGAACGGGAACAACACAAGGAAGCCCTTTAACACCACTCCTATTTAACATTGTACTGGAAGTCCTAGCTAGAGTAATAAGGCAAGAAAAATAAATAAAGGGCATCTAGACTGGGAAGCAAGAAGTAAATTTATGCCTATTCACAGATAATGTGATCCTATACGTAGAGAACCCCAAAGATCCCACAAGAAAACTACTGAAACTAATAGAAAGATACATCAGAGTAGTAGAATACAAGATCAACATAAAAAAATCAGTTGGATTCCTGTTGTTGTTATTAGGTGGCTTTGAGTCAGTTCCGACTCATATCTACCCTATGTACAACAGAACGAAACACTGCCCAGCCCTGTGTCATCCTCACAATCACTGTTATGCTTGAGCCCAGAGTTGCAGCCACTTTGTCAATTCATTTCATTGAGGGTCTTCCTCTTTTTCGCTGACCCTCTGCTTTACAAAGCATGATGGCCTTCTCCCGGAACTGATCCCTCCTGATTACATGTCCAAACTATGTGAGATGTAGTCTCCCTCCCCAACCGTGCTTCTGAGGAGCATCCTGGCTGTACTTCTTCCAAAACAGATTTGTTAGTTCTTTTGACAGTCCATGGTATGTTTAATATGCTTCAACAACATCATAATTCAAAGGCATGAATTCTTCTTGGGTCTTCCTTATCCATTGTCCAGCTTTCACATGTATGTGAAGTGATTGAGAACACCATGATTTGGGTCAAGTGCACCTTAGTCTTTAAAGTGACATCTTCGCTTTTCAACACTTTAAAGAGGTCTTTTTGCAGCAGATTTGTCCAATGCAATGCATCCTTTGATTTCCTGGCTGCTGCTTCTATGGGTGTTGATTGTGGCTCCAATTAAAATGAAATCCTTGACAACTTCAAACTTTTCTTCAGTTATCATGACGTTACTTATTGGTCCAGTTGTGAAGATTTTTCTTTTCTTGATGTTGAGGTGTAATCCATACGGAAGGCTGTGGTCTTTAATATTCATCAGTAAGTGCTTCAAGTCCTTTTCACTTTCAGCAAGGAAGGTTGTGTCATCTGCATAACGGAGATTGTTAATGAGTCTTCCTCCAATCCTGATGCCACGTTCTTCTTCATGTAGTCCAGCTTCTTGGATTATTTGCTCAGCATGCACATTGAATAAGTATGGTAAAAGGATACAACTCTGACACACAGTTTTGCTGACTTTAAACCATGAGTACCCCCTTGTTCTTTTTGAATGACTGTCTCTTGATCTATGTACAGGTTTCTCAAGAGCACATTTAAGTATTCTGGAATTCCCATTCTTCGCAAAGTTATCCATAATTTGTTATGATCCACTGTCGAATGCCTTTGCATAGTCAATAAAACACAGGTAAACATCTTTCTGGTATTCTCTTCTTTCAGCCATAATCCATCTGACTTCAGCAATGGTATCCCTTGTTCCAAGTCCTCTTCTGTATCCGGCTTGAATTTCTGGCAGTTCCTTGTCAATGTACTGCTGCAATCGCTTTTGAATGATTTTCAGCAAGATTTTACTTATGTGTGATATTAATGATAAAACCAAACCAAACCTGTTGCCATCGAGTCGATTCCTACTCACAGCGACCTATTATATATACTAATGATATTATTTGATAATGACTGCATTTGGTGGGATCACTTTTGGAATAGGCATAAATATGGATCTCTTCCAGTATGTTGGTCAGGTAGCTGGCTTCCAAATTTCTTGGCATAGACGAGTGAGCACTTCTAACGTTGTATCCATTTGTGGAAACATCTCAATTGTTATTCTGTCTATTCCCAGAGTCTTTTTTCTCGCCAATGCCTTCAGTGCATCTTGAATCTCTTCCTTCACTACCGTTGGTTCCTGATTATATGCTAACTCCTGAAATGGTTGAAAGTCGACCAATTCTTTTTGGTATAGTGACTTCGTACATTCCTTCCATCTTGTTTTGAAGCTTCCTGTGACTTTTAACATTTTCTCTGTAAAACGTGTCAGTATTGCAACTCAAGGTTTTAATTTTCTTCAGTTCTTTCAGCTGGAGAAATGCCGAGCATGTTCCTCCTTTTTGGTTTTCTAACTCCAGGTATTTGCACATGTCCTTATAATACTTTACTTTGTCTTCTTGAGCTGCCCTTTGAAATATTCTGTTCAGATCTTTTACTACATCATTTCTTCCATTTGCTTTAAATAGTCGACATTCAAGAGCAATTTTCAGAGTCTCTTCCGGCATTCATTTTGGTCTCTTCATTTTTTTCCTGTATTCTTCTTGCTTTCTTCATGTATGACGTTCTTGATGTCATTCCACAGCTGGTCTGGTCTTCAGTCACTAGTGTTCAATACATCAAATCTGTTCTTGAAGTGGTCTCTAAATTCAGGTGGAATATACTCAAGGTCGTACTTTGACTATGTTGGACATGTTCTAATTTTCTTCAGCTTCAGCTTGAGCTTGCATACTAGCAATTGATGATCTGTTCTGCCGTCAGTCCCCGGCCTTGTTCTAACTGATGATATTGAGCTTTATCATCATCTCTTTCCACAGATGCAGTCTATTTTATTCCTGTGTATTCCACCTGGTGAGGTTCATGTGTATAGTTGCCGTGTATGTTGTTGAAAAAAGATATTTGCAAAGAAGAAGTTGGTTTTTCAAAGTTATATCATCTGACTGCCAGCATCGTTTCTATCACCAAGGCCATATTTCCCAATGACTGATCCTTCTTTGCTTCCAACTTTGGCATTCTAATCACCAGTAATTAGCAATGTACCCTGATTGCATGATCGATCAATCTCAGACAGCAGAAGTTGGTAGAAGTTTTCACTTTCTTCATCTTTGGCCTTAGTGTTGGATGCAGAAATTTGAATAATAGTCATATTAACTGGTCTTCTTTGTAGGCGTACAGATCTTATCCTATCACTGACAAAGTTGTACTTCCGGATAGATCTTCAAATGATCTTTTTGACTGTGAATGCAACGCTATTCGTCTCCATGTTGTCATTACCGGCATAGTAAACCGTCCTATTGTCTGATTGAAAATGGCCAACACCACTCCATTTCAGCTCAATAATGCCTAGGAGGATATCGAAGTTTATGCATTCCATTTCATTTTTGATGACTTCCAATTTTCCTGCTTTCACACTTTGCATATTCCAAGTTCCAGTTCTTACTGGACATTTGCAGTTCTTTTTTTCTCATTTTGAGTCATGCCACATTAGCAAACGTAGGACCCAAAAGCTTGACTCCATCTACGTCATTAAGGTCAACTCTATTTTGAGGAGGCAGCTCTTCTCCAGTTGTCTTTTGAGTGTCTTCTAACCTGAGGGGCTCATCTTCTGACACTATATCAATGTTCCTCTGCTATTCATAAGGTTTTCACTGGCTAATTCTTTTCAGAGGTAGACCGCCAGGTCCTTCTTCCTAGTCTGACTTAGTCTGCAAGCTCAGCTGAAACCTGTTCACCATGGGTGACCTTGCTGTTTATTTGAATACTAGTGGCATCTCTTCCAGCACCGCAGCAACACACAAGCCTCCACAGTACGACAAACTGACAGATGTGTAGGGGTTGGATTCCTATACACCAACAAAGAGAACTTCAAAGGAAATGAAGAAAGCAATATCATTTATAGTTGCCCTTAAAAAGATAAAATTCTTAGGAGCAAATCTAACCAGGGAAGTAAAAGACCTAAACAAAGATCTACAGATATAATGAAATTCCCATCCAAATACCAACGACATTCTTTAATGAGAAAGAAAAACTAATCATCAGCTTTATATGGAAAGGAAAGAGGCCCTGGATAAGCAAAGCCTCCTTAAGGAAAAAGAACAAAGTAGGAAGCCTCACACTACCTGATCTCAAAACCTACTCTACTTCCAGGATAGTCAATACAGTGTGGTACTGGTACAAAGACAGACACACAGACCAATGGAACAGAATCAAGAACCTGACATAAATCCATTCACTTATGACCAGCTGATCTTTGACAAAAGACCAACGTCAATCAAATGGGGAAAAGACAGTCTTTTAAACAAATGATGCTGGCAAAACTGGATATCCATCTGTTAAAATGAAACAAGACCCATGCGTCACACCATACATAAAAACGAAATCAAAATACATCAAAGACTTAAATATAAAAACTAAAATGATAAAGATCATGGAAGAAAAAATAAGGACAACTCTAGGGACCCTACTAAACAGCATAAATACGTACAAACCATAACTAAAAATGCACAAATACCAGAAGATAAACTAGATAACTGGAAGCTCCTAAAAATTAAACACTTATACTCATCAAAAGACTTCTTCAAAAGAGTAAAACAGAACCCACAGACTGGGAAAAAAATATTGGCTGAGATAATCCCACCAAGGTCTAATCCCAAAAATCTATTTAATACTTCAATGCCTCTACAACAAAAAGACAAATAATCCAATTAAAAAATGGCCAATTATATGAACAGGTACTTCACCAAAGAAGGCATTTGGGCAGCTAACAGACACATGAGGAAATGCTTGTGATCATTAGCCATTAAAACCCATTGCTGTTGAGTCAATTCCAACTCATAGCGACCCTAGAGGACAGAGTCGAACTGCCCCATAGGGTTTCCAAGGAGCGGCTGGTGGATTTGAATTGGTAACTATTAGCCATTAGAGAAATGCAAATGAAAACTACAATGAGATAACATCTCACCACGACATTAATGGTACTGATAAAAAAAATAATGTTGGAGAGATTTTGGGGACATTGGAACTCTTATGCACCTCTGGTGGGAATGTAAAAGGATACAACCACTAACCAAAAACCATTGCCCCATAGAGTTTCCAAGGAGAGCCTGGTGGATTTAAAATGCCAACCCTTTGGTTAGCAGCCGTAGCACTTAAACACTACACCGCCAAGGTTTCCGATACAACCATCAGGGAAAAAATTATGGAGCCTCCTTTAAAAGCTAGAAATAGAAATGCCCTAAAATCCAGCAATCTCACTCCTAGGAATATATCCTACATAAATAAAAGCCATCACACAGATAGATATATGTACACCCAAGTTCACTGAAGCATTATTCACAATAGCAAAAAAAAATGGAAACAACCTAAATGCCCATCGCAGATGAATAGATAAATTATGGTACATACACACAACGGATACAACTCAACATAAAGAACAATGATGAATCAGCAAAAATCTCACAACATGGACGAATCTGGAGGTCATTATGCTGAGTGAAAAAAGTCAATCACAAAATGACAAATATTGTATGAGACCGCTATTATAAAAAACTCTAGAATAGGTTTACACAGAGAAAAAAATTGTTTTTATGTTTATGAGGGAGCAAAGCAGTATGGAGGCGAAATCCCTAACTAGATAGTAGAGGAGTGATAACTTTGCTGAAGGAAAGACAACAAACAATATAGAAGAACTCAGCAGAACTTGACCAAGGCAAAAGTCATAGAAGCTTCCTTGACACACACAAACACCTCAAGGGGCCGAGTTACTGGGGTTGAGGGCTGGGGACCATGATCTCGTGGGACAACCAGGTCAGTTGGCATAACATAGTTCATAAAGAAAATGTTCTACGTTTTACTTTGGTGATAGTGTCTAGAGTCTTAAAAGCTTCAGGCATCCATATAAGATACGTCTATTGGTCCCACCCCTTACAGAGCAAAGGAAAATAAAGTAAATAAAATAAAGACAAAAGGAAAACATTAGTGCAAAGGACTAATGGACCACAAGAACCAGAGTCTCCACCAGCCTGAGCCCAGAAGAACTAGATGGTGCCTGGCTACCATCACCAATGGCTCTGACAGAGATCACAACAGAGGTTCCCAGACAGAGCAGTGAAAAATGTATAATAAAATTCAAATTCACAAAAAAAGATTGGACTTACTGGTCTGACAAAGACTGGAGGAACTTCTGAGACTATGGCCCCTGGCTGCCTTGCTAACGCAGAACTGAAGCCACCCCCAAAGTGTATCTTTCACCAAAGATTAGACAGGCCTATAAAACAAAAAATAACATATGTGAGAAACATGTTTCTTAGTTCAATCAAATATACTAGAGCAAAGGGGCAACACCTGCCCAAAAGCAAAGATGAGAAGGCAGGAAGGGACAGGAAAACTGGATGAATGGATGTGATGAATCTGGGGCATAAGGGGAAAGGGAGAGAGTGCTGACACATTGTGGGGATTGCAACCAAAGTCACAAAAAAATTTGTGTATAAGTTTTTGAATGAGAAACTAATTTGCACTGTAAACATTCACCTAATGCACAATTTTAAAAAAACTACTGAAAGCATGGATATGTAAGGGTCAGCCTGTTCAACCCTGGGCTTTCTGATAATTACCCTTAGTCTCTCCTTCCTGTGAGGTTCCAGAGGTTCCAGGTCCACAGTCTCTGAGCCTATCAGCTACTGGAGCCCATCTCTCTAGAAAAGAGAGCATATGATTGGAGCCCTGGTTGTGCAGTGGCTAAGAGATACAGCTACTAACCAAAAGGTCTGCAGTTCAAATCCACCAGCTGCTCCTTGGAAATCCTATAGGGCAGTTCTACTCTGTCCTTGTGTTAGGTGCCGTCCAGTTGATTCCGACTCGTAGCGACCCTATGTACAACAGAACACTTCCTCCTCCTACGCCATCTTCACAATCGTTGTTATGTTAAGCCCTTTCTGTAGCCACTCTGTCCTATAGGGTCGGTATGAGTCAGAATCGACTCGACAGCAAAGGGTTCGGTTTTTTTGGTTTTATATGATTAAATAGAATAAATAAAATAAAGATTATGTTATATTAAAGAGAATAAAAATAAAACAAAG
>NW_004444056.1:8569895-8574986 GCF_000243295.1 Trichechus manatus latirostris | reverse complement strand
AACATAAAATCAAATTAATTATAAATTAAAATTAAATTAAGTTACATATAAAAAAGCATATGCAAAACAATAAAGCACAATTACATACATTATTAATGAAACTATAGATATAATAAAATATACTAAATAAGAGTAAATCAAATATTATTTTAAACATAACATTAAATTAGTTAAAATAATAAAATATAAACAACTGTTTTTTTTTCCAACTTGTTGTGAGATTGTAGGAGGATAGTACTAAGGAAAATTCCTACATTGTCATGACTTTTTTTTAATACCAACTCTTCCATGCTGCTTGAAATCTTTTAATAGGAAATATCTCCAGGGCTCAAACTGTCGGAATAGTGAAGAGCCAGGAGAGTTGCTGCTTTTGTCAACCAGATCCTCACGGAGTTTCTTCCTTTTCTCCATCATGTTTCTTCTCCAACTGGAGGTAACCCGTGAGGACGGGCTATGTCCATCCTATCCTGCAATGAGGTGGTGTGCACACACGAAGCAGGTGCTGAACCAGCCCTTCAAAGCCAACTTGTATCCAGATTGCCCACGTACTCGTAAGCCCCTCTCCTGAGTCTCCTCCTCTGACTCTGATCTCCATTTCTCAGCTCTGCAGGCCCACCACACCTTTACCCACCCACCCCACCCGGCTGCCCCCCTCCAAGGCTGCTCCGATCATCAACTCGGCCTGAGTCCAGCTCCCTTCCGACTCGTCCTTTTGTCCCAACTCCCATCCCCATCCACCCGAGGCCCAGTGCCTATTTGTGAGATCCCAGTGGACTGGGCGAGGTCGGATGCCTTGAAAACTTGCGCCGCATAGGTCGGAGGACAGCCCCTTGTCGGTATCCGGATGCCCAGTGTCACATGTCTGGGAAGAAGCCTGGACCCGCCCGCTTGCTGGCCAGGAGGCTCTCTGGCCCCTGACGCAGTCCCCACCCGCATCCCGCTGTACCGTCTTTGTCCCACGTGAATCTCAGGGCGCCTACATCAGCACTTCTCTTCCCTAAAAAACCAAAACCAAACCCCGTTGCAGTGGACTACATTCCTACTCATAGCGACCCTATAGTACAGGGTAGAACTGTCCCAAAGGGTTTTCAAGGAGCTGCTGGTGGATTCGAACTGCTGACCTTTTGGTTAGCAGTCGAGTGCTGTAATCACTTCGCCACCAGGAGCACATATACTAAAATTGGTAAGATACAGAGATTAGCATGGCCCCTGCGCAAGAATGACACGGAAATTCGTGTAGCGTCCTCCTCTCTATTTCCATCGAATTCCTACTTCCTCAGTCTCTGCTGCCTGTTCCTAATGTTTCTAAACTTTGCCAGCATTACCCGAGGTCTCCTCTTGCTGAAGGATAGGCCACCCCGGGTTGGGCTTTCAGGCGGGCTCCTTTCTACCAGAACCCCCCATGATTACACATGGGCATCTGCCACCATCCTGCTGGATCACATGACCTGTGGGGTGAGGGCAGTTAGGACATGAGTGCTGTGTCCAGGGCTGCGCCTAAGAGGTTCGTTTACCGTTACCATGGAGAGCTAGGGAACAAACCCCAGAGATGAGCTGTTTGGGTTAAGGATCCTTTGGAAACAAGCTAACAAAATTCTGATTGGTGCTTGGTGAGGTAAAGTAATTTCTACTTAGTGATATGGGTGTTTTGTTTGTTAGTTGCCATTTAGTTACCATAAGGAGTTCACAGAGTGATCACAGTTACATAAAGCCCCTTGGAAATAAACTGGCAACATTTAGTTTGGGCTTGGCTACAAGGGAAAAAACCACATTTTCTTAACAGGCAGAACTGATTCCACAGGTTATCTTAATGGACCTCTTGAATGGATTTCAAACCTGAACCCTATCCTAGTTTCATTTACTCCAGTCAGACACTTCCTTATGGTTTTTAAGATCTGTATATCAAAGTATAAATCTCAAGGAATTGGTAACCATTTCTAAAAATCACCTGACATCCAAGATTGTTTAATTGATGAGGTCTAAGTTGAGATTTCCATCAGCTGAGTACAGACCCAGGTGATGCCTAAGTTAGATGTGGAATAGTTGGAATTATTCCACGTTACACGTATGATATGATGAGTAGATGAAGGGGGGAAGTAGATCAAGTTGGCTCACGATAGAGTTCCATTGCTCTGTGATGCAGACCTGGAACTCCAGTCTGGAACACATGCTCTCAGTGCCCAGATTCCTGACGCAGTAGTTCACATCGGTTAATAGAGAACTATTTTCTTTTTCTGAGAAGTCTTAGAAACCCTGGGTGGAGTTCAAGCTTGACTGTGTGTGATGGTGATCATATTGTCTACTTCTTGTGGAGGCTGAAGATCGTCCTTCTGTTTATCAACTACCTACAGAGGAAGAAGTACAGCCAGAATGCTCCTTAGAAGTAAGGATGGCAAGACTTCGTTTCACATACTTTGAATCTGTTATCTGGAGGGACTAGTCCCTGGAGAAGGACATCATGCTTGGTAAAGCACAGAGTCATCAAAAAAGGAAGACCCTCAATGAGACGGATTGACACAGTGGCTGCAACAATGGTCTCAAAGATAACAGTGATTGTGAGGATAGTTCAGGACTGGACAGTGTTTCATTCTATTGTGCATAGGGTCGCTCTGAGTTGGAACCAACTCAACAGGCCCTAGCAACAACAGAAGAATTAGTTTTTGTAAGTATTTGTTGAAAACATTAGACCAGGCAGTTCTAGACCCAGTTCCCAACATGAACCGACACTTGCCTCTTCCTACTTTGCTACATCAATTACGTTAATGCAGAGAAATATTTAAGGTGGGGACTCAGAAGACATTAGAAGAGAATCAGTTTGAGAAGGCAGGGAAGGAGTTAGGACCAAGGCTTCTGTCCAAAGCTCACCATTTATCTGTATGGTAGAAGGCTCGGGGGTATAATCCAAAAGAATGTTCCCCTAGGCCTGGAGGAGATTATTAAGAGTGCTGGATGCCTCTGTTAGAAAAGTGTCCCAGAACACTTGCTCATCAGTCACCTCCCCATGCCTTGGTCTGTGAGCCAAGCCTCTGTGAAAGGGCTGATCTGCAGATCAGTGCTGAGCCTCTGAAACCTCTGATGACATGTGAAAGTAAAATTCTAGCCTCAGGAAGAGAACAATGTTATCTGGTGGATCATAACGCCCCTGTGGATCTGAGGTTCTGTGTCCTTCCTCAGCAGACAGCTATGGACTAAAATATCAATTGAGGTTCACATTCATAAACCTTTTTTGTTTCTCCAAAAAGGAAAATATGAAATCTTTTAACTGTAAATGAGTAACAGCGAAAGTACCTCTATATCTTTAAAATAGAAAGAAATAGTATTCGTGACAATTAAACGCCCCCCAAAAAACAAAAACAAAAATAAAACAAATCTGGTGCCGTCGAGTCAATTCTGACTCATAGAGACCCTATAACACAGAGAAGAATTGCCCCATAGGGTTTCCAAGAAGCTGCTGGTGGATTCGAACTGCTGACGTTTTCCTTAGCAGCTACAGCTCTTAACCACTGCTCCACCTTCTTCCTGGTCTTCACTTTTAGCATCAATTCAACCCTGCCCCCTAGTGGATGGACAGACCGGGGACTGGAAGAAGTGTCCCAGTTTCTCATCTTCCTATGAACCTTCCTCTGAGAAATCTTTTTTCTAGGAGGGATGGGCTCCAGTAGTTGATACGCTCAGAGACTATGAACCTTGAACCTCACAGATAGAAAAGATTAAGGGTAATTCTCAGAGAATCCAGGGTTCAACAGGTTGACATTTACATTTCAGTACTCTCAATTTTCAGAGCTTCCTTATTCCTAGATCAAACACACATCATATGTTCCCTTTTGCTTGTCATGTAAGTTGCAAATTGTTTCCCAATTAGGTATTTGCCATTACCTTTCCTTATGACATTTTCTGTTGTAATTTCCTAAGTTATTCCTGCAGTTATTTAAAAAAAAATTATAGAGTAAAATCTATTGATTATTACTTCTATTAATTTCTCTGGGTATATATCATTATTAGTCCGGGTTATCCTCTCTCAAATTAGAATTCACCCATGTATTGTGCTTGCACATTACCATTTTTATCCATGTAGTTTTTTTTTATAGTACTAAGCATATACGTAAATGAGATAAAATGAGAAAAATATAAATTAGGAAACACATAGGGCGAGGTCTGGAAGGGTCCCAGCATGCAGTGCACTTACCCCACCACCTGCCAAAAACAGATATTCACTGTCACCAATCAGAAGTATTCTAACCGGATACAACACAGAATAAATGTCAGGAAGAGGATAGAACTCAGGATCAATATGTGGATCAATATCAGGATAGGTCTTTGAGCAAAATTGATCTGGAGGGGAGATGCAGCCAACCCCCTCCCCCAAGCTCAGGAAGCAGCCCTCGGCTCTTGGGATATGGCCCTCTGCTCTCAGGTTGCCGTCCTATACTCTTGCAGCAAATACCTCTATTCTTCATGCGTGGTCAATTGCTAGGGACATGGCCCACTGCTCTAGGCATGGCCTCCTGATCCAGGTGTGGTCCCTTGCTCTCATGGCACAGCACCCTGCACTTGTGTCATGGCTCCATTCTCTTGGGTTATGGTCATCTGCTGGAGACACAGCCCCCTGCACTAGGTGCAGCCCCCTTGTGATGGTTAAGGTTGTGTATGAACTTGACTGGCCCATAATTCTCAGTGGTTTGGCAGTTATGTAATGATGTAATCATCCTTCATTTGGTAATCTGATGTAAGCAGCCAATCAGATGAAAAGGGAGTTTGCTTGGGGGTGTGGCCTGCATCCAATGTATATTTACAGATGTTCTGGCAAAGCTCGCCTGCTCTGGATCCTGTGTGTGTCTCATCATCATTTGATCTCAGTTTTTGGGACTTCAGTCAGCAGCCTGCTGTATTGTCTGCTAGTTTTGGGATTCGTCAGCCTCTGCAGCCCATAAACCAGCAGCCTGCCATCTGATCGTCCAATCTTAGGTTCGTTAGGCCCTGCAGCTCCAGTCAGGAGAAGCCTCCAGCCTGACACCTGACCCATGGACTTGGAACTTACCAGCCTCTACAACCACATGAACAATTTCCTTGATAAAATCTCTCTCTCTCTCT
>NW_004444056.1:8559243-8569795 GCF_000243295.1 Trichechus manatus latirostris | reverse complement strand
ATGCTTCAGTGGTTTTGCTTTCTAGAGAACCCGGACTAAGCCTAAGACATTTTTTACTGAGAGTGGTTTTAGAGAAACAAAATCATAAGGATGAATTTTCTAAACTGGTTTTCAAGTGTAATCATAAAGGTGCTGTTGACTCTTTACTCTGATTCTCCAGTAGTAAAGAGGACACTGCTAATCCATGGTGTGAAGTGGCAACATTAAAACACAAAATATCACCACCAATAGATCAAGTATTCATGAGAAGCAAGACTCTGGGTGATCACATGTTTGATACATTTCTACAGTTTTGCCAGAATGAGAGTATAGGGAAGCTGGTTGGTTACTCCTACTCAAAATAGACAAAATGGTGAAAGAAAGAGATGAGTTCAGGACCTCGGAGTCACAGCTCAAGTACCACATAGAAGACCTCAGAGTTGCCACTTGTGCCCTGAAAGAAACCCTTATTTCTTGTAGTAACAGAGCTGATATTGCGAAAAACCAAACCTAGAGTCTTACTGTAACAGTGACTGAATTACAACGTCAATTGAATTCCCAGCCTTGAATGGTACCTGAAGTTAAAGTGAGGACATTGATTGGAAAGAAAAGAGATCCTGAAACTTGGGTTGAGGATATATAGGTGGCTAATCAGGAAGCTGGGGACACTGAACCCCTAAATTCCATTGAATCACTCCTGCCTACAGAACCATCTCTCTTACTCCCATCTGAAGTGATCATTCCATCTTTGTCTCCTAAGCCACCTCCCCAGTAAAACCATTATCCCTTCAATCCACATCTGATAAGAATAACACAGCTGTGCCTGAAGAGTCTTTGTCTGAGACATCACCAGGGGTGACCCTAGGGGATTTCCTGGGACATGGCCTGAGGTACATACCTTACAAGACATTGCTGAATGTTCCCAGGACCCTCTACCACCACCCATTTTGGCTTCTAGACCTATAACTAGACTTAAGTCCCAATAAGCCCCAAAAGGTGAAGTACAAAGTGTGATCCAGGAGGAGATACACTCCAAAAGAACCGCTTGACTTTTGCAATATGTACAAACAGAAACCAGGGAAATATGTGTGGGAATGACTATTAAGGGTGTGGGACGATGGTGCAAGGAACATGTAGTTGGATCGGTCTGAGTTTATTAATATGGGCCCACTAAGCTTAGATTCTTCATTCAATGTTTCAGCTCGAGAGGTTAGGAAAGGATTGAATAGTTCATTCCATCGTTAGCTGAAGCATGGATTACATGGTGGACTCCACTAAATCAGGTTGAAATACTAGACTTGCCTTGGTATGCTGTAGATGAAGGTATCTTAAGGCTTAAGGAAATAGGCATGTTAGAGTGAATTTATCAGGTTAGACCCACAGACCTGCACATGGAGTCTCTAGAGGACATACCTTTTTCCACCATAGAGATTAACAAATTTGTGATGGGAGCACCAGCATCCTGGAAGACTGCTGTGATTACTGTTTTATGTAAGTCAGATTTGACAGTGGGAACTGTCCTAACTGAATTAAGACACCTAACTACAATGCATCTGATTGGAGCCCATGGTAGTAGGGGCCAAGTGGAAGCACTCAATTGACAAAGAAAAGGTGGGCTTGGTAACCTTAACAGACAGCAGAGTCAAAGCAGTAATCAAAATAGTCTGACTCATACAGACTTATAGCATTGCTACTTAGTCATGGTGTTCTTAGGAGTGAAATAGATGGGAAATCTACTAAATATTTACCTGATCTGTACAAGTAGAAGAATTCTAGGTCAAGTGAACGGCAGTCTGACTTGAATTGCCAGAATAGAGTCACGGCCCTTCTGTCAATTCCCAGACTTGAATGAATTTTCAGACCCAAATATCTTGAATGAAGGGGAGGACAGGGCCCCTTGAAGAAGGACTCCACTGCACTTCCAAAATATTGTGCTGTTGATCTTTCTCCCAGCCTTCCCCAAAGGTATCTTTTATGGCAGTGGTTATTGATTGGGGGGAAAGAAATAATCAGAATTTTCAGGTATTATTGAACACTGGCTCTAAACTGATACTAATTCCAGGAGATCAGAAAGGTTACATGGAGCACCTGTCAGAGTGAGGACATACTGAGGTCAGGTTATTAATAGAGTCTTAGCTCATGTCCATCTCACAATGGGTCCAATGAGTCCCCAAACCCATCCTGTAGTGATTTCCCCAGTTTGGAATGCATAATTGGAATAGACATACTCAGCAACGGGTAGAACACGTACATCAGATCCTAGACACACGGAGTAGGAGCTATTATGGTAGGAAAGGCCAAGTGGAAGCCAATAGAACTGCTACTACCTAGGAAAATAGTATACCAAAAGCATGCTACATTCCTGGAGAAATTGCAGAGATTACTGCCACCATCAAGGACTTGAAGGATGCAGGGATGGTGATTCCCACCACATTCCATTCAACTCACCTATTTGGTCCCCGCAGAATAGATGGATCTTGAAGAATGACAGTGGATTATCATAAACTTAAACAGGTAGCGACTCCAATTAGAGCTGCTGTTCCAGATGTGACTTCATTGCTTGAGCAAATTAATACATCTTCTTCTAACTGGTATGGATCTGGCCGATGTCTTTTTCTTGATTCCCTTTTCAAAAGATCACTGGAAGCAGTTTGCCTTCCAGTGCCAAGGCCAGCTATATACTTTCACTGTCCTACCTCAGAGGTACATCAACTCTCCAGCCCTATGTCATAGTTTAGTCCGTAGGGAGTTTGATTGCCTTTCCCTTTCATAATACACCATGCTGGTCCATTAAATTGAAACATCACACTGACTGGACCTAGTAAGAAAGAAGTATCAGTGACTCTAGACTTACTGGTAATCCATTTGTATGTTACAGTATGGGAAATAAACATGACAAAAATTCAGGTGACTTCCACTTCAGTGAAATTTCTAGGGATCCAGCAGTGTGGGGCATGTTGTGATATTCCTTTTAAAGTGAAGGATAACTTATTATTTCTGGACCCTCCAAGACTACAAAGGAGGTACAATGCCTGGTGGGCATCTTTGGATTTTGGAGGCAATATACCATCAGACTCGAAAAGCTGCTAATTTGGAGTGGGGCTAGAACAAGAGAAGGCTCTGAAACAGGCTCAGTCTGCCATGCAAGCTGCTCTGCCACTTGGGCCATATGATCTGGCTGATCCAGTATTTCTTTGGTTCTGCCCCCTGATCTCAGGATGGCCCCCTACCAGCCTTTGTCACTGTGATCACTGCCTCTGTCTCCATTACAGCTGCTTCCTCTGTTCTAAATCTGCTCATTGTCTCTACCACTTCTGGCAATGTCACAACCTCTGCCATTGTTGCAGCTGCTGCTGTCACAGCCACTGTTTCCATTGCAGCTGAAAGCATGTCACAGGAAATCTCCACTCCTTCTCTGTTGCTGACTGGTCCAGCTCTCAACCAGCAGTCTCAGGAAAGCGCTGCTCTGAAGGAGTTCTGCTTCTCTTACAGCTCTTCTCTACAGATCAAAATTCAACAATAAAGAAAAAAAGTTACAAAATGGACAAAAGATCTGAACAGACATCTCACAACAAGATGTACAAATGACACATAAATGTATAAAAAGATCCTTAACATCTTATGTCAATAGAGAATTGCAAAATTAAAAAAGCAAGGAGATACCCTTACACATCTATTAGAATGGCTAAAATCTAAACATATCCAGACTTCAGTGCATTTAAAATTAAATAAACAACAATTAAATTACAAACTGTGTTAGTATATGAACCTCAGAGGACATAATGTTAGCAAAGAACTAAACTGACATTTTGTTGAGGATATTGTAGAGATCAAACACGCGTCTGTTAGTTTGTCCTACTGTGATGGCTTGCGTGTTGTTGTGATACGGGAAGCTTTGCCACCAGTATTTCCTGGAGGCTTGGTAAAAAAACTGAATCAAAGGCCTCATCCCAACCTACTGAATCAGGGTCTGCATTTAACAAAGCTCCCAGGGAATTCAAAGGCAGCATGAGAAGCATTTGTTCTCAACGGCCTTCATATTCTCCATCATGGTGCATAAAAACTGTATAAAAAGTGAAGATACTGCCACTGCCTCATTCAGTTCATAAACAAATGGATTTCATGATTTATTGTGATTCATTGAGAAAATATAGGCATTACCAAGAAAGATTATCCCAGGGATTTTGTCCAGAATGTAATAACGGAGATACCCTACATCTTGGCATTAAGTCTCCTAGTTTCCCAAAGTCTTTCCCCT
This sequence comes from Trichechus manatus latirostris, assembly GCF_000243295.1. NCBI lineage: Eukaryota > Metazoa > Chordata > Mammalia > Sirenia > Trichechidae > Trichechus > Trichechus manatus. The sequence goes on along the minus strand of NW_004444056.1, from coordinate 8,565,558 downwards.
ACTTTGGTTATTGGCTCCAAATAAAGTAATCTTAGTTTAAAATGCTGAATAATACAGACAGGCTTAGGATGGCTAGGAAGAGTGTCGTGCTTGTCCTATTTCTACACATGTTAACACCCACTGCCCATAGGCATGGTTTCAAATTATTTTAACTCTCCTTGTGCACATCTCCCATTTTTGGTTGCATGTATTCATTTTTTAATTTTATACATCACAACTTATGCACCCCACAAGTGTCTGTCAGTTTGTGGTACAGTGGGGGCTTGTGTGTTGTTGTGATGCTGGAAGCTAAGCCGCCAGTATTCAAATACCAACAGGGTCACCCATGGTGGACAGGTTTCAGCTGAGCTTCCAGACTAAGAGTCTAGGAAGAAGGACATGGCAGTCTACTTCTGAAAAGAACTAGCCACTGAAAACCTTATGAACAGCAACGGAATAATGTCTGCTATAATGGTGGAAGATGAGCCCTTCAGGCTGGTAGGCACTCAAAAGATGAGTCAGGAAGAATTGCCTCTTCAAAGTAGAGTCGAACTTATTGACGTGGATGGACTCAAGCTTTCGAGACCTTCATTTGCTGATATGGCATGACTGCAAACGTCCATTAATAATCACAAAGTAGAATGTACCAAGTATGAATCTAGGAAAATTGGAAATAGTCAAAATGAAATGGGATGTATAAACATTGATATTCCAGGCATTAGTGAGCTGCAGTGGACTGGTATTGGCTATTTTGAATGGGAATAAACATATGATCTACTATGCTGGAAATGTCAACTTGAAGAAGAATGACATTGCATTCATTGTCAAAAAAAAACTCAAGATCTATCCTGAAGTACAATGCTGAGAGTGATAGGATAATATCCATATGCCTACAAGGAAGACCAGCTAATACCACTATTATTCAAAGTTAAGCTCCAACTACTGAAGCCAAAGATGAAGAAATTGAAGATTTTTACCAAATTTTGCAGTCTGAAATTGATGGAATATGCAATCAGGATGCGTTGCTAATTACTGATGATTGGAATGCAAAAGTTGGGAACAAAGAAGAAGGATCAGTAGTTGGAAAATATGGCCTTGGTGATAGAAATGATGCCAGAAATCACATGATAAAATTTTGCAAGACCAATGACGTCTTCATGGTAAATACATTTTTTTCAACAACACAAATGATGACTATACACGTGAACCTCGCCAGATGGAATACACAGGAATCAAATCGACTATGTCTTTGGGAAGAGAGGATGGAAAAGCTCAATAACATCAGTCAGAACAAGGCAAGGGCTGAAGGTGGAACAGATCATTAATTGCTCATATGGGAGCTCAAGTTGAAGCTGAAGAAATTTAGAACAAGTCCATGAGAGCCAAAGTATATCCTACCTGAATTTAGAGACCATCTCAAGAATAGATTTGAAACATTGAACACCAGCGATCAAAGACCAGATGAGTTATAGAATGTCATCAAGGACATCATACATGAAGAAAGTAAGAGATCATTAAAAAGACAGTAGAGAAAGAAGAGACCAAAATAGTTGTCAGAAGAGAATCTGAAAATTGTTCTTGAAAGTCGAGTAGCTAAAGCAAATGGAAGAAATGGTGAAGTAAAAGAGCTGGACAGAAGATTTCAAAGGGCAGTTCAAGAAGACAAAGTATTATAATGACATGTGCAAATACCTGGAGTTAGAAAACTAAATGGGAAGAACACACACTGTATTTTTCAAGCTGAAAGTACTGAATTAAAAATTCAAGCTTCTAGTTGCAATATTGAAGGATTCTGTGGAGAAAATATTAAACTATGCAGAAAGCAACAAAAGAAGATGGAAGGAATACACAGAGTCACTGAACCAAAAACAGTTGGTCAATGTTCAACCATTTTAAGAGGTAGCACGTGATTAGGAACAGATGGTACGGAAGGAAGAGGTCCAAACTGCACTGAAGGCATTGGCGGAAAACAAGGCTCCAGGAACTGACAGAATACCAACTGAGATGTATCAACACACGGATACAGCTCTGGAAGTGCTCGTTCATCTATGCCAAGAAATTTGGAAGACAGCTACCTGGCCAACCGACTGGAAGAGATCCATATTTATGCCTATTCCAAAGAAAGGTGATACAACTGTCTTAGGCTGGGTTCTCTAGAGAAGCAAAACCAGTAAAGAGTTAAATATATATATACAGAGAGATTTATATCAAGGAAACAGCTTGCCTGACTGTAGAGGCTAGAACGTCCCAAGTCCATGGATCACGGTAGAGGCCTCTCCCAATTCACGAAGCCACGGAAGCTGCCGAGTCCAAGATTGGCAGGTCAGAGAGCAGGGCTCCCACTCACTGGCTGTGAAGGCCAATGAATTCCAAGATCAGCAGGCAAGACTGCAAGGTTTCTCCTGATTCATGTACCTGCAGGGGTTGGAGAGCCCAAGATTGGCTGGTCAGAGAGCAGGACTCCACTCACAGGCTGTTCACGAATCCCAAGTTTGGCAGATAAGCTGACAGCTCAAGTCCCAAGAACTGGAGGTGAGACGACAGGGGGCAGCAGCAGGATCCAGACTGAGCAAAAAGCCAGAATGTCTGCTTATATTCAGATGCAGGACACACCCCCAAGGAAACTCCCTTTCATCTGATTGGCTATTCACAGCATATTCAATCATGGGAGTGATCACATATAAACACTGAGAATCATGGCCCAGCCAAGTTGACACACAATCTTAACCATCCCAACAACCGAATGCAAAAATTATCAAACTATGTCATTAATATCACACAGAAGTAAAATTTTGCCCAAGAACATTCAAAAGTGGCTGCAGCAATAATATGTGGGCAGGGAACTGCCAGAAATTCAAGCCAGATTCAGAAGAGGACTTCGAACCACGGATATCATTGCTGTTATCAAGTGGATCCTGGGTGACAGCAGAGAAGACCAGAAAGATGTTTGCCTGTGTTTTATTGACTATACAAAGGCATTCGACTGGTGGATCATAACAAATTAGGGATAATATTGCGAAGAATAGGAGTTCCAGAACACTTAATTGTGCTCATGAGGAACCTGTACATAATTCAAGACGCGGTCATTAAAACAGAACAAGGGGATACTGCGTGGTTTAAATTCAGGAAAGGTGTGTGTCAGGGTTGTATCCTTTCACCATACTTATTCAATCTGTATGCTGAGCAAATAATCCGAGAAGTTCGACTATATGAAAAAGAGTGGGGTATCAGGATTAAAGGAAGACTCATTAACAATCTTCGTTATGCAGATTACACTACCTTGCTTGCTCAATGTGAAGACAACTTGAAGTAGTCATTGATGAAGATCAAAGACCACAGCCTTCAGTATGGATTACACCTCAACATAAAGAAAACAAAAATCCTCACAAGTAGACCAATAAGCAACATCATGGTAAACAGAGAAAAGATTAAAGTTGTCAAGGATTTCATATTACTTGGATCCACAATCAACACCATGGAAACAGCAGTCAAGAAATCAAAGGATGCATTGCATTGGGCAATTTTGCTGCAAAAGACCTCTTTAAAGTGTTAGAAAGCAAACGTGTTACCTTGAAGACTAAGGTGTGCTCGACCCAAGTCATGGTGTTTTCAGTCACCTCATATGCATGTGAAAGCTGGACAGTGAATAAAGAAGACTGAAGAAGAACTGATGTCTTTGAATTATGATGATACCATGGACTGCCAAAAGAGCTAACAAATCTGTCTTGGATACCTTGAAGACTAAGGTGTCCTCGACCCAAGTCATGGTGTTTTCCATCGCCTCATATGCATGTGAAAGCTGGACCATGAACAAGGAAGACTGAAGAATTGATGCCTTTTAATTATGATGTTGGCGAAGAATATTGAATATACCACGGACTGCCAAAAGAACTAACAAATCTGTCTTGGAAGAGGTACAGCCAGAATGCTCCTTAGAAGCAAGGATGGGGAGACTACTTCTCACATACTTTGGACACATTATCGGGAGGGATCATTTCCCGGAGAAGGACATCATACTTGGTAAAGTAGAGGGCCAGCGAAAAAGAGGAAAATCTTCAATGAGATGGATTGACACAGTGTCTGCCACGATGGACTGAAGCATAACAACGATTGTGAGGATGGTGTAGGATCAGGCAGTGTTTTTTTTCTGTTGTACGTAGGATCTGAGTCGAAACCAACTCCAGCAGTACCTAAGAATAATAACAACAATTTATACATAATATTATGAATTTTTATGGTGCTGCCACAGATATCTTCCTACTTATGAAATTCAATACTTCCAAACTAATTATATAAAGATTTTAATTAAATTAACTCAGTGTTTCCATAATTATGCAAATATTTAAAATAAGTCAATATTAAATATTACCTATTCATGATTTTGGCTGGGCTTACTTATACAATTGTTTTCTAGAAAAAAATATATTGCACTACATGAACCACAGCCTCCTGTACCCTGAAACCAGGACTAGATGGTGCCTGGATACCATTCCTCAAAGTTCTCATCAGGGCCACAGTTTTAGGCTGGGTCTCTAGAGAAGCAAAACCAGTGAAGTGCACATAGATAGATAGACAGACAGACACACAGACAGATATTTATATCAAGGAAATGGCTCACGTTGTTGTAGAGGCGGGAAAGTCCCAAGTTCGTGTGTCGGCCATCAGGCTGGAGGCTTCTCCTGACTCACGTAGCTGCAGGGCTGTTGAACCTAAGATTGGTAGGTCAGATGGCAGGCTAGCGACTCAAGTCCCAAGATCCAGTGGTCAGATGATGACGAGCAGAATGCAGGATCCAGAGCAGAAAACAACCAGTGAGCTTTGCCAGAAAGTCCGTATATATTGGATGCAGGCCACATCCCCAAGGAAACTCCCTTTCAACTGATTGGCTGCTCCTAGAAGATCTCCTCATGATGGTGACTGCATTATATGATATCTCATCATGGAGATTACTACATCGTTACATAACTGCCAAACTACATCATAACTGTCAAACTGCATTATAACTGTCAAACCAGTGACAATCATGGCCTAGCCAAGTTGAAACACAACCTTAACCATCACAGCCACGATACACAGATTCTGATAGAAAGGCAGAAAATATGAAACAAAATGTCAATTTCTCAAAAAATCCAGACTTACTGGAGAAGTTGAGACTGGAGAAATCTTCAAGACTGTTGCCCTGAGATACTCTTTAAAACTTGAACCAAAACTATCCCCTGAAGTCAGGGGATAGCAGGTTAGCTCATAAAAGAAAAAATAGCATCCGTTAATACTGTGCTCCTTTAAAAAATCATCTATATGAGACCAAATGGTCAACAACTACTCTAAAGCAAAGATGAGAAGGTAGGGGTACATAGAGACTAGGTTATTGGAAATGGAACAATTAGAACTGAAATAATGAGAACGTTGACACAATATGAAGAATGTAACCAATGTCACTGAACTATATGTGTAGAAATTCTTGAAAGGTAACCTATTTTGCTGTGTACACTTTTACCAACAATACAATAAAATATTAAAAAGAAGACAAAAAATTACATTTTGTCATTTGCCTCATTTTTTGAACCTGTTATTTATGCTCTACATTTTCCAAAATTATCCTATAATTATTCCCAATATTCTAGCTCACCTAGTCACACTTATCTCATAATCTTTTATTCCCAAAATTTGCCTCAAAGGCCCCAATTTTGCTGTGACTTGAGCCTAACCAATGCTTCATCCTCCACTTCTCACATCAAGGACAACCAGGGCCTTTGATCATCATCTGCTTTTCTCCACCTATCTTTCTCAGTTTCCACCACTCTCCACTGTAGGGTCGAAGGATATAATTTTCTGTTCTCCTCTGTTAAATATAAACTAAAAGTTAATGTCTCTTTGTGCCAGGTTCAAAAGCCTTTCTGAGAACAAATAAAGCAGCCATTTGTGCCAGGTACACACATTAACAGAACAGTAGAGTATTCTAAGTATTCTAATTGTTAAAACGTTCTGAAAAGAACAACTTGACAGTTTAAAATATTTCTGACTCATCACAGCAGATTCTGCCAATTCCCAAAAGACAAGTGTGCTTGCAAAACCAAAGACAGAAATACCCTGCTTTTTAAGACTCTCCCTTCAATTAAAGACATATCTAAGATCCAATCCTTATAACTTCCCTACTGGAAATCCTCTCATTTCTCTTAAAAATCCTATATTTCCGCCGCTAATGTGAGTACCTTGCCACTTTCTGTTTAGATGGCCCCTATTTTTTTTTTTAATATTTTACTGTACTTCAGGTGAAGGCTTACAGAACAAATAGTTTCTCATGAAACAGTAGTACACATGTTGTTTTATGACATT
>NW_004444056.1:8515777-8556970 GCF_000243295.1 Trichechus manatus latirostris | reverse complement strand
TTTACTTATTCAGGGCTTCTTCCCTTTCCATATAAAGTTAATGATTAGTTTTTCTAGATGCTCCCTATTTTTGAACAATTTCTTGACTCAGTAAACCCTACTAACTCTAATTGACCTGTTGATCAAATTTTTCAACACCTCCAATCCTAAAATTGAGCAATAAAGTTAGCAATCTATACAGTTCCACAGACTAAAATGTACTAGCAAGAACGGTATGAAGATCTACTTCCAAAAATCAGTCACTGACCAACCTTGTGGATCACACAATAGTCTGATCTGCAACTAATCATGGGGATGGCACAGGGCCAGACAGCATTTTTGTTCCATTGTGCACAAGGTCACCATGAGTTGGGGGCTGACTTGATGACAGCTAACAACATAAAGACGTCAGGATCTCCTGAGGGCATCAGCCAGTGCACAGTGAGCAGGACTAGGAGGATTGGAGTCCAGCCCATGGTTCATACACCCCAGGACTCTGCCCCCAGAGCAGGTGCAGCCAGATCTGGGGCATCATCCACTCTTTTCTTATTACATGTCTTATTTCATCTTATCATCTTATCAGTGGTCTTAAGGTGATGCTTATGCAGCTCTCCTCACCAAGGCAATAGCAGCCCTTCCTTGTGCCCCAGCTATGCCTGGGTTTCCACTGAAGACAGAGGCTTCTGGAGGAAGGCTGAGTTATACCTGTGTGAAGGGAGAGGACCTTAGAGAGTGTACAGGTGAGCACTAGAGCAAATACACAGGTCATAGCACCTCTGGGGGATGTCAGGGTACACTCACCCCAAAGGTGCTATTCCTCAAGGTTTGCTCCCTCCATTCTGTGGCCCACCCACCAGACCTCCCTGGCTCCAGTTACATCCCAAATGACCATTTCCACATCCCCCAGATGTCTACATAATCTTTTGATACATCTAGACAAATTATCAATTTTACCAATTTCGTTTTCTTGGTGAAATCGCCTCCCAGGTCTTTCTGACTTGCTTCAATATGGCCTAGGTTTTCTGAGTGCCTACTGTACAATTTTTATCCTGGGATCTTTTTAGATTTTATTTTCTATTTCCTATGCCATCGTTTTTCCTGGTCTGTTTTGTTCGCTTACGTACTGCGGTAGCTTCCAGTGAATGGGTTCATGTTACACAAATTTAGAGACTGTGTGCATTTGAAAGTGTTTTTATTCTACTCCTGATTGCTCTGTTTGTTATATTCTAGTGTCACTAGTAAAAGTCTGATGCCATTCAAACACAGTTTATAAAGAAAATGTTCTACGTTCTACCTTGGTGAGTAGCGTCTTGGGTCTTAAAAGCCTGTGAGCAGCCATCTAAGATACTCCACTGGTCTCACCCCTTCAGGAGCAATGGAGAATGAAGAAAACAAGATACAAGGGAAAGATTAGTCCAAATGACTACTGGACCACAACTACCATGGCCTCCACCAGACTGAGTCCAGTACAACTAGATGGTGCCCGGCTACCACCACTGACCGCTCTGACAGGGATCACAACAGAGGGTCCCAGCCAGAGCTGGAGAAAAATGTAGAACAAAATTCTAACTCACAAAAAAGGCCAGACTTACTGTCCTGACAAGGACTTGAGAAACCCCAAGAGTATGGCCCCCAGAAACCCTTTTAGCTCAGTAATGAAGTCCCTCCCGAAGTTGACCATTCAGCCAAAGATTAGGCAGCCCCATAAAACAAAACGAGACTAATGCGTCACAACAGTCCAGGGACAAGGACTAGAAGGCAAGAGGGGACAAGAAAGCTGGTAATAGGGTACCCAAGGTTGAGAAGGGACAGTGTTGACATGTCATGGGGTTGTTAACCATTGTCATAAAACAATACGTGTGCTGTTTAATGAGAATCTATTTGTTCTGTAAATCTTCATCTGAAGTATAATAAATTAGAGAACTCTGCTTTTAAAAAAGTCTGATGCCATTCTAAAATTTGATCCATTATATGAAACTTTTCTTCTCCTGTAGAAGCTTTTAAGAGATTTTACTTGTCCTCAGAGTTCTGAAACTTTACCATGATGTTCCTTGTGAGTCTGTTTTCATTCATTTATCTAGGTATTCAGTGGAACTTTATTCCTAGGAGGATTGTCAACTGGTCTGTAGTGTTCTCTGCTGTTTCTCTAGAGCTTAGCAAAATGTTTGGCACATAATAGAGATAGGTAGATAATTATGTATAGTCAACTTCGACCCTTAGTGACCGTATGTACAATAGTACAGAACAATAGAAATGCTATCTGGTCCTGCATCATCCTCTTTAAAGTGTTAAAAACCAAAGATATCACTTTAAGGACTAAGGCCCATCTGACCAAAGCAGTGGTGTTTTCAATCACCTCATATGCATGTGAACGCTGGACAATGAATAAGGAAGACTGAAGAATTGATGCCTTTGAATTATGATGTTGGCAAAGAATATTGAATATACCAGGACTGACAGAAAAACTAACAAATCTGTCTTGGAAGAACTACAGCCAGAACTAGAAGGCAGGAGGGGACAAGAAAAGTTGAGAAGGGAGAATGTTGACATGTTGTGGGGTTGTTAACCAATGTCATAAAACAATATGTGTTCTGTTTAATGAGAAGCTAGTTTGTTCTGTTAAACTTCATCTAATGTACAATAAAAAAAAGTACAGCCAGAATGCTCATTAGAAACAAGGACAGTGAGACTTCATCTCACATACTTTGGACATGTTATCAGGAGGGACCAGTCCCTGGAGGACACCATGCAGAGAAAAGTAGATGGTCAGCGGAAAACAGGAAGACCCTCAACAAGATGGATTCACACAGTGGCTGCCAACAATGGGCTCAAGCATAACAATGATTGTGAGAATGGAGCAGGCCCGGGCATTGTTTGGTTCTGTTGTACATAGGCTCACTATGAGTCAGAACAGACTCCAGGGCACATAAGAAAAACAACACAGAGATAATTAGATTTTTTATTCCTATATTTACTACATCGAGCCCTAATGGCACAATGGTACAGAGCTCAGCTGCTAACCAAAATGTCGGCAGTTCAAATCTACCAGCCACTCCTTGGAAACCCTGTGGGACAGCTGTGAGTAGGAATCAACTTGACAGCAATGGGTTTGGATTTTTGTTTATATGTACTACATAATATAGATTTTGCATACTTTGGTATTTTACTTCTGAATGTCACATATGAAACATAAAGTAAATAATGTATACAATAACATTTCCCATGACTACCAGTTTGCTTCTTATCAAATAACGTGGTAGTAGAATAATATGCTTTATTAAAAATACATTTCAATACTACAAATATTTTCTGTTACTATTTTCCAGCCTGTGTAAGTAGGCCTGGAAGCTATCTCTTAATAGAAATCAAATCAATATAGTGCACATTTCACGTGTTTGTGTATCCTGAATCTATTCTACCCTCACTGATTAGAATATCTTGATTTCTTTGAGGTAAATAATCCCCCATAGTGTATGTAGTCATGAAAGGATCATCATAAAAGGTGCCCTGCAATTAGATTAGCACTATCTTGGAGGAATCTGACGATTCAATGCTGCAGTTATTTCTGAAACATTCTCATACTTTGTACTTTTTACTTGAGGAGGGAATCCCATCTCTTACATAAATAAACTGTTACTTCCTTGAAGGGTGAATTTAGTGATTTCTGAATGCCTAACCCTTTCTATGTTAAGTCCATTATACAGAATGCAATCTCAAGATATCTGGAATGAAGAAGGATGATTCACAGAAAGAAATAGAAAGCTTACATAAAGAATTGCAGGGATTTGCTAAAGTATATTCTCAACATATAATGGGAAATGTTGTGGAAATGTATTTTGTCATTGATGTACCAAGGACGATAAAATAAAAATTTAAGAGAAAGTTTATATTTAGTGTACTGCTACCTAGGAGTAGAAGCCAGAAATGTTGGCATAATGTTGATGTTAAAAATCAAATACTGTGGGAAAGAAGAATGCTGGGTTAGGACTCTTGTTTCTGTCTAATCCCCTATCTATGTAACTGTCCCAGAAAAATTTATGCCTGCAAGTGTTTTCTTGGCTTCTCTTTGTAGACAGGGTATGCACAAGCTACCGCTGAAATGCTTTGATCTCACTGCACATGGGACAACTGGTTCTATAGCACCATTTGATTAGCACAGAACTTGACTGACTCTGATTCTCAGATATAATGTTTTACTACATTGATGACATCATGATGAGATGATCTGAAGAGCAGGATATAAAAGTATCCTGAATTCTTCAGTGTAACATGGGTAATGATAGATGGGAAGTAAATTACATGAAAATGTTGAGGGCTAACATCTCAGTGAAACGTCAGATAAGCTAATGATTTTGAGGCCTTTAGACTGTTTCTTCCAGGGTAAGGGATATATTATCCACAGTAACAGATTGAAGAGAGAAAAAATGCAAGAGATTATCTTAATAAATACAAAAACAAAGATGTGGCAAAATTAAACCTCTAGTCATGATGAATACTTTACAAAAGAGAAACAGAAAAGATTTTCTTTAAGAGTAAGTATTAAAAACTTACAACCAGTTTCATGGTTAATGGTGAAACTTTGAACAGTTCCCTTTGACACTGTGAAGCAGACAAGCATGACGGACAACACTTCTTATTTTCATCATTGTATTGGATGGCCTAGCCAGGGCAGTAAGGGAAGAAAATGAAGAGAATTGCATTAAAAGTCCAGTAATTGTCAGCGCTTGCATTTGGCATACGTATACATATAAAAACCAAGCACATCCGCAGTATTGTAGCAGTAATTTTGTAGAAATAATATTGTATAATAAAATGTGTTCAGCAATATTACTGCATATAGAATAAATATTCAAAATTCAGTTTTATTTCAATATTCTAATAATGAACTCTGAAAAATATACCATTTATAAAGTATCAAAAATTACCAGACACTTCAAAATGCATCTTATGAAAGATGTTCACAATCTCTGACAAGAAATCTTAAAATCTCAACAGGAAGTATAAAAGACAAAATAAATGGAGAAATGAGAAGCTCATAAATTAAAAGAGCCATGTAATGTAAATATCTTTCAGAGTTGGTCTATAGATTCATTGTAATACAATGGAAATCCAAAATAAATTTTATTATGCAACCTGAGGAGCTAATTTTAAAATTTTCATGGAAGTCAGAGGGATGAAAGATCAGCGAAGATGATCCCGAATAACAAATAACAAGTAATGATAAATCTATAGAAATCAAGAGCGATTCATGCAAAAGGTAGGTAGACAACTAGAGCGGAATAGAATCCAAAAACAGATGGACATGTACATGGGCAGTGGGTGCTGGGTAACCACATGGAACACCATGAAGCCAGAAACCTGCCTAATATTATACAAACGAATTCATTTCGAGGTGAATTGTAACCTAAATATACAGCTGAAGCAAATGAGTTCTGAAGGTAATACGAGAGGATATCATTGTGACTTCAGGGTAGGAAAAGATTTTGAACACTGAATGGAAAAACTTCAAATATAAAGAAAAAGGTGGATATTTCAGGGGAAATACAAAATTTCATGCCATACTCCTCAAAGGATGTGACCTTGTACGCATTCCTACGATAATTGCTCTTTTCATTACATTGAAACAGTTGACTGATAATTGGTTACGATTACCAGCTATTGCTTGCAGTTGAGGCGTTTTGAGTCACACAGCATTTATTTCATAACCTAAAAATTACTTCCAAGGAACTGAATGGTTTATAATAATGCAAATTCCAAAATTAGGTATTAAAATAAACATTTCAGTATTTTATTGGGGTTATCCAATGTTCTGAGGGGATGAATCCCCCAAAGGCAGGGACTATGCATAATTCATCTCTAAGGTCAGTGCCCAGCATGGGCCTGGAGCGTAAGGGATATTGGGAAAGTCTTGCTGAGTGGCGATAGAACGTAGGTTAATTAGAGACTCCTCTCCCATCCTCCAACTCTCTGCTGCTGGATAACACGAAAACGCAGCAGACACCGAAGCCCTCTGCTTCCGGGAGGTACACCTCGTCCCCGAAAGCCTGAGCTGCAGAGGCACTGACTGGGCCATGTAGAACTAACCACACACCGTAGAGCCAGATGGGAGTGGGTTGACCCTTGAACCCCCCCTCCACCAGCAGAGGGACTCTAGACCAGTGACTGTACCTCTCTGATGGGTATTTGTGTGATTTGGAAACTGGTAAAATACCCATCTAGCAGAGGCACTGTGTTAGGTGACCTGAGTGGTGTCTGGCACACGTTCAATACATAGCACTCCGTTGCTGGGCTTCCCTCCCCCAGCCCGCACCTGATTTAGGACAAGAGGAAAGAGGAACTGTAGTTGCTGAAGAGGGGGTTTTCTGGGTGCAGCCACCTTGGAGCCAGAGGCAAAAGAAAAAAATCAATAATACTGATCCTGCCTATAATCAAAATGTTGACATTTTGTTCATCAGATTCTTAGGAATTAATTTTGATTTTTAAAAATATTGCATTAAATTATTTGTCTTTTTTGTTGTTGTTAGTTTCCATTGAGTTGGTTCCAACTCATAGCAACCATATGTACAACAGAACGAAACAGTACCCAGTCCTACACCAGGCTCACATTCTTGCTACTTTTGAGCCCACTGTTACAGTCACTGTGTCAATCCATCTTCTTGAGGGACTTCCTCATTTTCAATGACCCTCTCTTTACCAAGCATGATGTCCCTCTCCAGGGACTGGTCCCTCCTGATAATGTGTCTCACCATCCTTGCTTCTAAGGAGCATTCTGGCTGTACTTCTGCCAAGACACATTTGTTTGTTCTTCTGGCAGTCCATGGTGTATTCGATATTCTTTGACAACACCATAATCCAAATACATTAATTTCTCTTCAGTCTTTCTTATTCAATGCCCAGCTTTTGCATGCATATGAGGCGATTGAAAATATCATGGCTTGGGTCAGGCATGACTTAGTCCTCAAAGTGACACTATGCTTTTTACCACTTTAAAAAGGTCTTTTACAGCAGATTTGCCATGCAATATAATAAGTCATTGGATTTCTTAACTGCTGCTCCATGGATGTTGATTGTGGGTCCAAGTAAAATGAAATGCTTCAGAACTTCAATATTTTCTCCATTTATCATGATGTTGCTCCTTGGTCCCGTTGTGAGGACTTTTGTTTTCTTTAGGTTGAAGTGTAATCCTACTGAAGGCTGCAGTCTTTGATCTTCATCAGTAAGTGCTTCAAGTTCTCTTCACTTTCAGCAAGCAAGGTTGGGTCATCTGCATATCATAGATTGTTAATGAGTCTTCCTCTAATCCTGATGCCACATTCTTCTTCATATAGTCCAACTTCTTGGATTGTCTGCTCAGTATACAGATTGAATAAGTTTGGTGAAAAGATACAACCCTGATGCACACCTTTCCTGATTTTAAAACATGCAGTATCCCCTTGTTCTGTTTAAATGAGTGCCTCTTGATCTGTGTACAGGATCTATACGAGCACAATTAAGTGTTCTGGAATTCCCATTCTTCATAATGTTATCCATCATTTGTTATGATCCACGAAGTCAAGTGGATTTGCATAGTCAGTAAAACACAGGTAAACATCTTTCTGGTATTTTCTGCTTTCAGGCAAGATCCATTAGGTATCAGCAGTGATAGTCCTCATTCCATGTCCTCTTCTGAATCCTGCTTAAATTTCTGGTAGTTCCCTGTCGATGTCCATCTGCAACCTTTTTTGAATTATCTTAGCAAAATTTTACTAGTATGTGATATTAATGATATTGTTTGATAATTCCCACATTCTGTTGGATCACCTTTCTTTGGAATGGGTACAAATACGGATCTCTTCCAGTTGGTTGGCCAGGTAGCTGGCTTCCAAATTTCTTGGCATAGACAAGTGACTGCTTTCAGTGTCGCATCTGTTTGTTGAAACATCTCAGTTGGTATTGCATCATTTCCTGGAGACTTGTTTTCCACAAATGCATTCAGTGCAGCTTGAACTTCTTCCTTCAATACCATTGGTTCTTGATCATATGCTACCTCCTGAAATGGTTGAACATTGACCAGTTCTTTTTGGTACAGTGACTATTGTATTCCTTCCATCTTCTTTTGATGCTTCTTTCACCCTTCAATATTTTACCCATAGAGCCCTTCAATATTGCTACTCAGGGCTTGCATTTTTCTTCAGTTCTTTCAGCTTAAGAAATGTCAAGCGTGTCCTTCCACTTTGGTTTTCTAATTCCACGTCTTTGAACATTTCTTTATAATGCTTTACTTTGTCTCCTCAAGCCACGCTTTGAAATCGATCAGCTCTTTTACATGATCATTTCTTCCTTTTGCTTTAGATACTCAGCTTTCAAGAACAAGTTTTAGAGTCTCTTATGACATCCATTTTGGTCTTTTCTTTCTTTCCTGCCTTTTTAATAACCTCTTGCTTTCTTCACGTATGACGTCCCTGATGTCATACCACAACTCGTTGGATCTTTGGTCATTAGTGTTCCATGTTTCAAATATATTCTTGAGTTGGTCTCTAAATTCAGGTGAGATATACTCAAGTTTATATTTTAGTTCTCGTGGACTTGTTTTAATTTTCTTCAGCTTTATCTTGAACTTGCATATGAGCAATTGATGGTCTGTTCTGCAGTCAGAGCCTGGCATTGCTCTCACTGATGATGTGGAGCTTCCCCATCCTCTCTTTCCACACTTGTACTCGATTTGATTCCTGTGTATCCCATCTGTATAGTTGCCGTTTATGTTGTTGAGAAAAGGTACTTCCAATAAATAGGTTGTTGGTCTTGAAAAATTCTGTCTTTGGATCACCAACGTCTTTGTCTTTATTATTGGGTTTTTTGGATACTTCAACAACTTCACAGCAGTTTGGGAGAAAAAGTGTTTCAGGAAGTGCTGAGCCCCCCACTTGCTGGGTCATTGAGGTTGGAGCCCAGGGTGGCAGAGGAGGCACTTTCATGGGGGAGGCCTGGACCATGACCCACAGGGATGGGGGCACTGCAGAGCTTTGTCCCACCTGAAGCTCTCCATTTCTAGATGGAGATGGAGATTCCTGTGAGATTTTGCTGCAGCAAAAGAGATGCTCACATGCAGACTGAGAACGTCTAACTTCCCATCTGTTCTCCTCCCTTGTCCCAGTAGCTCCGGCCTCAGTGTATTTGATCTCGATAGTGTCACTTGTCTTAGGCTGGGTTCTCTAGAGAAGTAAAACCAGTAAAGCATATATATATGTATATAGAGAGAGACAGATTTATATCAAGGAAACAGCTCACACAGTTGTAGAGGCTGGAACATCCCAAGTGCATAAGTCAGGAAAGAGGCTTTTCCTAATTCACGTAGCTGCAGGGGCTGGCGATCCCAAGATTGGTAGACCAGAGTGTAGGGCTGTTGTTCACAGACTGTGAAGATCCATGAAACCCAAGATTAGCAGGCAAGACTGCAGAAAATCTGCAAGCTCAAGTCCCAAGACCTGGAGGTCAGATGAACAGGAGACAGCTGCAGGACCCAGAATGAGCAAGAGCCCTGTGATCCCTGCCTGAACATCTGCCCACACTCTATGCAGGCCACACGCCCAAGAAAACTCCCCTTCAACTGATTGGCTCCTCACAGAAGATCGCAACATGGAGGTGATCACGTATCAAATTTCAACAGGGAAGTGATCACATTATACAACTGCCAAAGCACTGAGAATCATGACCCAGCCATATTGACACACAATCTTAACCATCACATCATCTACCTCTGTTGAACTAAACACAGCCTGTCCATGGGTGGGGGTACCATGACCTCCCCTCAGAAGCGCGACCTCTGACTGATCCCATCCTGCCCACTGGGCTGAGGCAGGGTCTGGCTGGATTGTAGCTCCGTGAGGCTCACGCTTGGGGTTCCGGGGAGTGATGGTCTGGTGCTGAGCCCGAACCGTGGGAAAAGCGACACCTAAGTGGGACCCTGCGGGTGACCCTGACCCCAGGCTGACCCTGCATCACCCTGGGAGTGGGCTTATGTTGTCTTTCTACTTCCTAAAAATAGAAAACCAGAAAATCATCACTTTATAATAATTAGAAACTAAGATAAGGAAAAAGAAGAAAATTAAAATGCCCGATAAAAAATAATGAAATTAATTAATTATTTTATCATACTAGGTGCAACCAGGATTGGGGTCAAAAACAATGTGTGGTCAATAATTCTCTCTCTGCGCTCCAAGTGGGCTCAGGTCTTTTAAATTGTCTTGTAACATGACATTTTTTGTTGTACAATGTATTGTGATATAGGTCCCCCAGGTCAGTAAGTATTGTCCTCAATATAATTATTAATAACCTCTCAGTAGCCCATCCTCTGTAAGAACCGTGGTTTATTTAGCAAATTCCTACTAGCGCTACAATTGTTTCCAGATTTTCATTTGAGAAAAAGCTGAAATGTTGCCCTTTCTACCTCTTTTGCATAATCTTATGCATAAGCTATGAAGTCATAGAATTTTTTTCTTTCCAACTAGACCTTGTCCATCATTTAAAAGCCAACTTCAAAGTCTTCTCCATTTCTACTTCTAGAATTTCTTTCTTGCTTACCGTATATGACAACTTAGGGTTTGATTTGTGCCATGCAAGGTAAACCCACCAAGGGGAAGGCTGGCGTGTGCTCACGGGAATGTGTCCTAGGCCAGGATTCGGGCAGTTTAGAGATTACCCCACACTTACTTAACCTGGGTCATCAAGACCCTGGATGCCCACTCCCAGAGTGACGCAGGGTCGGCCTGGGGTCAGGGTCGCCCGCAGGGTCCCTCTTAGGTGTATTTCCTCCCAGGGCTCCGGCTCAGCACCAGACCATCACTCCCCGGACCGCCAAGCGTGACCCCCACGGAGCTACAATCCAGCCAGACCTTGTCTCAGCCCAGCGGGCAGGTGGGGTCAGTCAGAGGTCATGCTTCTGAGGGGAGGTCATGGCGCCCCCACCCCTGGACAGGCTGTGTTTGGTTCTGTACCTTTTCAGGGCGCCCCTTTCAGGGTCTTGAGGATTCGGGAGCCTGGGCCGCGGTCTCAGAGGCCCAAGGGACCCCCGGTGGGGACTCAGCCTGGGCAGAGGGCTCTGCAAACTTTGAAGCACGGTGCCCTACCTACAGGCTGGGTCATGGGGCTGGAGCCCCCAGCGTTCAGACTGGATCGCGTCTGCAGACACTTTGTAGCAAGACGTGGCCGGGCGGGCGCCACTAAGGCGCCTCCTCCGGGGCTGGGGCCGGAGCACATGCACCGCCCTGGGCGGGGCAGAGTGGGGGGCCGCGCCTCGCCAACTTCCAGCGCCGGGTGTAGACACGCTGCGCACCTAAGTGGGGTGACCTGGCTTCCAGGACAGCTTTCTCCTAAAGGTGAGGGATGGCGATGCCTCGGGTGGGGGAACTCCCGCGGACTTGCAACCTGTTTTCAGGGCCCCTTTCCCCCTTTCTTTGCCCATTAAAACAAACAAACGCGTTGCCATGAGTCGATTCCGACTCATAGCAACCCTACAGGACAGAGTAGAGCCCCATAGGGTTTCCAGGGAGCGGCTGGTGGATTCAAACTACCGACCTTTCGGTTAGCAGCCGAGCTCTTAACCACTCTGCCACCAGGGCTCCTCTTTGCCTCTATTCGCCCTCAAATGTGCAGGCCCTGAAAGACTGAGGCCAACTCAATGCCAGGGGACCCCAAAGTGTCCGATATCCAGGGTGCAACTGTGATTTGAACACGGCCAGCACCTTCCACCCACCTGGGAAGGGGTCTCCATCACGTCTGGTCGTCAGGTAGAGGCATCGCATGTGCCTGAGCGGGTCCCCTCTGCTGGAGGGACCTGGGAGCCTGCGGAGCCGCGCGGGCATCCCACACCTTGTGGAAGGCAGCTTCTCCGTCTGTTAACAGTGTGGGGGTCCGGGTTCCGCTACCTGCGAACCTCGCTTCTAGAGTCTGTTCTATAGAAATAAGAGGACATATACGTGGAAAAGCACGACGAAGATGCAGCCTGGCCGTCCCTGACCGACGCTATGGCCCCGGCGTCCCGGGAAGCTGAGCAGGGCAGCCACAGGCCAGGACACGTCTGTGACGTTGGTCAGGTGAAGCACCGGCCTGAGCAATCAGTCTCTGTTTGCTTTGAAAGTGGGTGTATGTACATAGATTTAGATTTGCATACATTTCAAGAATTCAGAAAGTTTGTGAGCCCTACTGGCTGAATTTGGGGTGTGCTGGCAGAGTGTCCGTGATGGCAAGCCCTGGTTGCCCCCCCGGGTAGCACAGAGGGATTTTGGGGTGCAGCAGGGTCGGTGCTTGGGCTCTCGGGCCAGCCTGCTGGGGACACCTTCCAGGGAATATTGTGAGTAACGCCAACACTCTTCAGCCTGATGTCCTCCTGTAAACGGGGGGGTCTCTTAGTGAGCAGAAGGGTGCAGACCTGACGGGACATCTCTGCACACGGTCGATGTGGAGGACAGATTTCATTTCTTGTGAAGCTGGTGGGGTTAGGGCAACTTCCACTTCTTTGTGTTTTTCACTTTTCAGATAAGACTTGTTTTCAAAACGAAATCGTGAAAACCAGATGGAGCTAGTCTTGCTGCTTTAGTTGGTGTCCTGGAGGGTTTTGTCTGAAGGAGACATAAAGAAATGTTCATCTGTCATGCACACACTCATTTAGTTCATTGCAAGGTAGTCAGGGCCAGGCACACAAGTAAGACCTCAAGGCATTCATTCAGCATTGGAGAGCCAGAATCCGCCATGTTAGCTTAAATGTTAAGGTGTCTCCGGGAGGAGACCCGACCACCCTCCAACTCAGAGGAGGTCCCCTGTAGCTAGGGTATGAGGTCGGCTGTGGTGAGCAGTGTCTCAGCTGGCTTTAGTCTTCAGACAGTCAGAGAGACCTTTGCTTCTGTCTTCTCTGAATATGAGCAGAAATCCATGGGTTTATATACTCTGTGTGCTGTCATGTTCAATTATAATCAGTATGTTTTATTGTCAGTTAAGGGCTGTGTAGTCTGACATATTTATATTTTGCTAATTTATAGATATTTGAATTATTGCCAATTAGGGCATGACATATTTACATTCTTATTTACCACACAACGTTTCAAGGCCAAGTTAATTACTTAAAAATTGTGGTGATTGTTTAGTGATATATTTCTGTTTTGTTAATTTATAGAGATTTTATTGATGTTACGTTCCTTTATCACAAAGTACAGGTGCACAGCCCAATTTAGGGATGTTATTTACAACCAGCTTCACATATTTCTATTATCTGTTTTCAATGGTAGAACAGCTTTTTAATGACTTACAATTAATGGCTGAATCACATTATAAAAATATATGTATTTTTATTTCTAAGTTCAGAAATTGTCTAACATCATATTATAAATGACTTATACATAGGTGTGTAACAGCATTACAAAAGCACCGTAAATAGCGTAAAAAGCATTATAGAAGCATAAATAATAGTGACCTACACATAAGTGTTTTAAGAATATTATAGAATCAGGTGTGATTTGAGAACATGCAGAAAGCATCCATAAGAGTTGCCCAGGCCCCAGGCTGCTTCCCTGGGTCAGCCCAGTGCCCCCAGGGTGCAAGAGGCCCTGGTGTCCACGTGGCAAATGCTGGGGAGACCCCGGAGGCCTGGCACAGCCCCATCCCCTACGCTAAGAGCCGGAGTTGAGTGGGACGTGGCTGTCAGCAGAAACTGTAGTAGTAGCGAGGAGGCAGTGAGGAGCCAGGTAAGGGGTGAACAATGGGCTGTGTGGTCTGTGTGCCAGAGGACGTGTCCCCAGGGGATGACCAGTGTCTGAGAAGTGAAGGGCACTGTGTCAGGGACAGCTCTGAGCACAGTGCCTGGCACACACGGAGCTCATGAAGGTCTTTTTTGGGATTGAAAGTAAATTCTAGCAGCGTCTGACACACCCCTGCCTCTCTCAGATTGACTCTCATGTTCCTCCAAGTGTCTGGGCACAAGGTGACAATGAGGCCACCTGGCTGCTGTGAGGACTATGCTGTGAGCACGTGGTCAGCTCTGTCCCCACTGTCCCCTGTGTTGCAGCGTGGGCCGAGGCGGGATGCAGAGCTTCCTGACGCTGCTGAAGGAGAGCGGGGACACCTGCCCACCCCCCGCGGAGCTGGTGGACCTTGCGGGAAGGCTGTGCCGGGACTTCCGGGGTGACCTCGCCCAGGTGGAGCCCTTGGTGGAGGCTGTGCTGGGGAGCCCGCTCCGCCTGCACCTGCTGGACAGAGAGGATGTAGTTGTGGTGTGCGCGCTTGTCCTGGCCCGGCAGGAGCGGCACCAGGCAGCCTGCAGGCTCTTGGAGGTAGGGCGGGCCTGCGGGGGGCACAGAGCAGGGGAGCCCAGAAGTCAGCCAGAGTCCGCAGCCCGCAGGGAAACCTCTTCCCCAGCTCCATTCACTCAGTTCTAGTTAGCCTGGCGATCTGATGTAAAAATGTTCCTTTATCAGATATGTTGTGAGCAGCAGCCCTGTGTCAGGCCCTCAGACAATTAATGAAAAGAGCGAGAGAGTCAAACCCCACCATGTCATGTCTTGACAGTTAACATTCTTGTCAGTGGGACAAACGGGAAATCAGTTCCAGTGCTCTGATCCCTCATCCAAAACTGAAAACCCAGAGTATGTTTGAAGCTCATCTGGTGGCAGATTGAGCCAGAGCTTATGTAGAAGCAAACCCTGACCTGTGTTGGTGCGAAGCTATTTATGGTCTTTCCTTATCCATGAACTGTGACTGTGGTGCGTTCTGCTTTATAAACAGGAGAGTGTCTGATTACAGGATGTGGCCCCAGATCATCCTGCAGCGGTGCATGACACACATCTCCCGTCACGTCCCTAAATTTTCAATTCCAAAATCTGTCTGGCCCAAAGACTTTTGAATAAGGGACTGTGGGCAGTTGAATCTACAGGCCGCTTCTTGGAAACCCTATTGGGGCACTTCCACTGTACCCACAAGGTCACTATTAGTTGGAATCGACGCTACGGCAGTGGATTTGGCTTGGTTTGTTTTTCACCTCATAGTACAGTCCATGCATAACTCATGTGGAGTCTACCTGCAGACCCCCCTCGATTTCATCCTGTTCTTTCTGGGCAGTGTCCTCCTGGCTGCTCCCCCCTACTCTCTCCTGCGCCCTAAACTCTGTTCTTCATGCAGCATCCAGAGGGGTTTTTACAACTACAGATGGGACCGTGACATGCGCCCGCTGCACAGCTCTGGCCCCCACGGCCGCCCTGCCTGCCGTCCATCTTGTCTCCCCGGTTTCCTCTGCAGTGGCTGTGCTGGGTTCCTTTCTGTCCTCGATCTAGATATTTACCATCTCAGGACCTTGGCATGGACTCTTCCTTCTGCTGGGCTCTTTGTGTGCATGGTGCTCTCTGACCCTTCAGGCTTTTGTCAAGTGTCACCACTGCCTAGAGCCTTTCCCTACGACCCCATCAAGGCAGTCCCCATTACTCTCCAGTGTCCCCCTGGCTAGCCGCCACAGCCCCTTCCCGATGTATTTGTGTGTCTGTGGATCACGTTTCCCCCACTGTACTGAAGCCCCATGAGGGAGGGCTGCCCAGTCCTGTCCATCCCAGGGACCACTGGCACACAGCGTAGCACCTGGGTTTGCAGGGGCTCGAGCTTTTCACATCCTTCGGTACAAATGAATGACGTGACAAACATGGGAACACATCCTTAGAGCTGTCACTGGGGAGGCGGTAGAGAGCTCGTGGAGAGGGCTCACACACCTAGTCAGGGTCCGGGACCTCTGGGAGCTGGGCCCTGAGGGATGAGTCTGAGCTGGCTGTGGTGTCCATGACGGTTCCCTGGTGCTCCAGCACGAGGCCAGTGACTGCATCCTGGTGGGAGAGGACACGGCAGACTGGCCTGCAAACTCATGTGCTGCAGACGGCTGTGTGGGGCCTTCAGCATGAGGCCTGCCAGGATTCCAGGACTTTTCCGATGTGGGGAAAGAAGAACATTGGTTACATCGAGGCCCTGAGAACATCGGTCAGTATATTGAGTCAGAGAGTGGCCTCGTGTGGATTACTCGAGTTACATGAATGGCAACAGCCTCGCAGGAGAGGCAGTGACGTGGGCCCATGATCGGGAAGGTCCAGGTCAGCGCAGCAGGTCCTCCTGGTGTCGATTGGGTCAGTGCGTGGCTGCCGACACAGATGGGCCCCTCGTCCCACAGCAACGTGGCTGTGCTCACTTCCTGTGCACCCTGGGAGGGCTGCAGGGTCTCGGGTGAGAGGGCTGGCACCCTGAGTGACTGGCCACCCAGGGTCACACCACGGGGCTGGCAGGGATTTCCAGCCTGGCCATCTGACTCCAGGGTGCCCTGGTGAACAGTGAGAGTGGGACAGGAACCCAGGCCCCTGCTCTTCCACAGATGCCTCGGCCTGTGCAGGGCTCGGGCTGGTCCGGGAGGGCGGCCCCAGGTGCCCCCAGACCCAGGCAGCCACGGCTCAGGCAGGCTCTCCTCGGCAGGGTTGTCGGGTGCCAGGGGGGAGCTTGGAGCTGGTGAAGCTCTGGAACGACATCCACTACCGTCTGGCCATGAGGAGGCTGGACGTGGCCACGCTGACCCCTGTGCAGAAGTTCTGCTGCAGGAAGAGGTATGTTTATTCACACAGGCCCTGTGGGGTGCCCCAGGGATCGAGGTGGGGTCCAGACAACACAGAAGAGGGGAAATAGGGTGGCACCAGTCAGATGGAGCACAGAGGTGACCGTGGGCTGGTGTGACTAAGCTATTCACGCACCGCTGGGATGGGCTGGGAGGGGTCGGGCTTACCCCGAGTGGTGACCAGGGCTGGCCACGTTGGGGATGTGATCCCTGTGCCTGCAGGGTGGGAGGGAGCACTCTCCAGGACCCAGATGGAGGCTGGCTGCAGGGAGGTGAGGCTGAGCACCCTGACCTCACCCACCTCTTCTGACCTCTTCCCAGGCCTCACCAGATGAGGGCCATGGGAGGGCCGCTCTAGGCCAGGCGGTCAGCGCAGGCTGTGAGCCCTGGAGGGAGGCCTCAGCTGGACAGGAGCTGCCCGGGCAGAGGGAGGGAGATGCAGAGTGTTCATCTTCTAATGGGGATGCTTCAGTAGAAGAAAAATTCATGGTGGAAGAGGGAATAAAGGCAGATCATCCTCCAGTTGGGCCTGGCTGGGAACCAGCATTCCAAATGGAGCCTAGACTGAGCACCCAGCACACCAGAGTCTCAGTGACAGTCTTTGGTGACAGGCCCAGGAGTCCCGGAAGGGCCAGGAGGCCATATGGGAGGGCCTCAGGGACACACCTGGAGCCTGGGTGCTGTTGAGGTATCCCGGGGCCACGCTGTGGCAGAGGGGCAGTCGGAGAGCACCAGGCAGGAGTGCTGGGACTCGCCACCAGCCTGGGGACACACCTGGAGCGTGGGTGCTGTCCGGGGGGCCACGCTGTGGGAGAGGGGTGGTCAGATAGCCTCTGGCTCTTCCCTGCTCCTGCCCATGGGGCTGGGGAACCTCTGAGCTCCCCGCAGTCGGGAGCGCCTTCTGTGTCTTCATTACTGTGGGGAGAGAAGAGCTTGTCTTCTTCCCCAAACTGAGGACAGAGAGGCTCCACCAGGCAGACACCTGGGGAGTCACTTCCTCGGAGGACAGGGCCCTGGTTAGAGGCAAATTTGAGGGTCTTGTTCTGACATCTTCTCCTGTCCTCGTCCAGGAACCCACCGCCCCCCTCCCTCTGTCCTGAGGGCCTGAGGAGCCGGAACTTCCCCAGGGAGGTTCGACAGAAGCTGCAGGACTTCGCCTCAGGCGTGAGCACCAACCCCGACAAGGCCCAGCGGGTAAGAGGAAGCCGGCCCCACCTGCAGCCCCTCAGACATCCTGAGTGGCCCCCACCTGCCAGGGTGAGGGTGGACTGGGCTCCCCTTGAGCTTGCCTGTGACGGAGGGTCTTGCTGGCGCACAAGGCAGGCCCTGCAGTGTGGGGCTGGCTTCTCAAAGGGGCCCCACCCTCACCATGTGGCTACCATGGGAGGACATAATCTGTTCTCCCTCAGGGGCTGCATCCCCCAGCCACTGGCCAGAGCAAGCGCTCAGGAGATACTCCTCAGCCGGGACCCATACCTGGGTCCTGGAGGGATCGGGGCCAACTCAGGGCCGTTTCTCAGTGGAGACGATGGTTAGGGCCACCTCTGTGCCCCTTGGCGTGAAAGCAGGCCCGGGGTTCTGTTGTCTCCTGCAGGAGACCCTGTCATCAGAGACGAGCCTGTCGGAGGAGCAGGTCTACAACTGGTTTGCCAACTATCGTCGGAAACAAAGAGCCCTTCTCCAGAGCGTAGAGTCGTCCCAGGGGACCTCAGCAGAGGGCCCTGGTGTCTGGGGGAGGGGTCCAGAGCCCTCTCATCCCTCAGGGGACCCCCATGCTGACCCTCAGTGTGTGGACAGGTCTCAGTGGTCAGGTGAGTGGCCCGTGGGCCCAGCCTCCTGTGGTTTGGGGCGATGCTGGTCCCCTACTTGACCCCTGCTCCCCGCTGTGTCCAGGGTCACTCTGGTCAGGCAGGGCAGCCCCTCAGGAGGGATGGGGTTCACCTATGGTGAGAGCTAACAGTCAGGCTGTAGGTGGGACAGTTTTCGTCAGGGAGTGAGGTTGCTGAGGCTGATGCTGGACACAGGCTGGGCTCGGGTTCGTCTATGGGGCTGGGCCTCACCACGGGGTTGTAGCCACCATTGTGCACTGAGAGCTTACTGTGTGCCAGGGGAGGAGTTGGCTGGTGACATATCATGTGGCTGGAGGGAGGGGGTTGGTGAATAAATCCAGGGAGGCAACAAAGCACCAGGGTTTGGGCTGTCCTGTGTTCTGTGGAATGCTGGTTCAGACCAAAGAAGGACCGAGAGACAAAGGACATTGGGGTTGACTCTTACCTTCTGGGAAGCACAGCTAGAGCCTGAGGGAAGGAGCCCATGGACTCAGGCAGGGCTCCACCAAGCCTCCCCATCTGACTGTGCTCTGCTCTCATCAGGACATGAGGAAAAGGGGCCTCCACGGTCCCCAGAGGCCACTCAAGGACAATGGGCACCACTTGCCCCTGCCCTGGACCTTCCTGGAGACGAGATGCTCTCAAGGCCACTGGTTCCCAGGTACTGAGACCCCACGGCTACCCGACCAGCTCGCCTGTCCGGCCTCCTCCTCTTCCCCAGGGGTAGGAGACATGGCCGCCTGACACTGGGGCCCAGGGCAGTGACAGCTGAGAGCAGAGATAGCCGTGGTCCTAGGGGTCAAGGGGAGGCACAAGCAAGGGATCACATCAGGGATAGCTGGAGCAGCATCCCCGACTCTCAGCGTGCTCCCTGGAGCCGGCACAGACAGTGGGGGAAACAGCCTCAGAGAGAAGGAACAACCTTGCCCGCCTGCCTCTGAAATACAACCCCATGGTCACTGTGCTCTGTTCTAGTATTTTGTCTTTTTAAAAAATGTCATTGAGAAAAAAATACTAACCTCCAACATTTTGTGGGTCCCTCCTACGTGCTGTTCTAAGCTGTTTCCTTGAGCCCTGAGATGGTCCTGTGACAAGGCAGTCCTGGGGTGAGAAGAAGGAAGGGGCTGCGCTCTCAGGGCTGAACCCCACAGGGCTGGGCCAGGCCTGAGTCCCAGCCTAACCAGGATGCCACGTGCACCTCTGTTCCTCCTTTTCTGCTGAACATTTTGACACCTACTGCCTGGTTGGCACCCAGGCCAGCACCAGCCAGGTGTGTGACCTTGGGCAGGTTCTCATGGCCTTTCAGTGCTCAGTTTTCTCACCTGTTCAATGGGGATGATGAGAAGACCTGCCGTGTGGAGTTGTTGCAAAGAATATGTGGATTTAACAACAGGCCCTGTGTTGTGTCTGAGACACTGCGAGCATTCAAGGAACATGAATTCTTTAAGTTATTATTATTCATCACTGCATGATATTCCCTTAAGATCAGCCATCTTTTATTTACTGGGCTATTAGACACTTGCTCATCAGGTTCCATTTTCAATACTGTGGAACAACGTTTCATTGCAGGTCGTGGTCAATAAAACTGCTAGTATATTGAAGATTTCCAGAGATAGCATTTATTAAGTGCCTCCCTGGGCTGGCATGTCAGAGCCTAGCCTCTGGTCCTTGCATCCACCATGTGTCACGAGGAGAACATGGACCACAGTGTGATTTGTGATGTGCTGGGGCCCCATGGCCATCGGTGCCTGGGGTGAGATGTGACCCAGATTCGCAGACTTGCTGGAGTCTCTTCCCAGCCTCTGGCCGAGGGAGACTCTGCCCACTGAGGGACAGTGTTTGCTGTGTCCACAGGTCCCTACAGGGTGGTGAGATGCACCAGGAGGGGCCTGGCCAAGACCCTGCCACCTTCACCCCCGTCTGCCCTGGCCCTGGCCTCTGCCCTCTGGCTGCTGGCAGCAACGTGGTGGACCTGTCCCTGGCTGCCCCAGGGTCGTGGCTGATGTCACTTGCACTGGCGTCCTCCAGGGAAGCCTCTTTCCAGCCTGGGCAGCTGGTCCACAGCCAGGATCTGGGCTTCAGGATGCCCTGGTCAGACGCTGCCATGACAGGTGAGTCTGCTCAGGATAGAGCCAGTGGTTTCTGCACCTGACGCTGGCCCTGACCTAACCTTGTTTGAGGTACAGCAGTGTGGTAAGGGAGCCCTGGTGGTACAGTGGTTAAGCATTCAGCTGCTAACCAAAAGGTCAGGAGTTTGAATCCACCAACTCCTCCTTGGAATCCCTGTGGGACAGTTATATTCTGTCCTACGGAGTCGCTGTGAATTGGAGTCAACTTGACTGCAACAAGTTTGTTTTGTTTTGGGATTGTCAAGTTAGCACTTAAACCTTACTTCCTCTACCCGAGAACGTCTTCAGGGTTCTCCAGGGAAGAGAAAATAAGAGGAAAGCAAAGATACCCTCATATACCAAATAGTTATGAAGGTCCCATCTGTCCAAGAAGGTCCTGGACAGGGGGCCCCCAGGGTTCAGGAGGTCACTCTGGTGGTGAACATGGACAGAGTTCAGCCGACCTGTTGTTCTGTGACTGAGATCAGGAGCACCTTCTACTAGTTTTACAACCTAGCAGACTCAGGGAGGAAATGGACATAGATTCTCACCTTCTCTCCTAAGCTTCTGTTGACCCAGCTCTGGTCAAATCCATGGTAGCTTGTCTGTAGGGGTGAAAGATATTTTGAGATATCCTCTGCAATGTTTTAAGTAGAGAAAAAGTCAAAAGGGCAAGATAAGGTGGTGACACCTTACATGTAAGGGAAATCTTAGTAAAACCCAAGGTAAAAGGTCAGCGAAAAGGGAAAAGGGCTGGGACTCAGCCTTTTGATGCACCAACTAGGAAAGAAAACGATGATTGTATGGACTGCACATTCCTCACAGAGTAGCAGGAAGGAGATTGTGGCAGAGTCCCATGTGTGATCACTGGGACTGGGGTCTGGTAGGAGGTCATACCTGTGACAAAGCAGAATGTGAAGTCTGCAACATTCACCCTTGTTTTGGTCTGCTGAAGCAAAGAATGACAGAGTTGGGAAAGGCCGTGGAGATCACTGGTTGTGTCCATTTCTTTCTCAGAGAGAGACACTGAGGCCCAAGCAGACAAAGAGCCTGGCTCATGCAGCTTGTGACCGGCAGGGCACATGTTGCCTCCTGTCTAACATGGGCCCTGCTCCTTCCTCCTGGAAGTGAGTTGTGGAATTTCTTTCCTACAGGGTTCACTGACATGCCCAGCGGGACCCCCCAGAGCAAGTATCTGGAGGAAGGTCCAGGTACGAGCAGTGGACACATGGAGCTACAGCCCCCCCTGCTGTCTGCGGAATTCATCTTTCCCCAAAGGTAGGCCCTGCAGAGCCCCAAGGCTTGGGCGACGCTTTCCATGGGCCACAAAGTAGTGGAATGAGGGTCCCACAAGACTAGTGCCTGACTTGTTGAATCACCCACCTCAGACTGTGAAGATTAGATCTTTCTTTAGGGTTTTCTAAAAATGAGAGCAATCCTCCCAGGCTGCTTCCACCAAAAGAGGGTGGTTTTCCCTCAAAGAGAAGAACGCTCAGAAACGTCAGAGCGGACCTGGGCACCGTCCTCTGGCCAGTGTTTCTGATGTTCCTTGACTGGGCAAAGCTCAGGGCTCACTTCTTCGCCAAGGTCACCCTAGGTCCCAGCAGCCTTCCCGGTACTTTCTTTTCCCCAGACGAAGGTCTATTGTGGTTTCTGAATAGCGGCAAGATCCTGATTCTATATTCCAAACTGTAGTTTTAAAGGGGCTTGGAAGGGCCTGGAACAGCCTGGGAGAGAATTTGCTGTCGATGCAGTGAATGCTGTAGACTGTTGGAAATGGAGGGAAAGTAACCGAGACTCAAGGGGTAGGAATATATCCAGGAGTGGAATTTCTGGGTCATATGGTAGTTCCGTGTTCAACTTTTTGAGGAGCAGCCACCTGTTTTCTATAGCCGCTATACCATTTTGCATACCCACCAGCAGTGGAGAAGGGTTCCAGTTTTTCCACATACTTGTCAACACTTGTTTTCTGGGGTTTTGTTTGTTTGTTTCTTTTTTATTTTTTCAATCTTAGCCAGCCTAGTGGTGTGGGAAGTGGTTTTGATTTGCATCCCCCTAATAGCCTTGGTTGAGCAGTGGTTGAAGAGTTCAGCTGCTAACCAAAAGGACGGCAGTTTGAATCCACCATGCATTCCTTGGAAACCCTATGGGGCAGTTCTACTCTGTCCTATACTGCTGCTTTGAGCTGGAATCGACTCAACAGCAATGGGTTTGGTTTTTTTCATTTAATCGCTAATAGAGTCCCTGAGTGTCACAAATGATTAAGTGCTCAAGTACTAACTGAAAGGTTAGCAATTCAAACCCACCCAGAGACATCTTGGAAAAAAGGCCTAGCGATTTGTTTCTGAAAGGTCACAGCCTCGAAAACCCTATGGAGCACAGTCTACTCTGTAACTCGTGGGTCATCTTGAGTTGAAATTGAATCAGTGGCAACGGGTAATGGCTAATGATGTTGAGCATCTTTCATGTGCTTGTTGGCCATTTGTATTTCTTCTTTGGTGAAATCCTTTGCCCTTTATCTACTCAAATTCTTTATCCATTCTTTGACTGGGTGGTTTGTCTTTTTGTTGTTAAGTTGTAGGAGTTCTTTATACAGTATGTTCAGGATATTAAACCCTCATTCAATATGTGGTTCCTGAAAATTTTCCCCAGTTTATAGGTTGTCTCTTCACTTTCTTGTTAAAGTCCTTTGTTGAACAAAAGTTTTGGATTTGGATGGAGTCCAAGTTATTTATTTTGCTTCATGTCTAATGTTTTTGGTGTCATGTTTAAGAATCCAGTGTTAAAAAATAGGTCCTGAAGCAATACCCCTATGTATTCTGGGAGTTTTATGGTTTGTGGTCCTTGATCTTTTTAGAGTTAATTTTCATGTATGCTGTGAGATATGAGTCCAGCTTTATTCTTTTGTATGTGGAAATCCAGTTGTCCCAGCACCATTTATTAAAGAAACTATTCTTTCCCCACGGCATGGATTTAGCACCCTTGTCAAAAATCAGTTGACCATACATGTATGGGTTTATTTCTGGACTCTCAATTCTATTCCATTGGTGTGTGTGTCTATTATTATAGCAGTAGCAGACTATTTTGATTCCTAGGGCTTTAATAGTATGTTTTGGAATCAGGAAGTGTGAGTCTTCCTGCTTCATCCTTCTTCTTTGAGACTGCTTTGGTTGTTCAGGGCCCCGGCAATTCCATGTAAATCTGAGGACTTTTTGTTTTTCATTTCTGCAAAGAAAGCTTATGTAATTTACACCATGATTACATTGAATCTGTAGATTGCTTTGGGTAATGTTGACATCTTAACAATATTAATTAAGTTTTCCAGTCCATGAATTTCCGTTTACTTCCAAAAACCAAAACCAAACCTGCTGCCTTCTAATCGATTCTGACTCATAGCTACCCTGTAGGACAGAGTAGAACTTCCCCATGGGGTTTCCAAGGAATAGCTGGTGGATTCGAACTGCTTTTAATCTCTTTCCAGCAGTGTTTTACAATTTTGATTATAAAAGTCTTTTACATCCCCGGTTACATTTATTTCTAGTATTTTGTTCTTTCAGATGCTGTCGTAAATGGGATTGTCTTAATTTCCTTTTCAGAATGTTCATTGTTGGTGTATTGAAACCCAACTGATTATTATGTATGTTTAGCTTTAAAAGAAACCGCCAACTGTTGTTCAGAGTGGTTACCATTGTTCCGTTGCCTGTTTTCCCTCATCCTCACCCTGATCTGGTTGTGACTTTGGCTTCTCGTCTTCTTTCACATCCCAGGCCTACTCCTTCCTCAGGATCGCCCCTGCCCTGACATTTCTGCTCAAAGGAGGCCTGTGCTGAAATCCTGTCTAAAATTGTCTGTGGGAGCCCACTCTGCTCTATGTTATACCACTTGTCCCCTCCTAACATCTTCCATACCATTGTCTGCCTCTCTCCACCAAAAAGGAGTGACTGAGCACAGGAAGTTTTGTTCTTGATGAATGTCAAATGACTAGAATGGTTCCTGATATGTAGAAAGCGCTCAGTGTGTTGCCAAATGAGCAGCTATTATTCCTTAGCATTCCCGGGCACTTGAGACAGAGCCTGTCCTGACACCTAGTCCCCCTTTTCCAGCCCCCAAGAGCCAGAGCAAGCCATGTCCTCCTTCCCCCATCCTGTGTCCGCCGTGGAGCTGAGCCAGCCCCAGCCCTCCAGCCAGGTGAGGCCTTCCTACAGGCACCTTTGTTCGCCTGCTGTCTCCTGTATCCCCAGTGCATGGCACAGAGGACAGGCTCAGCTAATGCCTTTGGAGTGAATCAGCCAGGCAAAGATGAGAGAGGTGGAAGAGCGGGCTTGTGGTTGGAAGTTGGCAAAATGGGAGCTGTGAGGGGAGGTGGATATGGAGTGCCATGTGGAGATGTTTACTACTCCTGAGCCTGGGGCCCCGGAAGGGAGTGGTGTCCATGCAGGGTCAGAAAATTCTCAGGGTGGGAAAGGCAGAGCCCTGAAGCCTGATGACGGAGTGTTTAATGTTGTGTTTCATTTTCCAGGGGCAGTTGCCTGATGGTCAGGCCACCAGTGATACCGTCTGGGGAGCACAGATGCTGTTTGAGTTTTCAGGGGGAAGCTTGGGCTGAGGTGCTTCTTGGGAGATCGCCAGCACCCCAGGAGGAGTAGACATGGATTGTCTGGCTGTTCATGACTACAAGTTGTAGAGCTTTATCCCCTAATACAAGAAGGAATTCCCAGAGTTCCTTGGTGGCAAGTGGGGGTGGGGGCTCTCCCTTGAGAAACATTGAGGACTTCTTGCCCGCGGCTAATGTTTAAATAGTTTGATATTGGAGGCAGTATTTGAAAATGTTCATGAGATAAGAAGTCAAAGGAGAGTTTTGTTCCCACTCAGGCAGTGATAAAGCAGAGATTCCAGGTCCTGGGTCAAGTTCTGTGCAGTTCAGGCCTTCCTAGAGAGAGAAGAATGTTCTAGTGCTAGCCATCTTCCCACCCGTCCCGTGGCATAAGGTAAAACTCCTCCACCTAGTTCTCTTTGTTGTTGGCAGCATTTTGACATTTCTGTGTTCGTGAGGGCTTCCCCCTTAAAAGCTAAGAGGCGAACCATCACCTTCTGGTGATGGCCCCAGAAGGTTTGAAGCCATTGTGTTTGCAGTAAAAATGTTCAATTCCATTGAATTAAACTTTTAATGCTTTGAACTCTCCTTTTTCACTTAATTATATATCCTGGACATATTTCCATGTGACGGTACAGAGACCTTTAATCCCTGGACAGCAGGTCATGACTTGGGTGTGCCCTGATCAATTGATATATCAATATCCTACACCCCATACTATTACGAGATGCTTCATGGAGTGGTCTTTGGTTGAGCCTCCAGAAAATTTTCCAAGTCCCCTTCTGACAGCCCAGACCAGCTACGGCCTGCAGGGAATGTCCAAGGGGTGGGTCACTGTTATCATTATTAGTAGTAGTTGTGGTGGTGGTGGTGGTGGTGATGCCATTGAATAAATTTTCTTAATTCACAGAGAACTGGAGATAATGACAGGGGTCCCATGCACACCTACACACACCTGGAACCCAGGCTTTTTCCTGCATTCCCACTGGGTTCCTCCTGTTCCTTGCATGAGGCTCTGGAGATGTTCCAAGTCCCCATGTGGAGGCTGAACTTGTCTGCATTGGGGAGGGTGTCCATGGCCTGCCACATCTGCCAGAGACTTTTTCTAAGTTCACTTGGCAGCCTGGCGATCGCCTGAACCTCTGGAAAACTTTTCTTAGTGCACTGAGGTGCCTGGGAACCACTTGGGCCAGCAGGGCAATGGGTCTGGGAATGAGATAGAAATAGTAGTGTCATAACATGTTTACCAAATTGGACCAAACTCTATAAGCCAGGTATTCATAGAGGAAGTAAAGAAATGGTCCTTTTTCTTTAAGTACAATTCACGAAGGGGAGATAATTCACACCTCAACCAAGTAAGTGGCTGCGATGTGCCTCGACATGTAGTGAACAGAGATGAGTCAGAGATTAGAAGCTCTGATTCTGACTTTTTTCACTTAATATATCTTGTAAATCACTACAGATTAGTAAATATGGTAAACAGTTCCTTGATTCTCCTTTGTGTGAGGAAAATTTTGACGCACTGATAGGTGTAGTTGGGGAGATTTCAGAACTAAAATTAGGCACTCCATTCTAAATTTCACTGAAATCTCACTTCTACATTCCTGATAAACGTTAGGTTTCTGTTAAAGTTTACCGTTTGCAAGACAAAGCTCAGTACTTATTATGTTAATAGTGTTCCAGCAGCTTGCCTTAGAAAAAGCCTCACTGAGTTGATCAATTAGAGCCTATAGATGAACATGTTGTTTCAACTACGTTCAAAGAATTTCCTCAGCAGACACATAGACTTTATCCCTTTTTCTCTCAGCTAAATAAGCAGTTTGCATTTCAGAAGACTTAGATTTGAGATGGATCTAATCTTTGTACTTTCCTAACGGTCGGTTCTGTATCCAAAGATTCCAGTTAAGTTGGCCCAGCTGCAAACATATTGCTAACCTTTCATGTCGAAATTGTTTACTTTCATTTTAGAAATATTGCCTTAGTTAAATTATATCAAGAATGAGAGATCTGTGTGAAACTAGAAACCGATGTGAAGGTGGTTTGCAGTTAATTGCCTCCTTGTAAGTCTTTCCTCCCCCTTTCAATTGCTTTGATGTGAGACAGTTGTCTCTACGCGCTTGTTAAATATCTCGTTGTTCTGTCTGCAAGGCCGAGCATACTGTTAGACTTGATCTGAATGCATTCTCTCCCGCGGATTCATTCCTTTAATAAAATGTTTGTTTAAATATCAGATTGGAGTGTTGGTCCAGTGACTCCACTAGGACACCTTATACAACTGGAAATTTTTCTATAGTGAGTATAACGTATCCCTAGGAGTTCTTATTGAGCTTATAGTGACTTTCCAATCCACTATAGGCTGATGATCTCCAAATTCTTAGAACCCAAAAACCTGCTGTACTTCAAAGTTTTATCCACAACTTCCTCACACTTGGATGACTCCAAACATCTAAATCTAACATGTCCAGAAGAAATCTATCTTGGTCATCTAGTGCCGCTCTAACAGAAATACCACGAGTGGATGGCTTTCACAAAGAGAAATTTATCTTCTCACAGTGTAGTAGGCTGGAAGTCATCCAAATTCAGGGCGTCAGCTCCACGGGAAGGCTTTCTCTCTCTGTCGGCTCTGGAGGAAGGTCCTCGTCATCATCAGTCTTCCCCCAGACTAGGAGCTTCTCTGTGCAGGAACCTCAGGTCCAAAGGACGCTCTCTGCTCCTGGTGCTTCTTTTTTGGTGGTATGAGATCCCCAGTTTCTGCTTGCTTTCCTTTCCTTTTATCTCTTGAGAGATAAAGGTGGTGCAGGCCACACCCCAGGGAAACTCCTTTTACATTGGATCAGCAGTGTGACAGGTAAGGGTGGTGTTACAATCCCACCTTAATCCTCTTTAATATAAAATTACAATCAGAAAATGGAGGACAACCACACAATACTGGGGATCATGGCCCAGCCAAATTGATACACACATTTTTGGGGGGACATAATTCAATCCATGACAGAATCTTTTGGTAATTTTTTCAAGCTTCTTTCTCCGTGGTTTTCCACATGCTAGAGAAGGGTTCTGGTGATCATGCTCTCACCGTCGCATGAATTCTAGAAGTCACATTTGATTCTCCATTCCCCTCATATGTCTGATCCACCAGCAATTCTTGGCAGCTCAAGCTCCAAAGTGCACCTCAAGCTGGCCCACTTTTCCCACCTGCACTACCACCATTGTTCCTCACCCTGACCAGTCCTTTGTATTTGCTGTGCTCAAGTTATCCTGACTGGCAGTCAGTTCCTGGCACATACATTCTTTCTTGTTGGAAGACTGTCACCACATTACATAAAACCAAGTCTGTTTGAGATAAAATCAAAGAGGTTTACTCCAAGAAAAGATTACACTTAGAAGTGGGACCCGCACAGCTCATTGAGATGAGACAGTGATGTCCTAAGAGGGCGGTCTGAATCGGGGATAGTTTTACTACTGCAGCAAGCATCAGCCACAGGTTATTCATGACTGGTGCATCTCCAATTGGGAAGTGGGAGATGGGATCCCTTACCTGTGGGGTAAGGGTAGCTTATTGATTTAGAGGCTATAGCTGTAAGACACTGATCGGTTTTTAATTATTCATGGCTTAAACTAGAGATTACATATAGTCTCACAAGATGCTTAGCTAATGATCGCAGGATGCTTACATGTAGTTTGTCTATCTTGCAAAAATACCCAGCTGGCAACAGCACTCAGCACTCAGCACTCATCCTGAATATGCGTATTTTGAAGGGTGCAGATGGTCACTTAGTCAAGACGCCTTGGAGCATATGATTTCACATCCTGGTTTTGACCACTGAGGCAAAACATGTTTTTCCCAAAACCATAGCTGTTAGTCTAGAAATCCAGATTAAAATTAGACAGCATGGTCAGCATATCATGCCTCTGTCTCACTGACTGCACTGAAAGTTTTCTTTTCCTGAGACAGTTCCCTCGTTTTAAGCATTTGGCTGATAACCAAACAGTCACCAGTTCAAATCTACCAGCCACTCCTTGCAAACAATATGGAGCAGTTCTACCCTGTCCTATAGGGTTGCTAGGGGTTGGAATTGACTTGATGGCAACTGGGTTGGTTTTGATCACTGACGAGTCAAGTAGTCTTTCTCACATGGACACGCTTGCTACTATTGATTAATGGCTGTTTGAATTATTAAGCATTTAAGACCTCAGACACTACACCACAATTGTGACCGGGCACTACTGAGTGTTTTTACCTTGGCATAGTGAAGTTCCCCTCTTCAGGGTGAGCTGATCTCAGTCGCCCACAAAGGAGAAACCCATCTTCTGCAAGGTTTCCCCTAGATTCATCATGCTTTAGAGGAAGACACTGGTGAGCCTCAAAAGACGAAAGGAAAGAGGTGACAGTGTCAGGCACAATGGGTCAGATGGACAAAGGGCTGACTTATTCTTTCAAACTCTCAAGTAGGGTTTCATTAAGGTCACCACTGACTTGGTTTCCACGTACATTATCTTTTTCACAGGGATCACGTTAGTTCTCAAGGTCAAAACATGAGTGTTTAATTTCATGTGTCATGTAACAATGCCAGTTATGACAAGGACCATGAAAATCATAATTTGAGTGAATAAAATAGATCTAATCTAGACTCCCATTCCTGTGGAAGCCAACTAAACATATCAGGAAGAGAAAACCCCAATCTCATCAGAAACATGGAACCACGTGGCTTTCTAGTGAATTTGCTTGATATCTTGTTCTACTTTTCCAGAGCTATTAATCCAGGTGCAACAAGTGGTATCGGCTATAGGACATATGTCCCCTTGTTGGGCTAATAAAAAATCAATAGCTATTCGGTCATCAAGTAATACTTTGGCAAGGGAATTCAAAGATTTTTGCTGAGCTGCCATCCCATCAACATCTTTACTTATTTGTTCCATGGTGGCTGAGAGATTTCCAATGGATTTCTCAATTTCAGGGATGCCTACCAATGGCAAGATACCTCAGAGGAAAGCCCATCCATTTCCAGATCTATCCGTCACAGAGTGATCAATGGAGTCTCTCTTTATTCTCTTTTTTGCTAATAAATTTAAGCCATTGGTCTAATGTACGCTTTCATTGTATGCATAAATATCTAGCAGGACACCTATATGTCCCAAGGTACATTGGCCCATCATGTTCCATCCGTCTAAATAGAGCAATGCCCAAGTGTAGGGCTTATTTCTTGGGTCTGGCTTGTTTTTGGTGGGATAATCTGATCCCCCCATAAATATATATAACCATAGTACAGATCATGTTGTTTCTGGTATAATTATGTGGGAAGTGGATGTTTTGATTTATTTGCACAAGCCAAAGTTCTATTATGACATTGTTACAAATGGATAACCGTCCCATCTCTAAAGGGTTCTAGAGATTGATACAAAGAGGGGAGGAGTCATTCCTTTTACAGTCAGTTATTTTGCTTGACTTGATAAAATCTCAAAATATCTGTGGAATTTTCCGTGATGGAATGAAAAGCTAATTAGGCAAACATGAACACCCCTATGTTTTGTAACACAAGCTCTCAACTGCCCCATGACCCGGTCAGGTGTTATGGATTGGGTTAAATTACAACATGCTCTTTGCAATAATCCAGTCGGGTGCCATAGTCTAACATGTATGGTTCACTTAAGGGTAATGTTGAGGTTAATGGTTGCATTGAGTATGAAACTATAATTTAATATTGTAGCTGCTAAAGGATCAGAGTTAGCAAGACTGGATTTGGGGGAAGAATAACAAATCAAGCATTCAGTGAGATTACCAGCACAAGCTACTGCTTGGGACAATCTAACAAAGGCATTTTTGTGCCAGGTTATCAACTTGAATTATGAACAGAGATAGAAAAATACCTGAGATAAGCTTCATAGTGTAAGAAAATTGTCTGAAAGAGGTATATAAGTGCTGCTAGCATGCAAACAATAGCTATAATGAAAGAAAATCACCCAGTAGGTAACATATGAGTATGTGGGACTAAGGTTTGTATCCCTCTTATGACCATGAACAACAACAAAAAAAAAATAGCTAAAAGACTTAGTAAGAAAAGATATAACAAGGTTTCAAAATTAGCACGAGACATGAACTACGGAATCAAACAGTCCTAACTTGAGAATCAGGGGAATTTTAAAGGTGATCAAGATTAAGCATAAAGCTATGACTAGTAAAATTTCATATTCCATGGAAAGACAATTATTATGGTGTGCTGCATGTGGTGGATGCTGTTGATAAACAAAGGTCTAGGATCACAGGACAATATACATGGAAGCACTTCTAACGTGTCGATGATAATGATGCGAGTAGTAGAATGATTAGAATGAAAATCAGTCCAAGAATTTCAAACAGGCCTGACTCCAATATCTTGGGCAGAAGCTGTCTGTTAGCTGTCAGCTGCTTCTTTCCCGGCACTTTTTAAACTTCAGTTTGTAAGCTTCCATGGGTTGCATGGTCCACTCAGGGGTCATGGCCTTCTTTAACTGTGACAAGTGTACCCAAGCTTTTAGTCCTTGTAATTTTGCAGCACATGGACTAGTAAGATAACCTGATAAGGCCCCTTCTATCTTGGTTCTTGGGAATCCTTTTATCAATGTCTCTTCCTGTATACATAATCTCCTGGTGGGATAGCCCTTTCAGTGGGCTCCACAGGCAGTTCCTGATTATAAACTCTTAAAACTAGGATTGTTATAAGCCTGCGCATAATGCATTACAGCCATATAGTAATTTAAAAATCTGGCTTGTATGAAGTTGAAATCAACACATGCTGACCCATAGAAAAGGGCCAAAGGGCATCCAGTGACAATTTTATGTGGGATCAGCTCGTGTGGATCAAAAGGTGCTGACTTTGGATTTAATAGGAGTATTGGTAATATTTGTACCCAGTCCTAAAGAATGGGATATCTTTGCCAATTGATTTTTAATTATACTGTTCATCCTGTCAACTAAACCCATGGACTGTGGATGGTACGGACAAGGTAACCTCTGAAAAGTAGGAAAAACTTTGCATAAATCCTTTATGATTTGTCCAGTTAAGTGGGTGCTTTGACCACTGAAAAGTGTTCTCGGGTCACCCCAAGTAGGGATGATGTTCTCTAAAAGATTTTTAGCCACAAATTATGCTGTGGCATTCCGGCTAGGAAAAGTCTCAATCCATTGTGAAAATTTACAAATTATTACTAAGATAAATTTATATATACTGGAGGGCCTCAATTGAATAAAGTCAATCTGCTATTCAAGTGTTGGTCCAAGAGGTAAGAGGTACCTTCCCAAGGGAGTTTTGCATGCTCAACCAGCATTAACTTGAAAGCATATGGAGCAAAGTCGGGTAATATGCTCAGCCGCATCCCAAAAGTGTCCCCACCATTCCTTTAATAAAATTTTTACAAGCTTATCTGTTCCCCAGTGATTATTAGCATGGACAGTCCCAGAAAGAGGATCATGTGAAGACTTGGGGAGGACTGGCATCCAATAGCGAGGTTTAGGTTTTCCACTGGGTCCCTCCCAGATGCCAGAGAAGTCATTTTTGTAGCACACATTTTTCTTCCATTCGTCTTTTTCCTCATCTGGAGCCAATCGCTGGTGACTCATTAAATCTTGCCGTATGGGCTCACTAGTGGTGTTATCCTGAAAGTACAGGTCCCCAAGTATGTCTTATGCCAGGCTCCTGGCGTTTTGGGCACTCCACGGATACAACTGTCACCTGGAATTCAGTTCAGGCAGCAGATCTGACTCCCTGACTGGCCAAATTATTTCCCCTAATTTCTTCAGTCTGAGGAATCCCCTTATGGTGATGGTCCTGTACTTTAATGGTGGCAATTTCAGAGGGAAGTAGCATGACTTCCAGAAGATCTGTTACTATGAGTCATTTTTTATCGGGGTCCTGAAGATGCAAGGACCCCCAGTGCTTGCACAGCACCCTGAAATCATGGACAACCCCAAGAGTATATCAGAAGCCTGTAAAAATACTTACTGATAGCCCAGGGGACAATCTGCATGCCCGAGCAAGCATAATCAGTTCAGCCTGCTAGGCTGAGGTAACTTCAGGGAGAGGCCCGCTTTCAAGATCTTCAATGGACATTGTGACATCATAACCTCCCTGGAAATGAGAGCAGGCTTATCTTAAATAAGAACAGTCCACAAATAAGTTAAAGTCTGCATTGTCAAGAGGGGTCTCCTGAAAATCAGGTATGATAGTGAATAAATGATCAGTTAAATCAATACGGTCATGAGGTGGAGTTTCTTCATCATCTGGCAGGGGCATGAGGGTAGCTGGGGTTAACCCTGCGTTAGTGTGCAACCGTATATGCGGTCAGCTCATAAAAGAACATCATAAGATGTCATCTTACTGGCAGATATGTGGTGGCTGAAACCTGACTTTAAAATGGCAGAGACTGTGGGAGGAACAAACACATTTAAATTGTTTCCCAACACAATAACAACAGTGGTTTCCACCAACTGGGCAGTGGGGTAACTACCCTAAGGCACAGTGGGTATCCTCTGGCCACATAGTCTTACTCGACATTATACTACACAACCAGCCTCTGCCATCCTCCGTGCCCCTAGGTAAGTACCCCGAGAGAATTTCCTTCCACCTCATGTACAGAAATGGAAAAACCAAGGCTATAATTGGGAAATCCTAAAGCAGGAGTACGCGAGAGAGAGCCTTTTAGTTCGTAGATGGCTGCTTCTCCCTCTCCTGATAGCTGAAAAGAGTCTGGCTCAGAGGTCTTAAATGATGTAAAGCCTGGGCTAGAGGTGACAATTTTCATATTCAAGTACGGCAGTGCCCACAAAGGCTGAGAAATTCTCTTAACTTCTTTTTTGTTTTAGGCATAGGAAAGGTCAGAAGAGCATCTTTTCTCTTAGGGTCAATAGGTACCCCGTTGGCTGAGAATATATGCCATAAATATTTAACAGATGGTTGAAGAAGCTGAAGTTTCTCCTTAGAAAACTTGTGACCTCTATTTGGTAAGTGTGTTAATAAAGTGATGCTATCCTTCAAACAGATCTCCTCAGTGGGAGAGGAAATTAACAGGTCATCCAAGTATTGGAGAAAGAGCAATCCATGGATAAATTTAAAGATTGCAGGTCCACATGCAATACCTGTGAAAAATAAGTTGGAGACTCAGTAAAACCTTGGGAAAGGAAGGTCCAAGTGTATTGTTAATTGCTCCAGCTGAATGCAAATAAATATTGACTCTTGGAATGGATAGTAGTGCTAAGAATGCGCTATATACATTTATTACTGTAAAATGTGTGGTCACTGCTGAAACACTGGATAATAAGAGGTGAGAATTTAGGGCCGCGGAAATCTTGGAATTGCTATTTTATTAATGGCCCTTACTTCCTGAACAAATCTCCAACCTCGATTACCGACCGTGCAGACTGGGAACACAGGGGTGTTACATGGAGTAGTACAGGGAATAATGAGGCCTTTTTCTAAATTGTCATTAAATATAGGAGCTAGTCCTTCTCAGGCTTCAGGCTTAGTGGGATATTAGGGAATCTTAGGTAAGGGTTTAGTGTTATAAGTATGCACCTTAATAGGTTCAGCTGAACAGACCCTCCCAATATCAGTAGATGGAGCTGCCCACAAAGATGCACTGGCTTGAGGCAGTCCATTGGAAGGGAAACTAAAGGAGTTAAAATCTGAAGTTCAGGTGAATTAAGAGCATGTGCATAGCACAAGGCTTCTTTCTGATCATTCGTAGAAGGGGAAAGAGCACTAAGTATACTTAATAATATCTCCACTTCTTCAATAAACTGTCGATGGCATTTCCATTTAGAAAGTAAGCTCTTCCTAGTAAGTTAACAGGAATATTAGGGCTAAGTAGAATGGAATGTAAGTATTCAATTGGCCATCTAGACACAGTTACAGGATGAGAGTATATTAAGGTGTTTTCTAAGTTAGCAACCCCCCCAACTTTAGAAGTTCTAGTACTCCAAGAAATTTTGATGGCCTGTGGGGTTAAGTGCCAATAATGTCACACCCATGTCTACCAGAATTTTGCAAGGCTCGTCATTAATCTTAATAACAGTTTCACCTTATGAGTCCAGAGGAACCACAGGAAAATCCCCTATTTTATCCTCAGAGCCCCATCACTTGGTCATGAAAGGGGCCAAGGGCAAAGTGCCTGCTTTTCTTTAAGCTTCATGCAAACCTTTTTAAAGTGCCCTCGCTGCTTGTGATAAAAGCACATCCTGAGTTTTTCCCCCTGTGGCTTCGTTATTTAAGCAGGCTGATATTCTCCTCTAGTGCATGTTAGTAGTTGCTGCATTTGCGAAGTCATTAGTTTATTTTGCCTATCTTTTATTTCTTCCTCCTCTTTCTTAGCCTGTTGTTCTAAACTTTGGCTCAGTTTGTAGGCTAGTTGCCAGTTTACTAGTTTCTGTGTTTTCTCAATCCAGTTTGTAGTGTTTGACCAGATTGCTGAGCTTGGATTGAAAGCCATTAACAAAAAGTGAATTGAAAGCAATTTTTGCCCCCATATCCTCTATTTTCAGCCCTGAATGTTCATCAAACAATTTAGTTAGGCAGTGAAAGTACCTATAAACACTTACACCTTTTCCTTGAGTACAACCTTGAATTGTAGCCCAATTTATCTTCCTCGAGAAGGTTCTAGAAATAGTTTTAATAAGTAAATCAGTGACAGTCTTAGATTATTCCAAAAGTATATTTTTAGGGGCCTTACGTCTATAGTTAAGGATTCGTCAGAGGACTTCCATTTACTTCTTCCACCCACTTGTAAGCATTTCCAGGCCCCACCAATACATGAATAAAGTCAAACATAAAAGCCAGCCCTGGTTCATAGGTTTGGGACTAAGAAATTCTTGAGTGAATTTATGTGAGTCCTCCAGTGGATTTGAGAAGTCTTTGATTGATAGCATGAAGCTTGGCCCAGGACCATGGGGCAAAGGTTTCTTGAGGTAGTTTACTAGCCTCTTCAGGGTATCGAGTCTTAAAAGGCATTTCTAAGGCTGGCTCTGATTCCAGTCCCATGGGGGTACTGGTGAGAGGGAGAGATGATGCACAGAAAGCATTGACAGATATGGGAGGTCCAGTAGGTAAGGCAGGATAAAGAGAAGGGGAGCTGAAGAAGGGGCGGTAGGAATGACGGAAGAGAGGGGATCAGGCTGCTGAGGAGCTGGGAAAGAAAAAAGAGGATTTGGAGAAAGGCCAGGGGAGGGATCAAGATTCTGAACTTTGTTCAATTTGGATACCTACTCCACGAGGAAAGTCAGTTTATCTTCCAATTGTATTTTTGTTGATTCCTGGTACCAGTTGTAAAAGATACCCTACTGTTTCTGTTTGACACAGGCATCCCCTCTTTTTTTTTTTTTTAATTTGGAGCATTAAAAGGAAGTTTTCAACATGTTAAAAGATCCCCATTTAGGCCAAACTTTTTCTACACTATCCCTGCTTATAATCTGTCATTGGTCTAAATATGCACACGAATCTGGACTGTAATGCTTAAATATAAACCCAGAGGAAGTTCCTTGGGGCAGGGTGGTCTCTTCCTTAAAGCAGAACTGTCCCATAGTAACTGATATAGCAACCACATGGTAGAAAGATAATCCTCATATCTCTAGAGACAATGAAAGGAGTTCTCAAGATTCCTAAATGATCTCCTTAGGGAAACAAAAGCTAGTAACGGTGACTGGGGAGAGACATTGAAATGACACTAGGCAAGTAAGGTCCAATAACGAACCCCAAAATAAAGGAGAGTAGAAAGAGCTTGAAACAACCTCAGTGAACTGCAGCACAGAGTGCAGAGTTCTGACCTGGAAGGCTCACCTGCCATCTCCAGTCACCGGAGAAATGGAGGAGGCACAAAAAGACTCTGCTGGTGCCTGGCTTTCTCTGAGACCTCAAACGTGGGGTCTGTACAGGCTCAGTAATACTTCCAGATCCCTCTGCTGCCACCAAAATGCCACCTCATTACAGAAAACCAAGTCTGCTTGAGATAAAATCAAAGAGACTTATTCCAAGGATGATTTACAGTTCAAACTGGGAACAGCACAGCTCATTGAGATGAGACAGTGGTGTCCAAAGAGGAGAACTGAATTGGGGATAGTTATACTACTGCAGCAGGCATCAGCTACAGGCTAGTCTTGATTGGTACATCCTCATTTAGGGAAGTGGGAAGCGAGATCTTGCTTAGGAGGGAGAAGGATACCTTATTGGTTCAGAGTGTATAGCTGGAAGATACTGATTG
The DNA here is from genome assembly GCF_000243295.1 of Trichechus manatus latirostris. Lineage (NCBI taxonomy): Eukaryota > Metazoa > Chordata > Mammalia > Sirenia > Trichechidae > Trichechus > Trichechus manatus. Next base: position 8,519,632 of record NW_004444056.1, on the reverse strand, counting down.
GTTATTAATTATTAATGGCTAAACTTAGGAGTTACATAATGGTCACAAGACGCTTACCTGTAGTTTCTTTGTATATCTTGCAAATATACCTCACAGGCAACAGCACTCAAACAGCACTCTTTCTGAGCACATGTATTTTGGGGGGAGCAGATGGTCACTTAGTCAAGACCCCTCAGAGCATATGCTTTCACATCCTGCTTTTGATCACAGAGGGATAACATGTTTTCCTCAAAAATATAGCTGTTAGTCTAGAAATTCAGAATAAAATTAGACAGCATGGTCAGCATATTATGCCTCTGTCTCACTGACTGCACTGAAAGTTGTCTTTTCCTGAGACAAGACCATCGAACAAGAGAAGGAGAAGGACACTTAATTGTATAGCTGCCTCCTCTAGTTGAACTGCATGCCACTTGCAAGTGCATGCACTCTTTCAAATCTCAGTTCTGGTTTTATGTCTTTGGCTGCACTGCTTTGATTGTGTGCATACCTGTGTGCTTCAGGGTTCATGCAGACAGTTGCTTGGACAGAGTCTGAAGAACCTCCCCATTGCCTGTTTTCCATATAGGATTCTATTGAGGGATTTTAGTATCTTTGGGGGCACGAGGGATTGACTTCATCTTGGCAGGGAATTATCAGGTAGGGAATTATCCTATGCAGGGATTCCCGAATTTCCTCGCCCTGGGGGGCAGATTGAATGCACTAAAGGCACTTCCCCACAAATTAACAACACTTATCAAATTCTTATGTGTAATACAAACAAGGAAATACACAAGGCTGAAATCCAAAGATCTTGTTGCAAATACGCTACCAATTTTTATGCAACTTACCAGTGTGGAATGATACTTTAATGCAAATGGGAATAATTTATGAAACTCTCCAAGGAAAATTCCTGAAAATAAATAAAGATGCACACTTAATAGAAGGTCTATCCCTTTGCTTCCAACCAGTTAGAGAAAGTTAATTTTGCAAGCAAGTATGTTACAAAATATGAAAATTAACAAGAAGTATGAATATGCTTTCTTAGTTTCAAAAGAAACAAGTAAAAAAAATTGGAAATATTTGAATTGCTAAATGAAAGCATCAATTCTTGTGGGAAAGAGGCATATTATATGCCAAAAAGGATAATATACACATCCTAATTTCATCTTTGAAATAGAGATATACACAATTAAACTAGGTAGCTTCAGATTTTGTATTTTTTTTATTGTACATTAAGTGAAGGTTTACAGAACAAATAGTTTCTCATTAAACAGTACACATATTGTTTTATGACATTGGTTAACAACCCCACGAAATGTCAACCCTCTCCCTTCTCGAACTTTTTTTTTGTTTTTGGTGAAAATATACATAGCCAAAGATACACCATTTCAAAACTTTCTACATGCACAATTCAGTGACATCGATTACGTTCTTCCAGTTGTGCTGTTATTCTCACTTCAGATGAAGGTTTACAGAAAAAATAGTTTCTCATTAAACTGTACACATGTTGCCCTATGACAATGGTTAACAATCCCACTACATGTCAACACTGTCCTTACTCAACCTTGGGTTCCCTATCACCATCTTTCCTGTCCCCTTCTGCCGTCTAGTCCTTGCCGCTGGACTGCTGTGCATCATTAGTCCCATTTTGTTTTATGGGCCTGTCCAATCCCCGGCTGAATGGTGAACCTTGGAAGCGACATCACCACTGAGCTAAAAGGGTGTCTGGGGGTCATACTCTCGGGGTTTCTGCAGTCTCTTTCAGGCCAGTAAATCTGGTCTTTTTGTGTGTGTTAGAATTTTGTTCTACATCCTTCTCCAGCTCTGTCAAGAGCCCTCTGTTGTGATCCTGGTCAGAGCAGTCAGTGGTGGTAGGCCGGCACCATCTAGCTGTACTGGACTCATACTGGTGGAGGCCTTGGTAGCTGTGGTCCATTAGTCCTTTGGACTAATCTTTTCCTTGTATCCTGTTCTCTTCATTCTCCCCTGCTCCTGAAGGGATGAGACCAGTGGAGTATGTTATTTGGCTGCTCACAGGCTTTTAAGACCCCTGACGCTACTCACCAAGGTAGAATGTACAGCATTGTGTTTATAAGCTGTGTCATGTCAATTGAGCTAGATGTTCCCCGAGACCATGGTACCCACGGCCCTCTTCCCAGCAATTCAGTCCCTCAGGGAGTTTAGAGGTGTCTATGGAGCTTCCATGACCTTTCCTTGTACAAGTTGTGCTGGCTTCCCCAGTATTGTGTACTGTCTTACCCTTCAACAAAAGTTATCACTTATCTACTGTCTATTTAGTATTTTCTCCAGCTCTCCCATCCCTCATAACCAACAAAGATTGTTACTTTTTGTGTGTAAACTTTCTCACGAGTTTTTACAATAGAGGTCTCATACAATATTTGTCATTTTGTGAATGAGTATTTTCACTCAGCATGTCCTCCAGTTTCATCCATGTTATGAGATGCTTCACAGATTCATCATTGTTCTTTATCGTTGCGTAGTACTCCATTGTGTGTATGTACTGTAGCTTGTTTCTCCATTCATCTGTTGATGGACATCTAAGTTGTTTCCATCTTTTTGCTATTGTGAACAGTGCTGCGATGAACATGGGTGTGCATATGTCTATTCGTGTGACAGCTCTTATTTCTCTAGGATATATTCCTAGGGGTGGGATTGCTGGATCTTATGGTATTTTTATTTCTAGCTAGTGCTAGAAATTTCTAGAAGTGCCATACCATTTTTCAAAACGGTTGTATCATGTTGCATTCCCACTAGCAGTGCATAAGAGTTTCAATCTCCCCGAAGCCTCTCCAACATTTGTTATTTCCAGTGTTTTTGATTCGTGCCAGTGATGCTGGGGTGATATGGTATCCCAAAGTGCTTTTAATTTGCATTTGTCTAATGGCTAGTGAACGCGAGCATTTCTTCATGTGTCTGTTGGACGCTTGAATGTCTTCTTTGGTGAAGTGTCTCTTCATTTCCTTTACCCATTTTTAATAGGATTATTTGTCCTTTTGTTGTAGAGGTGTTGGATTTTCTTGTAGATTATGGAGATTAGACCTTTGACTTTTACTGTCGAAAATATTTTTCCCAGTCTGTAGGTTCTCTTTTTACTCTTTTGGTGAAGTCTTTTGAAGAGCATAGGTATTTGATTTTTAGAAGATCCCAGTTATCTAGCTTATCTTCTGGGGTTTGTGTGTTGTTGGTTATGGTTTGTATCCTGTTAATGCTGTGTAGTAGGACCTCTAGCGTTGGTCCTCTTTTTCTTCTATGAACTTTATACTTTTTGGCTTTATATTTAGGTCTTTCATCCATTTGAATTCGTTTTTGTATATGGTGTGAGGTATGGGTCCTGTTTCATTTTTTTTGCAGATGGATATCCAATTTTGCCAGCACCATTTGTTAAAAAGACTGTCTTTTCCCCATTTGATGGACTTTGGGCCCTTGTCAAAGATCCGGTGACCGTAGGTGGATGAATTTACATCCGGGTTCTCAGTTCTGTTCCATTTGTCAATGAATCTGTCGTTGTACCAGTACCAGGCTCTTTTGACTACCGCAGCTGTATAGTAGGTTCTGAGGTCAGGCAGTGTGAGCCCTCCTACTTTATTTTTCTTCTTTAATAGTGCTTTCCTTATTTGAGGCCTCTTCCTTTTCCATATAAAGTTAATGATTAGTTTTTCCATCTCTTTAAAGAATGTTGTTGGTATTTGTATCGGGATCGCAGTGTGTTTATAAATTGGGTAGAATTGTCATATTCACAGTGCTGAGTCTACCTATCTATGAGCATGGTATGTTTTTCCATTTATGCAGATCCCTTTGGGTTTCTTGCAGTAGTGTTTTGTAGTTTTCTTTGTACAGGTCTTTTACATCCCTGGT